>NC_133871.1:22537864-22994842 GCF_044706935.1 Curcuma longa | reverse complement strand
GGAAGATAGGGAAGAGTAAAATATTATGACAACATATTTGGACTCATCATCTAACCTCACACTCAACATCCCTATTCATCACGTGTGAAAATTCAACTAGTCAAATGGAACATTTCGATTTATACTCAAACCCAAGTCCAACTAACAAAGATTAAAACCTTTTGGGAGTACATTGTAATTTACCCTAGATTATACTGGTGAGTACTGTTGAAAAGCTAACTTGGTCAAACTGAAAGGTCCAATTTTAAGTTGGTTTTTGATAGATCAATTATATAAAAAAAATTCTTTTCTCAAGTCATGCACAGAAATTCCACAAAACATGGGAATATATCTTGTTTTTCCTGAGATAAAGAGGTTATCCACAAATGATAGGACCCATTTTCTGTAAACATTTTCAAGTAACAAAATTGACTGAAACAGTAACATAATATTGTGATGATTGGTTTTAACATGTTAACTCTCTTCATGTCCACACACACACACCGCTCCGCCCATTCACAGTCGCACAAGACACCAAGATCAAATGTAAAAGTTTTATTATAAAGATGAGGTGACAGACATCCAGATCCATACTGTTTCAAGTACTTGCATTCCAGTCTGAGTAACATAGACTAGCTATGTGTATGTGAAAATATGATAAGTGAATGGAAAATGGAATAATTCTAAATACTTTTACCTGCACAACTCTGTAAATAGCCTTCAAAAGAAGAACAAAGCTTTCAGGAGATAGACTCCGCAACTTGCTTGCAAGGGACAAACTTCCACCTGATTCAAGATGTAAGAACATGAAAACAAGAAAAATAATATTAATGATCTTTATGTACGCAAAAGAATATGCCAATTGGTCAGACCATCTGAATCACCAACTCTATCGCTGGTAACTAGATCAGAATCCATTGGTCGAGCTAATAGAACTGGAAGAGAAGCAGCGACTGTAGCTTTAATTGAAGCTTTCATTTCAGTAATAAGTGTATCACGGTACAGCCTCAACACAGACGGAAGCTTTGCCTAAAATAAAGTATATAGATCCTCTTAGAAAGAAACAAAATTTTTCTTTAACAAAAGTGAAGGTGTTAGTTAAACCATAGCTAAACAAAGATTACTTGGCAATCACCATTCCACATGAAACTACTGAAGGTATTTTCCTTTAACACATTAGTTAGCATAATCCAAGTCCTATTAAAAAATGGAAAGGGTATGAGAAGTACAGAGATAAATCATGAAAACAATAATTAAGACCATGTTGCTGAATGTCTGAATCGCAGTCTAAATAGCATGTCATGTTGGTCAGCATAGCCAAAACATACACGTTGGACCGACCAAGTAGCACACGACAAAGGTAAGATACACAATACAGGTGTTGACTTCTTCTAAGAGTTTCTTCCAGATTCATGGGTAATGAGAGACAGCAAGCATGGGGCTGTGGCAGAGGTGTGCAATTGTGTGGCAGAGATAAATATAAGTTTCTCACATGTCTTATGTGTCATGCACAAAACTCGCAGTACCGATGGGACACACTCAACAACATAGTCAGTTGATTTTCAGATGTCCACAGGTGTAAGATACAAGATGGTCTTCTTCGTTCCTCTAGCTGCATCAAGGCTTTCATCCAATTCCTCTAGCTTTGTCTTCTTCTTTTCTTTTTGTCGAGAAACCAAACACAAGAAACGGTGCAACCAGCACAATGTGTCAACACAGCATGATATTAGATCATTCCAACTAGAGATCGATACCTAGGCTCATAACAAGAATGCCTTTGTTTGAACAAGAAATAGCCTTCATCCATGCAAATTCAAAGTACATGGGGAAAAGAACAATACAATAAAAAAGTTAATAAATATGAATAAAAAAACACAAATTTCAATCCCAAGCCCAAATGAAAAACGTTGAGTGTTACATTAGACCAAGACAACCAAAGTTAAAATTTCTCTAAATCTATGAAAATGAATGGCCAACCCCATTGTTGGAATAAACACAACCAGAAATGAAGATAAATAAATAGTAAGAAAAGTGAGATTAACTATACACATTAACATTGTTACTTCAAAAAAATATAACATATCTATCAAAATAAAATAAAATGAGGAAGGAAGGAAACTTGCTGTTCTTAGTAGACCAATGATGAGTGGAAGAAGAAAATCTTGAAGGTTAGAGCTTTCCTCATCCTCTAACTTCACCTGCAGTAAAACATAGTACCTTATGTGACTTGCAGTAATTTACATCAGCCTAGTGCATGCAACTATTGAAGTTTAGGCAAATTATTGATATACTTACAGCAATTTTGGACTTCAAATGATGAAAGAAAACAGAGAACAAAAAGGCATTTTGAATAGATGTAAACATGAATTTGACATTAAAAATATTGAAAAGCAAACACACATCAGAGATAGTAAGGTAGGAAATTTGGAAAAGACTACTAATTCTAACAACTGACAGGATAGTTGTTGCAAACTAATTCAAGTAAACTGACTGATATCATAATGGAAAATAGTTGGCAACTAAAAAAAATAATTAGTTCTCTTGTTATCTATCTTCTAGGTATAAAGGAGAGTTGTGACCATGGAATTTTGCCTCCGTACATATCTTGTTAGTAATATTTTCAATTTTTCACATTTTGTATCATCATCCCTAAGGTCTCTGATTAACACATTGAATATCAAACAAATTCTGTGCAGCCAAGGTGCTACATAGAGTATATGAAATTTATGCAAGCTCCAAAGACACAATTGGAACATCTTGTAGAACTATACTATCAAGATGCAAAACAATATATATAAGAAAACATCTATCATAAAATGTATTCAAAAATCAACATACAAAATTCATATAAATGAAACTTTTTCAACTACAGCATCATATATCAAATTAATCAACCTAAGCAATCCATAAAAAGGAAATTGTATAGCAACTACGAAAAATGTAATACAAGTTAAAATTCTACATCTACCACTTAACATAGAACAAATTATGTATCAGTAACATGTAAGCGGTAATATTTAAAAAACAGCAGTTTGAGAGTTGCATCCCCAAGCAAAAAAATTGTAAAAAGATAGCAGTGCTCTTTCTAAAATAGTACTTAGCTACCAGAATATCTTTAGCATGTTCATCATCATAATGATCTTTCTATTTTATATTAGTAGTGGATGGTTTGACTGGACCATTCTTTATTTAACTAGATTGAATTCAACTGAAATGGATTGGCTCATGCATGGGTCCAACTCACATAGAGCTGCGCATTAGGCTACCTACACTGCAATGGCTCACATACTGCAAAATGTCACCACATTAGAAAAGGCAATCTTTGGTTCATACATTAAACACCAAGGTTTGAAATGTTTCAGTACTCAGCCAGATCGAGAAAGTGTTGTTATATCAGTGTCGGAGATGTGCCAAAGAAGAAGGGAAGAGGAGAGGCAGTGGAAGAAGAGGGGAAGGAGAAGAGGTGGCAAAAGAAGGGGGAAAAGGAAGCATTTGATTTCGTCACGCCACTTTTGCTCACAGAAGATTTGTGGAGCTGGCTGAAGGTGCTCACGAGACAGCTTCGTGAAATCACATAGCTTTAGGTGCTTACGGAAGGCTTGCGGTGGAAGAATTCATGAGACAGCTCTGCCAAATCGCATTGTTTTCGTCTCACAAAACAGAAGAAGATTCACAACAAAAGATTCATGAATGGTGTTACAAGATTGTGCCGCCTTGGTGCTTGTGGAACAGCAAAAAATTTGTGGCAGGAGAAAGATCTCATAAACCCTTGTTGAGTTGTTCCACGTATTAGTTGGCAGGCATAATGAAATATTTTGTTCATGCCGGCTGGCACGAAACGAAACTTTAAGTGCTAAGCACCCATATAGATGTATATAAACAACAATTCAGTCATATTTATTTGAAGTTGGAGAAAACTTTGTTTCGCTCATATGTCATTATCATGTGGATGCCAATTCAGCATGATTCTTCTAAAATTCATTTATTTTTCTATGCCTTTCATGATTTAAATATGAAATTGCAACGCTAATGGCAATAGCATGCAATTATAAGCTCAGCAATGTTAAGAAAGACACGAACAATGTTCTTGAAGGTATGCCACAAACCTGTGATTCAAATAATAACTATAAAAGTGAAAACCATAGACGAAAGTATACGCATAATTTTCCATGTTGCTTTCTATGGATGAACTGATATCCCAACTATAAGAAACCAAGTAGATATACAAGTGATTCAACGAGTGGTATGCATAAAACAAAAAAATGAAACTAAAGGGTCGGGTGAAAGATATTAGTGGACCAAGACCTGCCATGCACATCACCATCTGTTACCCAAGTTGGGTACAAGTAGCCGACAAGGGTGCAAATCCAAGAGTCTGGCACATTTTTTATAAAAATTTTATATGTGATTAATAGAAATATTGATGTTCACTCAAAATGTGTGTGTCTAAATGTCACTATCCAATACAGGTACAGATGCAGTAGATAATGAGTCAAAGTATCAAAGATCGCAATAATCTTGTAATTCTAATTCATAACCCTAACTCCATCAACATTTCCTACTTTACGTCAATAGCAAGATGCATATTTATAACTTCAATACTACCACTTTCTCTAGAAAATTAGAAATGACAAAGCATAAGAACAAAGATGAGGGGTGACATACTTGGTCCTCTACTCCTTTCATAAGATCACCAGCCTTACTCACTAATCTTGATAAAATCATTGAATCAACAACCTTGCCATCAGGTATGGAAGCACGCATGAATTCTGCTGAAAGAATGCTACAAAAACGAATATAGCATGTTAAAACCAAACTCTATATAATGAAACAAATAAGTCTCATAAGATAGTAATTATAAATGTCAACGTATAGAGATTAATAAGAAAGCATATATGCAGTTGAAATATTTAACAGGGAAACAAGTCAATTTGTAGCAAATTTATGTAGTAACATCTTTTCTCAGCACAAATAGCTCTAGTTGTATGAATATTCCACGGTTGGCATTGCAGTCTTTAAGATAAGAAATTCTAGACATGACTCAATCTTGGTGCTGAAGAAATTTATAAAGTTTCAGAAAAAAAAGAAAAATAATTTCAAAAGTGAATGCAATGGTGCGACAGCAAACCAGCATGACTTGATATCAAAAATATACATCTCAAGAATGAAATTAACTTCCTACAGTTACAATAAAGGTGAAAAATCAAGACATTCATCAGATAATTAAGCCAATCGCCTAAGACTAACTATTGCATATGCAAAAAGATTGATTCAGAATCAATCATCAACCAAAAAGGTAAAGATCAAGTATTAGAAAGAACTACTAACTCTTTTAAATAGCAACAGTAAAGCCTTCCAAATAGAAAGATCGAAGGATGAGCATTGTCATAAGTTGTTTGTGCTTAAATTCTGGATAGATGACGAGACAGTCAATAGCAACGACAGTTGGTTCACTTCACTATCATTATTACAATGCCTAAAAATTAAAATACCACTATTTCTATCGGTTATCGGCTAACACCAAGATAAAAATAGAAACCTACTGTGTCAAGCTATCAAAGGCATTAAGAAGTAGCACAAAGCAAGAGTAATAATGTTCAGCAACGCCAGTAATTGACCCAGTGAACAAATAGTCTATTTTTTCCAGTCAAAAGGTATCTTTTTAGTTAGCGTAAGTCATGTATTAATTTCTGAGACCCCAAATCAGCATATGAAGTATAACCAAAAATGTGTTTGGAAACATCGAAGGTTGGGGCAAACCTATTTATCGAATCCAAGGAACTTGACAACTGATCTCGAAGATGGCGAAAACAATGAAGACCAACAAGCTCATCAGTATCCTGTTTTGTGATCATTGATCAAATAAGGAAAAGAAAAAAGTGAACAAGGTGATCATTAAAAAATTTAATGTGAGATTGTGCAGATTCAACGATTCAGCAATCATAAAACAAACGTAGCTTTATGTATCAACTTATTTTCTTTTTCAATGTGTTGAGCTAATGAATTAAGATGAAGCCCTATAGTAATGAATTAGAATACCCACTAGATTGAAAGAATATTCATCCAGACATCAAGCAGTAATGGCTACCCCTATGAAAAAATAAATGAATAACATAACTTCAGAAAAAAATATATCTTCTCTTCCATGTGAATGCAAGGCACTTTGCAGAAGACAAAGATACCCTACTACTATCCTTTCATTATTGAACATACTTGTAGCTTTTCAGATGCATCTCAGACAATAAGTTGAAACCTGTTAGTACTCTTACTGAACTGATAAGGTTACTTGTCTGAAAAATACTAACAGAAATTGTAGAGAAATCCACACTTGAGATTCGAGGGCAGGAGCTTATTGTTATGAAAGATTTTGCTAAGCTTCACGAAAGGAATTTTTTTAGGTTAGCTTTAAGTACAATATTACCTAAGAAAATTGTTTTTGCAGGAAATTATTTCACTTTATTCCTTGCACTCCATATTACTAAGTTACCTCCAATAGAAGAATAGCATTTCAAAGTACACTAAGCATATATGCATAGAAGAACCTTCAACATCAAGAGGTTAATGCTTCTTTGTTTTTACCAAGAAGAATTTCATTCACACCTTTTAATATAATATAAAATCCTTGATGATGGTTTGTAAAAGACATAGCTGGCCCATAATCCAAAACTAGGCCAATTCATGGAATAACAATCTGCTAAGCCTAATCCAATTTTGGTCCATTTTCAGATGTCTTCACTACCCAAAGAGATACAACAAAAGAAGTTCCATATGATCTATGATTGAGTGGAGATTGAAAATCAAAATATATTGGGAGGAATTAACCAAGACACCCAAGAAAAAAAGATCAAAGTTCTGTATTGAAATGATCAACAAGAGTTACAATCTATTAGTAATAGAAACTAATAATGTAGAACAAAAAACTCCTCATACGAAAAAAGTTTGCATTCAAAAAAAAAATTATGCCACAAAGTATGAGATTCATTAGTAGTGATTGATGACAAATCCCTACAATTGAAAAAATGTCCTAAAATAATACTGTGAGTCAAGACATTGAACCAAATATAAATAAAAAATAAAAACAAATCCATAATTAGCCTTCGTTTCATGCATCATCTCAGATCTAAAATATTAAAAAAAAAACAATCCAAAACTTACCAGCAACTGTCGCAAATCATCTATCACATCTAAAGCACCAGCACAATCTGCTGCTGCAACAAGCTGCACTAGACCATTATGTTGCATCATATTTTGTTCAAATCAGAGATAAGAAATGTAAGCTATAAACAAATTGAGAGAAAAGCAAACATTCTGGCAGAAGTACATACTAAAAGAATTTCGTAATTGTTTAGGATGCAATGATCTAAAGTTTTCCTATTTTCATTCGATTACAAGAAAAATAATGCAAAAGAATCTACCAAGAAAGGTTATAAAATATTCAAATTAAATATAATTTTTTGAACTTTGAAAAACACTGAATAGGGGATAAAGAAAACAAAATGTTTAATCAAAATCACTTGACATCATGAATCTATGCATGCTTCTAAATTCACATAGCTTAAGGCCCTTTGAATTCAAAAGCATGTTTCCACAAGCACTAGAAATCCATAAGAACAATTTTAAACCCTGCCCTCCCATCTTTAAAGAAGTGAGGGAACCATCCATCCTAGACAAAGTCACAAATACACAGGAATTTTTCCTTGTATATGTGGAGTGTTTGTATGGAAATTTGTGTAAGTACTTAATTGTGGTGATATGATGGTAGCCATTACATAACAAATTCTCTCTAAAAGCAATCTTAAGATTTCATAGAATTTTATGCTCATGCAAAGGTGTAAAACAGTGGACAATAGTGTACCAACATTAACTACTCCCTCACTACTATCCTTTAGCGAAACAATACACAGTGAGAAAACCCCATGATAGTCCAAAATAGAACACATTTTATATGCCCAATTGATAAAACCATTGAGCTCCAGCAATATAAATCTTTGAATATGCAAATCATCCTATATGCCTTGTTGACAAGGAATTAGTTTGTTCCTATAGTTGTCATTTTATGCAAGTCTGGTAGTGTTATTATGATTGTGTTTCAAGTAATATAATATTTTCATAGCCATGATTGCAGCTAATTTTGAGTAGCATTCATATTTTTAGAGCATTGTAAAACTTCTACATTTGCGCAAGCACATAGAGGCTCAGGAAGAGCCAGAACTTGGCACGTTAGAGCACCTATGACTTTTAACTCGTGGTTATCCGCATAAGTCAATGGTGAAAGTTTAAAACATCAAATTAAGTAAATAATTGGGTAACATATTATGTATATTAACAATGTGACCTGTTGAATGGTTCAAATATCTTAAGAATTAAGATGCACGTATCATGATCCTGTATAGTTCAATCATGCATTCTGATATTCAACTTAAAATTTCAATAATATATTGAACTTTTATTTTGTGTTTTAGAATGACACAACAAGAGTGCCTACACAAATTCTTCACAGGAAAACCAATAAGAAGCCCATAATTTGCATTGAAGCTTAATAACAAGTTCAGTGATTTTAGATACTTCTTTGCTTAATGAGATTATTATAGCTATTACATTTTCCCATCAATCTATTAACTGGTTCAACAAAGAGGTACTGAACAAGAAAGAATCTCCAACGAGTTAGAGAAACAGCGTTCTATTACCAGATAATATCTGTTCTGCACAGAAATCATACAGCAATTTGATTACAAAAGGAATGAGAGAATGACAAGTTGTACCAGTTTCATTGCCCCAAGTGCTTGGCTGACGTAGAGGATGACAGTGAGCTTCTGGTGCAGTGCTAATAGATTTCCACGGGTGGCATTCAGCTCTTGCACTTTTCTTGCTGACCCAACAAGATCTCCAGTTAGGATCCGGATAGTTTCCTTCAGTTCCCGAATCCTCACACATGCTTCCACGATCTGCCCATTCAGACCCTGAAGCTGGCCCTGAGCTTCATAGAATGAATCCGATCGCAGTGAGATCTCCCTCACCAAATGCATCTCAACAACGTCCAGGTATTGCGTCAGTCTCTCTTGGAGGGCCATGTTCTCTTCGACCGACGGTGAGAAAGAGCATGCTGCCTTAAACGTGGCGCCCTCCTCCAACGCGAAGTCCTCTTTGAAAAACAACGACGGAACCTCCCGGAGACAAGCCACCAGGGCCTCCCCTTGCCCTCGGACCTCTCCTTCGCCACCAGAAGCGGCGTCGGCAGCAGCGGCGCTCTCCTTTGATCTATGGCTGAGGATGTCCTCGAACCGCGAATATGCATCAGAGACAGACGAAATGTAGGGAAGAAAGTCGGCGCGAGCGACCTCGGGGAACGAGACGGACGGAGCGAAGGGAGCAGTGAGGTCGGGGTAGGCGGCAGAAGAGGAGGACCACCAGAGAGACCAAGAAGCATCGGAGCGGCCAGCATGGGGGTTGTTAAGGATCGAGGCAAGGCTGTGACTGACGGCGCTGCTGCCGGCAGAGGAGGAAGGGGAATCGAGATCATGGGATCGGCTGGAGGCCGAGCTGGAGCGTCCGATGGACGCCAGATCTCGGAGGCGGGAAGGCGGTGGCGCCTCCATCTCGGCAGTGGCAGGTGGGGGATTAGAAGCGGACGTGCATGGGAGATCTGGAACCCTAGAGCTGGAGAGGGACGCCGACGAGATGCAGCCAGATCCTGATCGAGGAGGATGAGAACTATGAGCTTATAATTGGCTTCCTACCCTACAAAGAAACATAATAGCCGAAATCAGATCTGATAATTTTTCTTTTTTAATACAGAAATAATTTTAAAATGCAGGTTTTATTTTAATAATTGATAAAAAAAATTATAAGATTAAATTAAAATCGAGCGTTCAAATTTTAAAAATGGAAAAAAAAAATTATAATTTTAAAATGCAGGTTTTATTTTAATAATTGATAAAAAAATTATAGGATTAAACTAAAATCGAGCTTTCAGATTTTAAAAATGAAAATATATATATAATTTTAAAATGCAGGTTTTATTTTAATAATTGATAAAAAAAATATAGGATTAAATTAAAATCGAGCGTTCAGATTTTAAAAATTAAGAAAAAAATTTTAAAAATAATCATCAGCGATCGCTTATATAATAATCACCGACTCCACCATTCCCCATCTCTGAATCTTGATGGCTAACACCATCTCCAACCACAAAATCTATTTTGGTGCATTTTCAACACCAATTTGGTGTCATTACAACACCAATTTTTTTTCAACTCCAATCAATACACACCATTTCCTACATTAAAAGAAATATTCCTTAGAATATTCTATTTTTCCATCTTATAATTTATTATTTAATGTATATATTAATTTCAACATACATATTAATTTGTTAAATATTTTAATGAAATTATCAATATTATAAATTTTAAAATATTTATAATCTTAATAATATAACAAATATTTTAAATACTACTCATTTAAGTTAATAACTAATATAAATTTATAATATATAAAATTTACAAAAGAAATTTAATTTAATTAAATAATATTAATTTATAATATTTAAGAATATTTTAAATACAAATTAAATATTATAATATATTTATTTAAAATAAATAATTACTTGCACCATTTTGATGCAAGTGAACAGTGCAACACCATCCTGGTGCTGGTGCTGCACTGTTCACTTGCACCAAAATGGTACCAAATTTGGGGTATTCATTGGAATTTATTTGGTGTTTTTTTACACCAAAATGGTGGAATAAGGCATCCATTGGAGATGCTCTAAGAAAGGAAAAAGAACGCGCTGCTTCAAACGATTGATTGCTACCGCCGCGGTCGTTGTTGCCATGGTAAAGGCCGCTACTGCCGCGGCATCCATCGCAGTAGCTGCTGCCGCGGCATCCACCGTAGCAGCTGCTGTCGCGATTGTGGCTGCTGCCTCCTAGACGGCAATTGCCGATGTTTAAAAAATAATAAATTATATTTATTAATTTAATAAATTATTTTATTAAAATAATTATTTTTAAAAAATTATTTTATTAAAATAAAATTATCATATTATATTTATTAATTTAACTAATTATTTTAATAACATATTTATTTTAATAAATTATTTTATTAATATAAATATAAATTTGTTTTAAATTAAAAAAAATAAAATTAAGGAATTATATTTATTAATTTAATGAATTATTTTATTGAAATAATTATTTTAATAAATTATAAAATTAAAAAATATATTTATTAATTTAATCAATTATTTTATTAAAATCATTATTTTTAATGAATTATTTTATTAAAATAATTTATTAAATTAATAAATATAATTCATTAATTTTATTTTTAAAAATTTACAATAAATTATTTTTTAAATTTATAAATATTTAAATTAAAATTTATTAATTAATTAATTTGATTTCAATTAGATTTCATAGTACTTTTGTAGTTATGATGTATTAGAAGGTCAGGTTTGACCCTTTTCTAATATGGTTATTCTCGTTCTTGTATGATTTTTTCTTTTTCATAATAAGATGATATTTTTATTAAAAAAATTTATTTTATTTATAATTTTTTATATTAATAAATAAACATATTTTTTAATTTTATTTTTTAGAAAATAAAAAATAATATATCATACTAGTATTTTTTATTTTTTAAAAATTAAATCAGAAAATAAAAAAATAGAAATAAAAAATAAAAAAAATTCTAAACCAAACCCCCTTTAAATGTTCAATTTTATAATAACTACTTATGATCTCACCGCTGATGAAGGAAAGGGAAGAAGTGAAGTGAGTCATTTAAAAGTGGCATTTCTTTATATTAATGGAAAAAGAGGTGTCTTCGTATAAAAAAAAACTATTACTTATTAGGGTTAAGCGTGGGAAGTTCAGTTGCGGCGGGTGTGCGAGCGGGGGCAGGGCGGTGTGGAACGAAGGTTGTTGAAGGATGGCGACGCCGGAAATCCCCGCCTGCTACTCCGGAGTCGCTCGGGACTCCGCCGCCTTTCGCTTCATGAAACAAATGGTTCGTGTTACTTCTTCCATACGCATCAATTTCACCCATTATTTCGTCTGATGAAATGCTTTACGAAATGTATCGATCCGTGTTGCTCTCTAACGTTATAATTTATATTTGGCTCATGATCTTGTTGGTATTTCATGTATTGCGCGCTTATATCCACTTGACTTGCCCTTTTTTTTTTGTCTGTGTAGTGAATTAAAATTCTTCACGATATCAGGGATTGGGTTGGTCATGTGTATTCAACGTTGATTTTTTTACGAATAAAAAGGAATCGATATCATGTATTATGGCGCCTTATCTTCTGCAAGGAGGTTCAAGTTGTTTTCATCAATTATCTACGTTAGATAGTATAACTTTGTTTATGAAGAAATGTGCAATAAAAATTACTGGAATACGGGATTCGAGAATTTGAATTGCAGCAGTGTAATTACCTTTTTAACAATGCTGAAATATCTATACATATGATTGGCACCTCCCATTTCATTACTTTCTAGTGATTATTTTAATTTGCATCATTTTCTAAAGTAGCATTGAAGTCATACAATTGAGTTGAAATCTAATCTAGAGTAGCCTGACCCACGACACATGACAAGCAACTCATAGCTTTGATTTAGTATGCACCTCCACCATAGCTTGCCTGATCATCAATGGATACATGGAATACTAAGTCATCTTTCAAAATAAGGCAATAATTTGTACTGATGGATACCTCAAAATTTGCTACGCTACAACAACAATTGTTACTGTAGTGTCGTTGAGTTGGAGGGTAGGCATCCCACTACCCTCCACATGTTCCATTTTAATCTCATGTTACTAATAGTGGTCACAAAACATAGTAAGCTTATGGTACCACCATTGCCACAATCCAATTGCAGGAAAATGTCTAATCATACCTGCAAGTGAATAGTTGGTACTCAGTATCACTAGCGAAAATTTACCAAGCTCTATTCATGGTAAACTGATTTATATTGCGCTAATCATGGTTAATCAGGAGATAGATATTGTAAACTGATTTATATTGTGCTAATCATGGTATTATTTATAGCCAATTTATTTCTATTATTCTTTTGTTCTGGAACAATGATTATGCAAGTTGAACCATACGTGGACAGGAATTGCTTCTGCTTAAGGCATCTTCCTGTGTAGTTTATTTGTGCTTTCTTCTTAACTTCTTGTAGGGCTGGGAAGAAGGTGAAGGCCTTGGCAAAGAAAAGCAAGGCATTAAGGGTCATATCAGAGTGAAAAACAAGCAGGACACAGCAGGTTATCAATGATTTTCTAACTAGGATAGCTATTGCTTGAATAAATTAGTAAAATCACTTTTTTTTTTAAATTTAGAATTATTTAATTAATGATTCATCTGGTAGGAATTGGTTTGGATAAGGCTTCTAATAACTGGGCGTTTGATACTTCCCAATTTGACGATATTCTTAGAAGGCTAAAAGTGGTAATGTTGTTGCTCAGATGATGTAAATTTGGAGCCTTCTTGTTACCGTCTTTTTGAATTTTATCTTATCATTTTCCTTTGTTCTTTCATTTATGCAGCAAGTAGCTGTACCTTATGAGAAAGGTATTGTTTGGAAATTTTGATATTTAGCTAATTTGGTTGTTAGCTTTTACAATGCTTCAACCATTTCGATCTGTGTTTTTTGACATGCAGAAGCTAGACTGATAGAAAATGATGAGATTGAATCTACAAATGATGTATCAAATAAAGATCCAGTCGTTAAGGTCACTAGGCCTCAAGGAAGGTTGATTACTTTCCTCATTCTAGTAGTTGGACTACTCATGCAAACTTCTCTTCTTGTGGTGTTAATTTTCTGTAGTTTCAAATAGGTATAAGAGAAGAGAGAGGGGTAAGAGTGTGAATTCATACTCGGCCGAGGATCTTCAAGGAATTCTTGTAAGAGATTAGCCATTTGTGTATATATTTTTTTAATCAATTCCTGTTTCTCTGTGTGCTCACTAACACGTTTCACAACAATAAACGATTACAAATATGCAAGATGGTGTTCACATGGACATGTTATTTTCAGGTTAGTAAAGCTGAGGACTGTAGCCAGACTGATCTTGATGTTGAAAATGAAACTTTATACATGCCAGCTGATTCAAACATTGATCAGGAAGGTATGCAGCTAACATTCACTGTGTTTCTTTTTTTTTTTTAGTTTGATTTTTTTTTATTTGATTATTAAGTTGGTCAACTTGTGGGATGCATATTGCTAATTGTGCAGCACGCATTTGAATTCAAAGAGTTTTACTTTATATTGCTGGTAATTCTGGAATATTGTCTTCACACTTATACTCTACATAGGACCTCAAAGAGTTCTACCAATGTTGGATTTTTCGTTGTAATATTTTTATTTTGCTGCTCTTAAGACATATTATAAGTTTGAACTGTATATTTTTTTAGATATTGTGAATTGCAGATACCTTTTGGATTAATTTGTTAACCACTTAAACCTTGATCTTGTCTCTGCCTAAGTATGTCCAAAGAGTTCTGTAGTTAAGAGGTCATATTGTTAATCAAGACTCTAATGGGTTCTTTTTGGAAAAGTTTCAGTCACACTTAAATTGATTGGGACCTATTATACAGTTGATCTTTTAAATAAATCTTAGTTAATACCATGATAACTTTCTTCGAATGCTTTTGCAATGATCCTGCTTGGAAACTAATCAATATAAAATTATGTAACAATTGCATGTGTAATGAATAATCTGAAATATAATGAATGTGTATTGTTGTAATTAATCGTTTCAAAATCATTGTTATGGGCAAGAGATCCATGTGTAAATATACAAGGGTAGAGGATCTACATGTAATATTTTATATGTCATAATATGTATATAAAGGTAGATGAGGTTATACAAGGTTCCTATAAGGAATAATTTCTACCATAATATGGTATCAGAGCTATCCTCACCTTGTCTTGTTGTCGTTGTGGTTGTGGCTGTGTAATCAATCACATCTCTTCATCCAATTCTGCCCATGCGTGATTCTGAGATCATTACATTTTTATGGTTCTGGAAACCTTAATCACCATCAAATTCCCTCACATAATAACTTAAATAAAAAGATAAATCAATAAGAAAATGCAGCAAAGAAAAAAAATAGTATCTCACAGAATGTGCTTATACAAATTAAAAAATTGATATTAAATACAGACCTTTTGCCTTAAATAAGTTTAAATTTGAACTTTTTGCCATTTTATCTATTCACTGACATTTTCACTTTCTGAGTTCTTGTGTTGCTTTTACTATTTTTAGATTTCTTATACATGTTTCCTTTGCTCTTACTCTTCTACTTGGGAAATTAATGCTTATCTTGTCCTTTGCATGTGGTAGTGAGCTGCAAAGAGGAAAATGCACAGTGGTGGGGCCACAAACTTGGATTCATTTCTGGAGGGTTTCTTGGAGCGAAATTACATACTAGTAGGTCCTCCTTACCTCAGGATTCTGAACCTCCATCTTCAAATGAGCGCAAGACATTTGCTGAAGAAGATCAAGAAAATTTGTATAAGCTCGTTCATGTGGGTGATTTCTTTGATTTAATACTTTTCATTCTTAGGCCTGCAACCTCAAGATGCCTATTTTTCTTGAATATTGTCTTAGACATCATGGGTAGGATAATGCGTACCTTTTTCCCAAGGTATATGAAGTCATGGTATTACATTGATAACACTTTGGAAAGTTATATTGTTGGCAATATCAATGTATTAAAATCAGTTCTAGGTGGTAGGCGGGGTGTCTAGGAGGTATGATATTAAAATATGAAACTATAGTTAGACAGCCATGTTTACATTCATAAATTCTAATTATATATCACATTGCAAGAACACATACTAAAAATCACTCAAGATAGAATAACGAAATATAACCTATTTCCCATTGCCACTAATTGAACAAAACTCATAATAAAACATTACATTCTTCTTGATTCTTCATGTTTGCATTGAATTGAATATATAACCTAGATAATTGAATTTAGGTTATAATAACAAAAAATAACCTAAATACGAATCTCTTCCATTCTTCTTGATTCCTCATGTTTGCATTGAATTGAACATTAACTAGATCTTTGTTGTTCAAATGTTGTTTATTTGTCTTCATACTTAGTTGGCTTGAAATTAGTAAATCGATTTGACTAAGTGAGGTAATTGAACACCAAAGCCCCATATGGCTGCATATCCATGATATGAATTATACCATATCAGAGTGGTGTATGGGATATGCAAATAATAATCTTAATCCTACATACATAAATGTGGCCCATGTACCATTAAAACAGTGCATCTTTTAATAGCTTTCACATGGATGGTTGCTGATAATTTCTCTTGTTCCATATTTACAGGATAAAGCTACAACAGGAAAACAAGGGCTTGGGATCAAGGATCAGCCAAAGAAGATTGCTGGTTGCCACTGGAATGGGAAAAAAACATCTTTTGATGACAGTGAAGTTGAGCACTCTGATGATTCTAATGGCCCAGCAAAGAGGAAGCAGAGTGAGGATTTAGAAGCTAATGATACTGTGCAGCCAAAGATAAAGCTAAAGAAGTTGTGCAGAGTGTTGCTTCATCAGGTTCCATTTTAGCCATACTATAGCTTATCTAGTGTCTTCACTTTGTTAACACGAATAATCATCTCAGGCACCTTCACATTCAATGAAGTTGAGGAAGCTTAAACTACATGTTGAGGCACACTCTGGTTCTCTCCTTTCGGACTTTTCGTCAAAGCATGATGCTTTGTCATACTTGAAGAGAAAGGTAACTTTTACTTGAAGTATTTTGTTAATATTTATTCTTAGCTGCTCATCGTTTCTCACTAGTTTTGCTAGACACGTTGAAATCTTGGTAGATATTTATTCCTATCTAAATCAATTATAATGAAAATTCCTTTCTAGATACAATTTAATTGATATACAAGTAAATATAGATTATATTTATTCACCAAAGCATAATATTGTTTATTACAGACATGTCTTGATTATTGCATGTGACATTAAGTATAGGAAATATACCATTAGGTGGTTGCATTTGGTATGCTTGATTGGTCGTTGCATTTGGTATGCTTGATTGGAGCAGAATTGAAATCGTTAATTCCACAATGATTCTGTTCAAATGTGTCGATGGATAATTTGAGGGGGAATGATCCATTTCAATGAATAACTTAATCAGTAAAACATCATTGTACCTTTATTAAACATAACATCTGTTATCAAGTTATCATCTCAAAATTGCAGTTGAGATGAATAAAATGAGCGAATCGAACAGATTGAGCAAGTCAGTTGGGTCAGATGGCTAGGTGAACTGATTGGGTTGATCAGGGTTGACTGAGCGGATTAGTTAGGCTGGGTGGACCAAGCGAGATTGTTGGACTAGGCGAGCTGAGCATACCTCGTAGGTAGATCGATGAGATTGATTGGCCACTCAAAACATACAACATAGATCAAATTGTTTGGAATGGAGTAACAAATAGCGAAGAAGGATGACTAGGGAATAACAATTGCATGGGTGGTATTTCGACGTCATTTTTGTAACAGAAGGGCCAAGTGTTCGTTTATGCTGAACAAATTTAACCACATGATAGTTGTATACTTTTTTGCAGATTTTATTTTTTTGACAAGCTGTTAATCTTTTTTGGTCAATCCGTATTGTCATTTGTTGTATAGATCTGCATCTTTCTCTGTAGTTGATTTTGGCTTTTGTAAATGTTATTGCTATTATTTTCCTTTTTGTGTGTGCAGTTGGAAGGCAGCAAGGCATTCGTTGTGGAAGGCAAAAGAGTCTCACTGGCCGCGTGAAATCATCATCTGTTAATGTAGTACAGAGTGCAGTATTATCATTATTTTTATATTTATTATTATTATTATTATTATTATTCAATTTTCTATATGAAACCTGTAGTTCTCCATTTCCATAGCATGGAATATGTAATAGTCTCTCGTTTAGGAAAAATTTTGCTGAGGATCAATGTGTTGTTTTTATTAACGCGGACTACTTGATCACTAGGACGATAAACTGCTTGATTATTTTTTTTAATAACAAGATTGTTAAGAACTTTGAAATACTTTTCTCTCCTGTGAACCTCTAATACAATCTCAACCAGTTAGAGTAACGAAGTAGCTGACATTGTGCTCATTCTATTGGTTTAATATTCTGCTTCTCATACATATTAGGTGTTTATTAGACTTCACTAAATCAAATGAATGATTTGGTTGGTAACACTTTCTTAACATGTATACAAGTTTCCTTCTACAGACGTTTCAAGTTGATGGGAGCATGTCTATGTAAGTGCCATACGAAGTTTATTTACCTGAAATCAGCTTATTTATGAATATTTTATTCATTTACAATGCAAAATTTAGTGTACAATAAGTGTTGGTCTCTTTCAACTTTTTATGCCAGAAATTGCAATTCCCTCATGAAATCAGCTTATACTATTCTAGGAAGTTCAAAGGTCATGAAGTAGCCATAACTAAGACAATCAATTGTTACTTGATAAATATTTTCAGTATGAACAAGATTAAGCCAAATAGATATCAAACTTGTAATAAAGCAAGAAAGAAAAGATGTATTGCAAACATGAAGTGGAGAGGCAAGATGCTTATTTATAGCAATAAAAAATAAATGTTGACTCCTAAAACAATTAGACAAACTGCACACAGCTCTATTTTACACTTTCATTCGAGAAAAGGAAGCTCGCCACTGTGCCAAAGTTCATAAAACTGTCAAATGATCATATTTGAACCTGTTAAAGCAAATGATGTCCCTAATGCAGTGCCTGTTGCTTTGCTCTTTTCTTTACCATTGAATGCAATGGCTGAATACTTGGATTAGGTTGAGCAATAACAGTCCCTTGCAACATGGCAACTCTTGAAGCCTATGCTTATTGTAGAGCCTAGACAGCTCCATGTCCATCACTCATTCACTCATAGAGCCATCACTGGTCGTTGCTTGTAGTATGAGGTGGGCGGTTCATAGGTTGCATTTGCGATAACACCAATCTGATGTTTCCAAATCCCTCGGCGTTCCCTTGTAACCTCTCCACAGATTTTTCTCATTTTGCGGTAATTTTTCTCATTTCAGTATCTTTTGATAATCCTTTGTTCCTTGCACGGTTACGCTCTGTTGATGAAGTTTCAGGAGCAATTCCCTTGCAATCCAATTCTTCTCCCATAACTGATTTTTGACTCAACTCCTTGCCCAAATACCAAGCCTGAACCATCTGCTCGGTCTTTGGCTCAGGAAGAAAGCCTTTGGCTTTCATTTCTGCATAGTAAGTGGCAGCCTCCTCTAACTTGCCATTCAAAAACAGACCATGGATCAGGACAATGTAGGCACTTCTGTCAGGGCTGAAACCATCCTGCTGCATCTCATTCCATACCTTGAAGACACTTTCGTGCTGCTGCCGCCATCTCGACAATTTTCTTATCAGCATAATGTATGTTTCGATTGCCCGGCTGCAATTGGACTCTCTCATTCTGGCCAACAGGTCGAACACATCGTCGACGTTCTTTGCCGCATCAAGAAACGGGTGGTAGGTGCGTATGCAAGGCGAAAGGCCTCTGTTAACCATTTCGTCGAACAGCTTCCTTGCATCCTCCACACGGCGTAGTTTGCAGAGCGGGCGGATGACGGAATTGAAAGTGGCAGCATTTGGACTGGTACCGCTCTCCTCCATCGCCTTCAGCAGTCGCATTGCACCATTGAAGCACTTCCCCTTCGCTAGGGCGTGAATAACCGCGTTGTAGATCTTGAGGTCGGGCTTGATGCCCATTTCCTTCAGCTGATTGAAGAGCTTGAGAACGGCATTGAGATTGCCAACTTTGGAGTAGCAGGAGATCATACTCGCGTAGGAGACAACGTCCTTCTCGATCTCACTGTTGTGCATCAGCCTCCAGAATCTCTTCGCCTCCCGGACGCTGACCACGATGCTGCACCAGCCGTTGAGGACGATGTTGAAGCTCTTGGTGTCGAATGGGAAGGTCTTATGGTTGCACAGAAGCAGGTGCTCGGCGTCTGAGACGTTCTTGTATCGGCAGAGCGCGGCGAGAAGACCTTGGAAATCGTAGGGCCCCGGCGTGATGCCGAAGCGTCTGAGCGTGTGAAAGGCGTTGATCGCGCCGGCAACGTCGTGGACGGCGGAGTATCTCTTGATGAGGACCAAGAGCGTGGCAGGAGTGACGAGGCCGGCGTTGCGCATCTGGTGGACGAGGGACCAGGCGGTGTCGAAGCGCCGCATCTTGCCGAGGATGGAGATCATGGAGTGGTAGTCGCGGGGGGAATGGGAGTAGCCCGGCTGCTCTGCGGCCCATAGGAAGAAGTTGAAGGCGCAGACCCAGTCGTTGCGGAGTGCGAGAGGACAGTGTTAACCAGCTCCGACGAGGGGGCGACACCGCACTGCTGCAGCCTGAGTTTGGAGGCCTCCGCGCTGCTGCTGTCAGCGGCGGCGAATCCGCGGAGAGAAGCAAGGACGGAGTCGATGTCCCGGCGAAGTTGCGCATCAATCTTGCCGCCATGGTCGTCGTCGTCGTCGTCGTGTTTGTCGGAATCACCGGCATCAACGTCGGAGAAAGAGGAGGAGGAGAGAGGTCTGAGGATGTGGAACCTGGGCCTGAGGAATCGATGCGGCGGCGCGGAGACCGAGACGATGATTGGGCGTCGCAAAATCAAAACGATTCTTCTCAACATGAAGACGACGACGAAGTAGGACCGCAGCGCCGCCGGCAGACAAAGATCGAGAACGGAAGGAAGGGGGAAAACAAATGAACCATGCGATCGATGGTTATTAATACAGCAAAAACATCTGACGGCTAACAAACTGTTCCATCTGATCGTTATCTAGAGCATCGTGAGTTAAGCGAGGGCGAAGAGAACCGAAAGCCAAGAGACGATGGGGATTTCACAAAGGACGCTTACGCGCATCCCTCCATTCCCCTCCTGCAGACATCAATCTCCGGCTCCTCCTTCCTTCGTAGATGCCCAAGGTATTATTCTCTCTTCCTTGGCTCCTCTCGCCATCGCCGTCACACTGAGCTCTCCGTTGCCCTCCGTGGCGGTCCCTTACCCCAACCCTCGGGCTCCCCCCTTCCCACCTTCGACTCCCTACGCGCAGTCGCAGATGTTGCAGCTGGGATTGCAGAACGGGTAATGGCGACCTCTTTCACATCATCGCGCATCGATTGATCCTTTCACCAGAAGGGAATTTGTCTGAGCACGCCTTTTGCTGCAGAAAAATTAGACCTTGTCCGTCCACGAACCCCGGTTGCGTGTCAACAAACCCAAATTCTTCATCGTTCGCCTTTCCGTGGATGCTTCCAGATGATTATTCCGCAAATGTCATTCAGGTTTCTCTTTTCTTTTATTATTATTAATTTTTACCTAAGTGTAGAGTTTGGTAGAATTTTCTGAAATCGTATGCTGTTCTCTGTCGATATAATATGTTTTCTTTTTTCTTATTTGAACAGAACTTGAAAGATGCAATACTAAAAACCCAAAGAAATGTCAAGTTCAAGGTAGATGAAGAAACTCCTGACGGTAATTTACTTGAATTTTGCAGTTAAATTATGCCCACTTAATCATTGAAACCAATCTGTTGAGACAAAAAAAAAAAAGGTTAGAACTTAGTTGAACCTTGTGCAAATTGAATAGAAAATAAACAAAGATCAATCCAGAGAAATTTACTTCAAAGCTGAAAACCTTAAGCATATATCATATGCTAACAAAGTGTTGTATAATATATCACTTATCTACAGATTAACAAGCCTATCTACATTTATATGGGAAAAATAAAAATTCCAGAGAAATTTACTTCAAAATTACTACATGAGCTGGAGCTGGCTTACCTTGAAAGAGTGAAAACTTCTTAATCTAAATTTGGAAAAAATTATAGTAGCCTGCTTTTGCATACAATTCTTATTTGTAAAAGCTGATTATGGCTAATTGTTTGCTAAAATGACACTGATATACTAGCAATCTTTTCAGACAGCTATTTGAGGTTCTCTGTAAAATCTTCAAGCTATTTAACTTATCCCAAAACTTATGCCTATTCTTAGTTTTTTCACTGCCTCTGATGATTTGGTTGCTGATTCTAAGTTGAACTATTGGCTTGCTGATTCTAAGTTGAACTATATCATTTTTTTTACCATGGAAAATTGTTTGTTCACAAAAGAACAAGCAGTGACATTCTGGAACTTGCATATTTCAGGCCGATATTTACTTGCAGAGGTTGATGGAGGATTTGGGCGCGATGTAATGGAGTTCTTGATCAAAACAAACATTGTTGCTTTTAGAGCTATGGCAACAAAAGTTACATACATATACCCATTTACAACAGCTATTGGGGATTCTAGAGGACAAATTGAAAGGATTAACAGGATAAGGGAAGAATTGGGTTGGTATGCTCCTAACTTTGAAGCAATGGATGAATCCGATTGAGCCCTCTAATTTGTCTGTGCTAGGGCATGATCCATGTATACTCTGCACAAGTGCATCGAATGATATTTCTTGATTAAAGGTTTTGTATTTGTGAAAGAAACAGGAATTTGTTGAGTAATTTCTGGTTTCTTTTCATGTATTGGAACATTTATTGCAAATGTAATTTTCTAAAGACAATTACAATTATTGAACTAATTCATTCCTATCCATTAGTTTTTGTTAAGGCAAGATTGATAAATTAATAGTTTGTCAATGTTCTTTGATTCTCATAGCATTGTCAATTAGAAGTATTGACTTTTTCTTACAAGTATGGTGCAGTGGTAAAACACTTAAAAGATCAATAAGATGATCAAAATTTAAATCTCAAATAAGAGGAATATTTTAAAATTTGATTTTTGATTGTGCATAAATTGTAGTCTGAATTTACTTCTAGATAAACTAGAAGAAAAATTGTTTATTTTCATAATTAATCAACGAAGCTGGAACATTCAAATAATTAGAAAATATATTTGATATTTTCAAAGTAGAATATATATATATATATATATATATATATATATATATATATATAATATTTAAAAATAATGGAGTATTCTCATAATCAAATAAGGAATAAAATTTTCAATTTTAACTTTGGGGAGTAAATTTAGGTTTTGTTATGGTGGCCCTAAACTAGGCCAAATGAGAGCTGCAATTGTCCAATAGAACGTTGCCACGTACTTCTTCGGTCTTCAGAGCCACGTCTTTCCGCGTGAAACACACCCCGTCGAATCGGAGACGGAGATTGTCGCTCTGTTGATCCAATCGAAGCGATCCGCTTTCGCATCTCAACGTCGTCGCCTTCCTACCTTCTCCCCACCGGCAGCCATGGCTGAGGACCGCTACAACAGGAGGAACCCGGCGGTCAAGCGGATCCTTCAGGAGGTGAAGGAGATGCAGGCTAACCCCTCCGATGATTTCCTGAGCCTTCCCCTCGAGGTAATCAATCTGCTCCGAGCCGAGATTCTTACTCGTATAAAATTCAGAAGATTTTGGTTCGTCGATGGTTGTAATTTGGCTGGATCCTTTCAATTTGTTTAGCCGATCGTGGAATTTACGTGGTAGGACGTGTTTGTGAGAAGGCCGTCTTTACGTAGATTTAATTTTTTTACTGATCCTGGCGAGAGGGTGCTGTGGTTTTGGTTTAGGGTGATTTCGTCTCTGAAAAGCAATTCTGGTTTCCAGGAAGGTGTAGTTTTTCATAAGCTCTTCTTTCATGGTTTCCAGGACAACATTTTTGAGTGGCAATTTGCCATTTTAGGGCCTCGGGATACAGAATTTGAGGGAGGAATCTATCACGGGCGGATTCAGTTGCCTGCAGAGTACCCATTCAAACCACCTTCATTCATGTTTCTGACTGTAATAACCTCTTTCCTCTCTAAAATCTTCTAATACGTAAATTTGTCCCTTTTTTCTGTCTTAGTAATTTACTTATATAATTCCTTTACCTTTGGATTGCTATGCAGCCAAATGGTCGTTTTGAAACACAGACCAAGATCTGCTTAAGCATCTCCAATTATCATCCTGAACATTGGCAACCATCATGGAGTGGTACGTGACACGCTCTTTTCTGATATGTTCTCCACCTTTTCTCTCCCTTTTATGATATATTCTCCTAAAATATTACAGTAGTCTAATGTCACTGATTTTCAATTGACCTCTAAGACAAATAGTTTTTGTTAATTACTTATACTTGCTGTTACTATAAAATCTGATTTGTTGCGGCATAATTCATTTTGTTACAAGCATAATGTCCTAATCATTTTATGTGCCATATCGTTGATCTATTTACTGCTTTGAATCTTGTTTAATTTATTGGATATAGTGTCAAATCATTTGTGATTGGCTACACATGGCCTTTTCCTTAGAAGTTGAAACTTAATGTTGATCTACATCAGTCTTTCTTGGCATTATTATCGTCTTTTCCCCAGAAGTTGAAACTTAATGTTTCATTCTTAAATCTTTAGACCAATCACATTCAATGCAGTGAATTATAGGATTGTTCTTTTTTTTTTTTTTATCAAGTCTTGACTTGCTTTAAGGATGGAAAGTTCCCTACCTTTGATCCCAATTACCTTTTGAAAAACTGACTTTAATGTTTAAATGTTTATGTATACACTTGAATATACATCCTCCTAGGTTCTTTTGCTCCTATCAGTTAAATAATTAAGCTTAAAAGGTATGAGTGTTTGCAGGTTTGTATGTGTTTGTGAAAAAATTTAAATGAGAAAAATATGATGGTTGCACAAATTTGGACAACCACATTGTTGATAGGTAATGGAGGTATCAACTAACCTGATGAAGGATTCAGGAGCAAGAGAGAAAGCTGCCTACCCAGTGCAAGCTTTTGCTAACTGATTGGAGACCTGAACGCCGCTTTAACAAAAGACTAGGCCACATAAATCCATTATAATTGCTCTCTTTTATGAATATAGCTATTTAAAATCTATTTACTAGGTTGAATTTTCAATATTTAGTTAATTTTTTGCAAAAAAAAAAAAAATCAAAAAATGCACCATAAAATCCACCGTACCTTAGTGCTAAATACTGTATATATATAAAAAGCATGGTTCCTTAGTCCACAAAAATTTACCATATCTTACTCCAAGCAAAATCTCTCTATTGTGTTATAGTTTATTGTGCTGCATTATAAGCATCGTTATCATCACTATTGTAATAGATATAAGAGATGGAGATGCTAGGTGGTAGAATCCTAGAACCAAATATCCTGATTGAAGATGGCTTAGAACAATAAAAACTAGATTGGAAAATCTAGAAAGTCAAAAGAACTTATTGATAAGACATTGATAAAAGTTGAGTTGTGGACAAGTCGCTTAACTTGTACAAATCCAAACAATTGGGGAGAGTTAATAAGATGAACTGTTGGAGAGACAAATGAACAAGTTGATCGTTTAGACAACCATCAAGTAAAGATGAAGATAAGGAAGATAAATTTGAGACTTAATGTTGTGAGATGTATTCCTAGCTAAACCCATATAAGACAATATATTGAAGTGCATAGAGGACGACAGAGGAAGGAGGTGCTCGATCGGGTTCATTTGTGGATGAATGGACACGGAGAAGATGACATCGAGTGAAGATAGATGCCAAAGAGGATGCTCAGCCGGTTACGAAGGGACAAGATGAAGAAAGGACTCTAATACCATGATAGAATTGGAGGGAATAACTTCACTCTAACCCTCGGTAGCCCCGTCTACCTTATATACATATTAGGACTAATATGAACAATTACAAATGGATCCTTTACTCTTACATATTTACAGATGGGCACTTTTTACCCATAACAAAGCATTAATTTCAGGGTCCTCACACCTAACACTTGAATCTTCCATGGTGGTGGTTCTCTTCTCATTATTAACATAATCTTTTGACAAGTAATGGCTATTATAAAATAAAATTGCTGATATTAGAGCTCAATAAAGAGACATTATTCCTGTTCACAAAGACATGGTGATTTTTTCCCCTAGACTAAGGTACACTACAAGTAAATTTGCTGCGAAATTATGCAAAGTAATTCCAGAAGAGGTTGCATTTTTATTGGGTATTGTGCTATTGAAGTTGTCAGGCGTACCAGTCCAAGAGCGCAAGAGTCCTGTTGGTTTTAGAGAAATCTCTAATAAAATTCACAACAAAAACTCCTTGCAGAGACAAGGTGAGGTGGCATTGATGAAGTAAAGGTGAGGTGACTCAAGAATCAACATGGTGGGTTGCTTTCGTGATTCTGTGATATGTAAATAAGAGAGAGCATGGAGAAGTGGGTTGCAGAGATACTCTTGGCCATAGGATAAGAGGGAACTGGTAGATAGTAAATGCCTGTACTGTTCTATTTTATCAGACTGATTTATTTTAAAATGACTATTTTATTTGCATTCAGATTCATTTTCTAAGCACTAGAAAATAGAAAGCTAAATTGGAGACAAGAAACTAGTAGAAATAGTAAATCCTTTCTTAGTGACCTATTGACACGTACTGCTAAAAGTTGTAAGGATTTGAGAATATTTTAACTATTTGAATTGTTTTTTAACAAGCATCTCTGTTTTCTTCTTCATGCAAGATGGAGGGCAATTAACTTACCCAATCATGTAATACTCAATGTAGTAGGGCCTTAGATTGAAGTAGGAACGTCACGTCCCTAAATTGAAAGATGATGCTACTCAATAGTAACATGTGTCCAAGGTTATAAATACAAATGCAGCTAACTAATATCACCCATAAGCAATTTCCCCAGTAGTCATCAGAGACACATAATCCGCACACCATCTAGGAATGGGATCCCTTAGAGTTAAAAAAGCAAGTGCAGCTCTAACATATTTTGAATTTTGATAAGCTAAGAATAATCAACTTTACAAGGAGACTAACTTTAAAGAACTCACTTCGGTAATTACCTTCTCTGAACTTCAAAAGAACCACTCAGGGACAATACACTTAATGGTTTGCACTACCTAGCTGAAACAAATGCATGAAAAATCTGACTAGATTGAGGATTCTGATAACTTTTCCTACAAAAATGCAATCCAAGATCCTTTTTATGTGTTTTTAGTTTTTTCTTGAAAATAGTCTATGTTAGTTTACAATCATGATTACTAAACCATGTACGCTCAAGAGCTTGGCATGTTGTTTACAATTACCCATCAAATTCTAGTTGGGGTGACTTTTGAGTTAAATAAAGAGAGACTTAAGATATATGTTAGAGGACCAGAGGAAATGTAAAACTTAAGTTACAGAGGAGGTTTTATAGATTTGGTTCATTTGTCAACTGGAGAATTTGCGACATGCAACCAAATATGATAGTTGAGATCGTGCTTATTATCTTGGATTTGATAAGCAAGTGGAGACTAGGGATCTTAAATTTTTATCCTTAGACCTTAAAGATGGATGGCACTTATGTTAAGTGTGGATGTTAAATTGGTTTAGCCTCTTCATATTCTTCATTTTTATCGGAGTTGAACGAAATATAGGAAACTGTCTCTGAATGTTTGATTTGGCTAACCAATTTTTCATCTTGTTGACAGTTCGTACAGCTTTAGTAGCCCTAATTGCTTTTATGTCAACCAATCCAAATGGAGCTTTGGGTTCACTGGATTACAATAAAGAAGTTCGGCGGGAGCTTGCTATGAAGTCCCGTGAAACTGCTCCAACATATGGAAACTCAGAAAGGCAAATGTTGATCGATGAGGTTCATGTTTACCTATACTTTTCTATATTGCCATGGTATAGTTGCCAGATATTATGACTGATCTTAATTACTTCCAAATCAGATTCATCAGTACCTGATGAATAAAGCTCCCCTGGTGCCTCAGCTTCTGCCAAACCCAACCACCGAGTCTAGTGATAGCACAGTTGGAGAAATTGATGCTAATCCTGATGCTATTTCAGCTACAGAGGAGCTTCAGAATCAGCAAATGGAGGATAGAGTCGTTGAAGCTGAGAATGAGGCTGGTGCCGTTACAGATGCTGAACGCCGAAGTGTCAGCTCGACTACTGAAATGAGGTTGAGGACGCCAACAGTCGAGGTTGATGAGCAGCTCCAAAGGCCTAGAGTTCAGCAGTCGTTCCAAGATCGCGCACTCAACTGGGCAGCCATTTGGCTGGCCGTTGCTATTCTCATTCTCCTCATGAAGAAGTTTTTGAAGTCTAAAATAGTTGCTGAATCTATCAGTGACTTTTAAATTGGAGGTATTCATCGATTAATTACCTAATGGAGTTTTAAACCTCTGATGATGGGTCCATGAAGGATGTGATGGGATTTATTAGTTTACGGTTATGGAAAAGTACAAAGTTGGATCATTAACACCAAATACTTGTTTATGTATAAACTCTTACGAGATTAGCAACATATAAACCTGTTACATTTGTTATGAGAAAGTGATGATGGATTTGGGAAACTAATGAGATCCACCATTTTGTGGGTAGTTATTGTACTATTAAAGTGAACGTAAAATTCATTTACAATTTAGAGCTACTTGACTGGTAAAGAAAATCATGAGTAATTTTAGTTGGTCCAAATTATTTTATAATTGAATTATAGCATGAGCTCCAAGTTACATAACGAAGGTAGAGGTGGGTGGCTCTCCTCTCTGATTCGTCCACCAAATAAATTTGAAAGCACAAATAACTTATCATCCAATAATTTTGAAAATTTTTATATTTTATAGTGCAAAATATTTAAATTGAAACCGTGAGAATTTGATTACATGAACATGTGAGCATCAACTTTGTGCAAATGCAATCAACTATTTAGAGAAAATGTGTAAATGTAACTTTGAGCTTAAATTGGAAGCCTAAAATCCAACTTCTAAGTGGAGCCAAGAGTCCACTTTAATTGCTCTACTTTTATCCCAACAAAAAAAAAAAGAAAAAGAAAAAAGAAGAGTAGATCAACTGCCCAAGGGGTAGATTACATCCAGGTTATACTGTCGCTTTCTTCTGACATATCGTCATGCCATCCCCGATTGGTACCTGCACATCCCAAATGGTTTACTTACCACGAGAATAAAATTTCAAACAAGCAAAATAAAGCATTTCATGCACGCATGTTTTTTTGATTGAAATTTTCTTTTGATGACACTTTATTTCAAATAATTTAGTTTGTTCTGGTTAAGAAACATATATAATTGCAGTTTGATTTTGAGTTGTAAGATAATTTATAAATTACAATGAATTAACTTATTATTAGTTTATCCAATAAACAATAAGAAATTAACTAAATAATAACACCATGTGTTCTTATCCTCAACCCAAAACACAGCACACCACATTATAGTCTCATAAAAGGAAATTATAGCAATGCTCAAATGCATGCGATTGAAGGAAAAAAAAATACCAACCATACTAGTGCTGATACGCTCATCTTCAAAAAGTTTTCTGTTGAAGTTTCTTATGCTGGTAGTCTTTGGATCGTTCACCTGGGAATGAAAATGCAAGAATGCAAATCTAATGGATGAAACCGAGCACGAAATGACACTGGATGAGCTTACCTGAGGGTCAGCGACTTTTCCATGCCAAAGAACATTATCGATGATAATGAGGCCCCCGACCCGTACCTGTGAGGAAGAGAAGCCACCTTTGAATCCATGAATAAAAGAGAGAAATTCAAACTGTAGAAAACATGCAAACCAGTTTTGTGAATCTCTTGATTGGAAACTAACAATTGTTAGCCTTTTCCCAGGTAAAACTCAGACTATTTTGATAGCAGTTCATGCTTTTGCGACCATAAAATGATCTCAGATTCCACAGAACAACTTCACTTCTACAGATCCAATTTTCCTATGGATCTCAAGAAGAATATTGGGGAGAATTTTCAACACATCATAAACTTGTTATATCTGGCAAAGTTTCAATTAAAAAGGGTGGTTTTCCATTCTCAATTTCAGAGGTCTGACAGAATGTACAGGGGCACAGAATTTAGTATCAATATGACAGCAAAACTCAAAGTTTAACTATTTGAAAATGGGATGAACCTAAAGGGCAGACTGGTAAAGCAACAGATCCATCATTCAGAAAATTCAACTTTGCTAAATATAATACGTGCTGCTTTGTGTTTACTAAAAGGTTTATAATGATTTATGATTATGGAAGTATATCAAGAATGTTCCAATTGTGCTTGGGGATTAATTATAGTTAACCTGCATCAAGATGGATGTGCAAATTCCAGAGTTAAAACAAAAAAATATGTGCATATAGTATTCTTTAACCTATCATTGCCTGCAATCAGTGAGGGCATTACCAATCGCAATAGAAGCTCAAAGTATTCATTGTACATCCGCTTATCAGCATCCACAAATGCAAAGTCAAAACTACAAGGACAAACAAATAAACTCAAGAAAGACTCTTCGCATAAGTAAAATAAGAAACTTTGTATCCTTTTTGTGCTTAGAAAGCAAAATGTTCAAGAAAAGTTGGTCTACAAAAAGGAATCGCAAAGTAAATGGCTTGTTCTTGAGTATTTCCATTTTTGTTGAATGATTCAATGGCTAAATATAATGTACCAAACTATGTTTTAGGAGCATATGACAGCGTTGATGTTCAGGATGAATATTAATGTATCAAAGTTTATTTATTTATGATAGTGCAAGTGGTGATATTCAAACCATTTTCTCCAAAGAAAATGGATCAGAACATTAAACATGTTAGTGTCAAAGCATCCCAGAAAATTGAATTTGCTTAGCAAATAATTTAAATTACCAACTTGAAGATTGGGACATCCATAATTATTATTTACTAAAGAAAACTAAATGCAAAAGACTGAATTTATCTTTGTAAGGTAAAAGGTAGTGCAAGACCCATTTACAGACAGAAAGCAGGGTGAGCCATATTATGCTTATAAAACCTGTTTTACATGAATTTTACCTGGATGATTCACCATGTTGGATCAAGGATTTTAATGAGTCCACAGCTAGGCCATGTTTTATATCCACCTAACAATTATGATCCGTCAAAGACAAATTAGAATGGCAGAAGTTTTAGTTTTATATACGTACAAAATTAATATTTGATTAGATCTCTAACATATTAACCTCCACTTAGATTGAAACAAAAGCAGTTTGCCAAGCAATTTCGATCCAAAATTCACCCATTTCTTCTGAGCTAAAGCTACCTAGACCATACTACTCAGACTTCAATCAAACTCCCCACAGTTCCCTTTAATATAGCATGGCTTTCATTTTCCAACATACTAGGGGAGTAATTTTTTTTAACAACAAAACACATGTAAGAAGAAGATACCAGTAAAAGGGATGACAATGACCAAAAGAATGAACTTCCTGGATGAGTACTATCATGAAATTGCAACAACAATTTTAATAGAGAAGCCAACATAAGAGTGTTATTTGGATCATATTCATATGAGCATGTAGTAGCGGATAAACAGTATACTGAGGCACTAGATCTTAGCTAGCAATGTAGATAAATTAAACACAGATGGTATAAACCTTGTGAGCAACTCCAGCCCGTGTATAATACTTCTTTGCGATTTCAAGGCATCTCTCATCTCTTTCACATGCAACTAATTGACCAGTCTCAGGTAAAACCATTGCAATAGCTAAAGAAGAGTAACCCTGAGATAAAGAGCAGAAATTTTTAGCTGAGAATTATCCTTAATTATATAACATTCTTTAAATAGAATGGTTAACAAACAAAAAATAGCTGCATCTATATTTAGCACATCTGCAAGGAAACTAGCTCATCTACTAGTCCTAATGATATAGGTTGATCAATAAACTGCAGCATAATATAATGTCCACATTTTTAACATAATGAGTCCAAAGTTTACCACTTAGTGTTAAATTGTCTGATCCTACAATATCGCTTAGTGAAAGCAAGTTCTAATCAAGATAGCAGGAAATGAGGAATTAGGCCCAACTGTATAGGCTGGAGAAAATGATTGTTATCTACCATTAAGCTTTATATGGAATGACGAGTGATGACAAGGTTATTTAGTTAATTTCAAGTAATATTAATGCTTGAAAGCAAGCAATTAACGAACAAATTCATGATCATGCAATTGCAATAACTGAAGAGAAAATACATGATGAAGGCAACAAAGTATTCAAAAGGTCTATAGAAGAACAATAAGTGAATCCAAACAAAGATGTATTTAAAGAAATCATACTGTATAAACACCAACTTCAATACACCTTTGTGCTCCAAGAATTTGTGCAAGCATCACTAGTAGTTGGGCTTGATCAGGAGATACCTATGGGAAAAAGTTATTTATTTAGAACCAGATGTCACAAGCTTAAACACTAAAGAAAATACATATATCTTGTGTTTGATCTGGAGCTGAGATACATAATAAAAAAAAACTCTGGTGTAATATTCATGTAGAATACAAGAGCTAAGACTGATAATCATGAAATATGGACTTTGTGTATGGTTTATATAAGTAAAATTTACTACTGCTGATTTTTTATCTTTCCATTCAAGGGGATTGTTTAACTAAGTCATGGCTGCAACGAAAGGCACCTTCAATGATCACAATGAAATGACTCACTTTCATCGGCAAATCTGACCGAAACAAAAGTATATACATATCATTGTCTTGAACCTAGGAGTAAATCTGACCAAAAAATATAATCTCATAATCTCCTTTATTCCTGAACCACTTTGGCCCATTCCTGATTCGACATAATTTGTTATTAATGTTTTATCACCCTAAGTTTTTCTCCAATATGTAATTTCTTTTCATGGTCATTTCCATATAGGACTAATCTATCATCATCAATCATATTAAACACACCACAGTTCTGCTACAAATTCTCACACAAAACAAGAAATGACTTGAAGGACAGAGGTAAAAAGAGGATCTGAAGTTGCATATCAAAGAATACATTCGAGACAACATGTATTCTACAACATGAGGCAAAAATAACGAAACAAGCAGTAATACCTGCATCTGGCTTCCTGGCATAGCCGATGTTTCTTCCCGCAGTTCACGAAGAATCTAAACGCATCAAAACAAAATTAATTAAACCAGATTCCGCCCGCTGAAACGATGGGGCAAAAATAGCGAGATGTGAGCATTACCGGATGTTCGCGGACATTGGATAAGACATAATCGTATAGATGAGGCGTGAGGTTGATGACCTGCTTTCCCCCGTACCTGTCGTCCTCGGAGGTCACCACGGATGGCTCGGCGCTGGTAGCGAGTCTCCTCGCGTGATTTGGCAGCAAATGTAGGATTGGCAGCGAGAGAAATCTCCTCGCGTTCGCATGGGAACGAAGGTGGGAGAAAGAGAGGAGGGAGAGAAGGGGCGGTGATGGGAGAAGAGAGCTCAGCAGGGCACAGACTGTGAGCGGACGGGCGGCCATGGCGACGGAACCGGTGCGCCGCCCGAAAACCCAAGTCAAAGTAAATACTAAAAATGATATTAATATATATATATATATATATAAAAAAATAAATGGAATAAATAAAAATAAAAACTATTTTTAAAATTAATCATAAATTTACTTTTCTTGTATACGTTTACTTTATTCCAAAAATACAAAAGGCAAAATAATAAATATGATGATTAAATTACTGAATTCAGTTTTAACCAAAAATAATTGAAGAATCCAAAAAATAAACCATAGATATTTAATCAAAATAGTCTTCAAAGTTTATTGTGAAATTCAAAAAATTCATTATCAAAAAGGAAATATAGCATTGATGCATCAATAAAATTTCACACTTGGCTAGATATGGTTGGAGATAAATAGAAAAATAAATAAATCATGTAATGCCATTTTATTTTCTTTCTTTCTTTTTTGATAAGTGCAAGACAATTAAGAAGTTTTCAGAAAAAAAAAACTCACTTAAAGTCAAATAAATCATTTTGGCTAAAGAATAAATCATATCCACACTTTTCTAAATATCAATTAGAATATTAAATATTTAAGGAAACAAGAATCACTTTTTGATTAAAGACATCAAAATATTCAAACAAGATATCTTGATAGCCTTTCCTTTCACTTCAATCATATCATGCATATATAACAGAGGGAAACAACAACAGCATAACTACTCTCCAGCAACAGCTGGTTTATGTTTAGATTGGTTATCTGGAAAGCCAATGATAGTGAATGAGAGTTTCACATGATAAAATGGTTCAGATGAGCAATATGGATTAGAGGTTCCAATAAAACTTACATGATTTACAGACTTGGCCATCAGCATGGCAATAGTAACAGACAAGGGTATCCCATGAAACAAACTACTGTGACATTCGAGGAGGAACAGTCGACGACTAAGTACACTTCCAGCAAAAGCATCACATGTAGGACCTGGAATCCCATTTATCTCCATACCTTCCAAGTGACAACCCCATAGCCGGTACTTCCGTTAAGTGAAGAGGATCAGGCTCTATACCATAATCAGTTAAAGGCCTATGTTCGAGAACATTATCATGCTCCTGCACAAACTCTGGAATCTCCAATTGCCCTTTCTTAATATCATCCCATAAATACTGCAGCCGGCTGACATATTTGATTTTCCAGTACAATCTATAAGGCATTACAAGCATACCATTAGCATATGGAAAAAGCTTAAGCAATCCAGGACAGATAAAAACCAAGAGATGAGACTTGTATCAGTTTGATTTTAGTCTGCAGAAATAATCAAGTGCTAAGCCACAGAAGAAACAAACTAAGGATATTATATTGTAATCCTTCTAGAAGGAAGACATCAGTTTGTGCTCGATGGAAGTATCAGAATGGAGTACAGAGACTATTTTGAATGTATCAACATATACTAGATTTCAAGCAACGAAGGCATCGGTTTGTGCTCCAATATCAAAGTGAAAGAACCATTTCAAATTGATGGTAGATCAAGCTTTCACTTGGCCCAACTGTAGCTGAACTTGAGGCACTACATATCTGAAAACTGAAACAAAATAGCATCCGGCAGCTGTTTGGCAATTCCTAATTCTGAATTGAACCGCAGTAGGGAATGTAAATCTGGCATGTCTTAGCTAATCAAAAGTCAGAACCTTATTCGCAACTAGTGACAATCTTGTTGTTTTGAGTGCATATCACTAAAATTTTAATTTAGCTCACAGTCTAGCTAATTGTGTATGGCTGATATGAAAAAGATTGGCCCTACAATTTAAACTTGTTCGGTTTACAGATTGGCATTTCTCAGAAAAAAAAAAAGATAAATGAATATAAAAAAATGAAACTATCGAGCACAGTTCCATAGCTTGAAGGAACAGAGTTGAACCTTATTTTCTGTTGATACTGTACATCGAAAACATTTCATAGATCATGTTACATGAGTCCTCTTAGGGTCTTTACCTAAGGGAAAGCTATTCAACCGTGGACTGGCAGCTGGGCACTAACCCTTATGTAAGGCAAAGTTTTGCCTCGTTTTGATTCTAACACCACTCAAATGGCTAAATTTTCCTCTCCTACCCTATAAAACATCCCTAACAACCTTTAAACACCAATTATTTCTCTACTGAGCATATTTAACACAAGGTTATGAAAGGTGTTTCTAGCAGATGGTCAAATCATTGTATAATGCAATGCGGTGTGTAGTATATGCAAGAGCATATGCAGTTTAGTATTAAAAAATAGTCTAATTAATAGAAATGACCAAATATAATAATATTTATCCAACAAAATATACATGAATACATCTTCTCAAGGGCAATCCACAAGCATCCAAATAGAACTAAAAAAAAAGGTATTTCAAGAATGTTAAGCAGAAGACAATTAGGGTTGAAATTGTGTTGTTAACTAGATATGATGCAAGTGCTTATTCTTAGGAGTATACTCTATACTTGGATCAACACTTCCTAAGCCATGTAGACAAACCTATATACTAATCAATAAATCTCATGTATGTTCCCACAGAGAAAATATATGTCTAAAGCACATATATAACAATACATGCATATTTATTATTAACATGCATATAATTAATATGCAAAGTTTTATCACTACAAAACTTATGTTTAAACCAACCTTACAAGTGATATACTACCACATTTAGTGTTTCATAATTACAAGGATTAGTCAACCTTTTTTTTTTTGAAGAAAAATCAACATAAAACTCCTCATTAATATCTTTATCACTAAAAAAACAAACTAGTTTTTTTTTTTTGCCACATAAGAGTCCTGCCATGGGAGCACCCCTCCTAGCTGAGGGGTTTGACTGACCCAGCTAGGTGCCCAAACCACTTAGAGGGATTACAACCACCTAGAGGGCCCACATTATCTTATGTGTGGTGTTGTTTGTCGTCTGAAATGCCTAGGAGGCCACAAACTCTTTTTTAGAACATTGATTCAGCCCTATTGCTTCATTTGTAAATCAATCTAAAGTGAATTGGACTACAAAGAGCTATCTTATCTCCTTACTGTTTCGAATCCATAAGCACAAGAAGAGGGTCATTCAATTCAAGTATCAAGAACTTAAGTGCAACAAGAAGAATCACACTTGATTAATGAGCATTGAATCTCTTTCATGCATTTTTTAATCAAAATTCTGCAAATTTTGCGGGTCAGTTGATTGAATAAACATATCATTATTCAGGATTATTGAAAGCCATTCTATACTTAGTGCAAAAGGTTGTGCTAGGTGCAAGAGAAGAAGGCTTCAATTCCAAGGAAAGAGAATGGAGATGTTATGGTGGTTTATTTGCCTGTTTTGTGTACTGTGCAGTGGGCCAGTGGCATGCCTACCATCTATTATATCCTACAATTTCATCATGAATTGGGAGCACTACCAGGTTATAAAGCAACATAGGACGAGGGCTTTCAAACTCCAAGGCAGACAAAGAGGCAATATTTAGATTCAGTTTTCAACAATTGCCTCGCTAAAAATAATCAATATGATAGACACCTTAAGTTTCTCTGTGAAACTATACAAACCATCCAACAGGGTGATGATTAAATTAAATAATGTGGCTAATTAATAATTTGGACAGGAAGGCTACACCAATAGTGCTCATCAAGGCACTTAGGTTTGCTAATACTTAATGCTAGCATTTATACGGGGCACCTCTGCCTCAAGTAATGCCTTTCTATAATCTAAATGCCAAACTGAGCAAGAAATTTGGTCTTCCAAGTCCTACACTATTACAACATTTACCAATGAGGTACTTATTTGTCCTTGAGAAGTATGAATTAGGAAGATAAATACTGGAGTTAATTCCTAAAACATCGAGAAACAAGCAAGAGAAGGATGCCATTCAAGGATGATCACACATTATAACTATTTGTCTTCGTAAATTGGAAATATAATGTAGCATGTAGTTACCCTCCACTTAAGAAGAGGCGTCCAAGTGTGGCTAAAACAAGTCTGGAACGCAGTCCTGGGTGCAAGAAATAAACAACTTGTAGCCTATCCTTGAAATCTAACGGAAGTTCTTCATATATCCACCGCATGATGGATATTCCAGGATTGTTATCTTCTGACTGCACAGTGCTGTGCATGTATACTATACAGAATGGTTCTTCCGTTAGTTCTGTGATGAACTTATGAAACACATATCTCTTCAAACGTTCCCCATCTATAACTGCAGCTGCAAATACAAAGTTTACCCTTTTAAACTTAAAAAAATCATATCTGCGATCATAATATTTAAAATATTGTATAATCCCTTTTAAATCTATAAATCCCGCATATATATCATCAGTATTCCAATTTTTCGATTCAAAGAAAATTCATACAGTGTTGAAAAAAAAATAAACTTGATAACGAAAATCATTAGTTACTATTTGAAGTGAGATAGATCCATCAATAATATGTGTGTGTGTATGAACACGAAATATGGATAAGTGTTTCAAAGACAAATCATACAGTGTTCGTAATAGAATGACAATATTGTTATAAGTTACTATTTGAAGGAGATATAAACTCAGCACTCATCAATGAAATATGCAAGATAAAAATGGTACTAAGCAAAAAGTCTATTGGTGAAACCTAACAGAAATTCGACAAATGAGACTTGAAGTTTCAAGATTTTTCGAATCAGATACTCTAAAAGAACTAATTACTAAAGTGTTTATAGAAAAAAAAAAAGACAACATCTTTATAAAAAAAAAAAAGAGCAAAAAATGAATAACCCTAAGTAGCAAATAACAAAGAAAGACGTTCAAGCCGTGCGAACGAACCAGGGAAATATTTTCCTACAATCCTGAGGATTCGGTTGCCGGCTTTGTCGGATCCTTGGAGACGAAAAGCCTGAAGAGCCTCTAGATCCGAGAAATCTTCGTCGGAGGAAAGATAGGTGAGACAGTCATGCCACGCTACCACGTCTTCGTCCGTCGCCGCCGCCTGGCGTTCCGTCGGCGAGAGTAAGGAGCGGGCGTCCACGCCGAGGTCCGACGCTAGCACCACCACCGAAAATTCTTCGCCGGAACTTCCAGCCATCCTGTCCCCGTACTTAGCTTTCTTGATTTTCAATAAAAAGATTCAGTCAACCAAACAGATTAAATAAAATAAGTGAAAATTTAAAATAAAAACTTCTTTTATTTTGATTATCATCAACAAGTGACAGTACATTATATTTTTTGTTTTTATTTCAATATTATTATTCTAAGTAAAATTATTTGAATACACCCAAGATCAAAATTATTATTAATTATAATTAAAAAATAATTTTGATTAAAACTATTACAATATAAAATAATTTTTTATTAAACAAATAATTAACAGTTTTATTTTTTTAATTATTTTTAAATAATTTTAGTCGAAATTTTATATTAATTGTGATTAAAATTTCTGCTCTAGAGTTAAAATAAAATACTCTTTTATTTTTATAAATAGGACGCCCTTTTTAATTTTTTGACTAATAAATTTAATTTGATATAAATTTTTTAAAAGTTAAATTAAACAAAACTAAAACTCAAATAAAATTTCCAATTTAATTTCATCTTGATTCAGATTGAATTAAATACATCCAATTAATATATTTTAACGACTTTATTGTTAAGTTACCTGTCAAATTACATCATCATATCATAAATTTTTTTTTTTGTATAAATCTTATACATACTAAATAGCTTATAGTTTTTAATCTATAGTCAAATTTGTATAAAGACTTCTCATGATTTTATGAAGTGTTTTAAAGTTTAATATTTCATACTTACATGTATAAATGTATTTATTCTTTCATTTAAAAAAAGGTGGAGAAAAATCTTCAAATCACATTAATTATATTATTGTTGTTTATAATTATGATTAATTATTGTAGTTTCATTATATATATTATTCAGGATGACTTATAAGTATAAGAAAATCATAGATTAATGATGAAATTTTTCATGATTAATTGATCACTAAAAGAATTTAACGAGCGAATTAATATGTCTATGAATTCGGTTGCTAATGAGTAGCGATCGGCAACCCAAATAAAATCATCTTCAAACTTTAACTATTGAATTTAAATTTTATCTTTAATTTAATAATCAAATTTATTTTTATTAAAATTTAAATTCAATTATTAAATTAACGATGAAATTATATATATATATATATATATATATATATATATATATATATATATATATATATATATATATATATATATATATATATCTCGCTATTTATCTACTCTGTCAATTTAATATATTTTTAATTTCCATTTAAACATGCACAATTTATACATCAAATTCAAATAACATTTACAAACTAAAAAAATATTCATCAAAATCACATTATAAATACTTATCCAAAAATATTCATATTTCTAAAATATAAAATATAATACCATTACAAAAACATTCTGCTAAAATACAAAATATAATCACGTTATACTGTAGCAAGTTTAATTCCATTATACATCCATCGTTAATTTAACAATTAAAAATTCATTCGGCCGTTAATTTAACGATCAAATTCGATCACTAAATTATTTTACTTTTATTATTATTTAATTTTTTAAAACTATAATTAACTACAAAATTTATTTTGACCATTAATTAAATTAAAAATAAAAAATTAATATTTGATCGTTGGTGATAAAAATTAATTCGATCGTTAATTTTATGATTAAAATTTATTTCATTTTTAATTAATGATCAAATTTTAATTCAATCGTTAATTAATTATCAAAATTTTTATTTAGTGGTTAATTAATATAAATTAAAATTTAATGATTTAATTATTAATTGATAGTTTTGTTGAAGTGTTATAAAATTGAAAAACACACTGTCCTCTAATTGGAATAGAAGAATTAAATAAATTTTTAAAAATTTTACGTTGTTCAAAATTAAAATTTATGAAGTAAAATTATTTATTTCAATTAAATTGAGTTTGAATTAGAGATTTTAAAATTGAATTAAATTTGAACTGAGTTACCGAACTAAATTGACTCGGGCGACTGAACTCAATTGAGTTAGGGTTTTGGGTTTCTTTTTCTGCGCCTGTGTGCCGTTTTCGCTGAGCCGTTGCATTTACTCGTGCAATGCCACCCTCCCTTCTTGCTTGCCGTCGCGGAAGCCGGTTTTTGGTCTTCGTGCTTCCCCTGCCCTAATCTCCGTAGATCAGTCTTATTCTGCGCGGCTCGAGCAGCCGTTGGTCGTGCAGCCGCCGCCGCCGCCGCCGCCGCCGCATAGTGCTGCCATACAGTAGTCGAAGCGGATAGTCACCCTCCCATATCTACTATCATGTAAAGGGAGGAGACAAAACCCTTGGCCAGCAAATCGTTGGTCCTTGCCGTAAGCGTCCAATGGTGACAGATCATATTTTCCCCTGGGATAGTTCAAGTTTTATTATATTGTTTTGTTGCCGTGCTAACCTTGATTTTTAGGTCTAAGATTGAAACTCAGAGCTATTATTAGAGGTGGCAGTCACTCATCGGGAATATCTTTGGTAATTGAGATAGACTCTTACTCTTGTTTTGTTGTGGTCAATCTCTAATGGTAGTGGGTTTGGGTGTATAGAGGCCGTTGAGGATATAGAAGAGGAAATTCAATCTTATGACATCAAATTGGATTGATGATATTGTGACGATTTTATGAGTTTGTATTCCATTAGGAGAGGTGATCGAGGTTGTATAGAAAATCATGTGTAATCTATTAGCTTGAGAATAGTTTGTTCAAATAGGATCAAATCATGGATTGAGATTGTTTTAATTGGGAATTTTGAACAATATCCTATCTTTGAGGTGGCTTGTTAATATAATGGAGCAGGATATCATAGAGAGTTATATTATTGTGTTGTCTCAGTGGTAGGAAGCTTGTTGATCTATCTACTTATGGTATTTTACTGTCGTTGTATTCATATACCTATTTCTTCCTTGTATTGTTGATTTTCGATGATTTGCATATCTGAGAGATCATATGATGTGTGTTTATGCAATTATGTAGTGGTAACATATTATACATTATATCATAGTTTAGTATCTATATAGTTATCTGCACACAATATTATGCAGTGCATATATGATGATTTGTGTGGTTGGTTCAATATGATATCGATTTAAGTGTTCAGCATGTAGTGATGTAGACTAATCATGTTGTTTTTGGATGAATAGACTAATGCAATTATTTATTTCCATGAGAGATGATATATACCTATGAGTAGGTAGTTAGATTCATGGTCTTAGGTTAAGACATGGTGGTTATAGAACATAACCTAACATAACACTTAATATTCTACTTGTGGATGAGGGCTTTTCATGAATGATGACTATCAAGGATAAGCCTACAGTGAATGTTGATTTTAGCGTGGATAGGGGTATTAGGCTGATTCGATTGTGCCATGACCGGCCTTAGGTTGACTGTGATTTGTTGTTTGCTTTGGAAAATGACCTGTAAATGAATCCTTTTATCCAATTACTGCAATTACAATTACTGTTAAATCTATCTTGCTTCTAACGACGTTGATTGGCTTGATTTTCATGAAATTCAGTTAGCTGCTATGCGCCTTGTTTTGTAATATCAGTTGTTACATTTATCTGATTCTAGAATCTTGTAATTATCTTGCGCATATATATTTGACTTAGCACTATGCTAGTACCATGCAGGGGCACTTGAAACTTATAAATTCATGAAATTTTGTGTTATGCTTGTTTTCAATGTGCCTGATATTGTCCAATTGAACTTTTTTTCATTCATCTGACTGGTTTTTACTCCCAGGATAGTTAAAATTATTAACTGATGCAATTTTTTCATTTATTTGATGAAAGGTGCTTCCCAATATTTTTTGTTACAGGATAATTGTAGTGAGACAAAATCATTCAAGTAATGATAAAAAAAGGGATTCTGTTATTGTTTTAGGGAGGGAGAGTGGTGTCTTGGACTAGAGTAAATCTGCAATTTAAAAAAATAATTTAATGTTTTCTATGTAGGTTCACTTTCTCCTCGACATTCTATTCTTTTCATGATCTATCTATTAAAAGTTTTTTCTAAAATTTTGTTAATTGTAATTATGCATTGTGGTTTCAGTTTGACTGATTTGTTGAACCTAGGAGTAAATCTGTAATGGTCATTTTGTTTCTCTTTTTTATTTTGTTATTACATGGTTACCTTTATCTGCTCTAATTCCTGCTGTTAGAGTGGGTTGCTTCTATGGTATAATTTACTATCAAAACTTTCAAAATTATTGCTTATTTCTGAATTATCTGCATTTTTATCCTGGTATTTGTATACAAGCCTGATGATTTTTTTTAAGAATGGATATCCGAAGATGATCTTTGTTGAAGTCTGATTAATTTTGGACTCCAGAGGTCAACTTTGTGGATTTTCTTTAGCATATGAAGGCTTTCATGGTGTCTTCTTTAAAAATGCATTTGTTGAGGTCTGTCTCATTAATTTTCCTAGCGGGATCTCTTGTTCCTTAGTTTAATGCAGATCCATGCTGCAAACTATGATAGCATGCTGTAACTTTGGGACATAATTGAGTCGATTACGAGGACAGACTTAAGTGGACATAAGTTGAATCTTCGATGAAGTTGAGATAATATTTTTTTTCATCATGGTTAATTGTAATTTTTTGATTTACTTTTTCACATATGATCGTAGAGTTTGATGTTGATAGAGTGATAAATTTCATTTTTTGTTGAAATGATGGCATGATGTATCTTTTCATCCAATTGTTTGATTTACAGTAGTGAAAATATACTTTAAACATGTCTCATTTACCTCACTGTGAAAGGGGGTTTGTACATTTAGAAGGATATATATATATATATGCATTATGAGATTTCGAAATAATGAAGTTATTTTGAAAAGCTCGTTTTTTGCTTTCTTAATTCAACCAAGTAGCAAGAATCTTAACACCAAAAATAACCATTGCGCATAGCGATGAGCGCCAATCCTACGAACGTACACAAGATACTGCTGCCAATTAAAAGAAGCAGAGATCTCTGACCAAAAAACTTAGAAATTCGTTATTAGGCCGGGAAAACCCCAATAAGTGTTTTTGATATACAACATTTAGTATATTTACTAAAAAAAGAACCACAAAATTTAGGACCAACATATTATATATATATTCATACCTAGAAGCTCAACTTGGCCAGTGCTTCGAGGCTGGGGAGCTCACCGTCGTCGAAGTCGCCGATGTCTGGAATGTCAAAAGAAATGTTATCATTTAGCATATCGGTCATGAAGAAAGGCTCCAATTCGATCCCCAACGACTCGTCTAACAGCCAAGCCACTGAATTCACGTTCTCCGACTTTGCCTCGGCGGCCGCATCCTGGGCTTGGTCGGAGACTACATCGAGGACCGACGAAGGAGAAGCTGGCAGGACTGCGGTATTTGAGACGGAAGCTGGCAAGCCACTGTCGCCGGAAGCAGCGGTCAGCGCCTTCTTCTCAGCCTGGAGAAAGCGAGCTGCTGCATTGTATGCCCTGGCGGCGTCCTCTGCGGTGTCGAAGGTGCCGAGCCAGACGCGCGCCCGGCGGATGGGGTCGCGTATCTCGGCCGCCCACTTCCCCCACTGCCGCCGCCGAACTCCCTTATACCGGCGGTTAACCGCGCAACCGTCCGCGGCGTGGGGCGTGTCCTTGGCCTCGCCCTTACGTGGGCCTCTGCGTGTAACCGCTTTCCTGGCGTTCTTCCCACGAGCAGTCTCCTCCGACGGAGGAGACAATGAGGGTGTGATTGGCAGCGGGATCTCGATCGCCGCCTTCCGGCGACAGCCCGCGGTGGCGATCTCTGCCTCCTCGTCGCCGCTCGACTCGGTCAGGTCCAGGTCATCGTAGATCACGCGGAGTACTCTTCGGCACGGCGACTTGTCCTTTCTCGAAACCTTTGCTCGGCATTTCCCCAACCGCTCCTTCAGGTCTATCATCACCCTTCGCAAGCCCCCCTCCTCCTCATCCACCACCTCGACCTCTTCGATCTCTCCGGCGGCGATCGGAAAGACGACGCACGATAAACCCGCCAATATCTCGACGAAGCTAAAACCCGAAAACGGAGGCGGAGCAATTGACGCAGTCGTCTATTTATACCAAGGGAGAAACCGACATAATGGGAGAATTAGCCATGGCGTCGATTCATCGTCGTCGATCTCGAATCGCGGACTGGATCAACGACAGACACTGAATCGGGAAATAAACACAGAGGCGCAGTCAATAAATACGTGGGTTAAACGGCACCCGTCGGCGGTTAAGAAAGAGGAAACAGAGTAATAAATAATGACATAAAATCTGCGATTAATTGATAGATTGTAACAGCAGTTAAGGAAATTTGTGGACCTTTATGGAAACAAATACGTTGATTTGGGAGTCTCTCTTTGTTGCCAGCCAATATCTCCTTTGTCAATCTGTAATATAACATAAGCCTTGATTGTGTATCCATCTTTGAATTAAAGTATATAGAAAACCAACGAATTAGAGTAGTTATTTTATGGAAAAAGAAAATGTCAATTTTTAAGAAATTGATAGGAGAAAAGTAAATTGGCTAAAGAATTTACAAAACACTTTTAATAATTAGAATCCTCAGAAAGGATATTTTTAAAAAAAGTTTAAAGAAATATCTTATTTCAATATTATTATAGTAATTATCTTTTTAATTCTTGTGGATATATATATTTTAGGGAGTAAAATAGAATAAAGATAATACAAAAATATATATACCAAATATAGTTATCAACTAAATATAAAATAAATATATTTAATATTTTATGAGAAATGGAACTAATTATTTCTCGAAATTATATATATATACAAAAAATCGAGGGTAGCCGCTGCCTTTACATTTCCCTCTTATCTCGATATCCATTCAGACTCTGGAGTTTTCCTCGAGCTCGTCGTTGGGCTTTCTTCTCCGCTCCAGATGAGAATGCAAACGCAAGCACAGCAGCGAGCAGCTTTAAGATTCAGAGTTCTCCCTTCGACCGCCTACGCTCCTCGCCTCCCCTTCGTCGTCTTCTTCCCACGAAACCGATGGCCTGCTCGTGTGTGGTGCACGGCCGCGGAGAACGGCGGCTTCCTTGGCGGGCAGAAGCAACCTCAGACGCCGCATAAGAAGGCGTACCCTTTCGACGAGATAGAAACTCGGTGGCAGCGCTTCTGGGAGGAGAATCACACGTTTCGAACCCCTGAGGTGGTCGACACTTCGACGCCCAAATGTTACATTCTCGATATGTTCCCCTACCCTAGGTATTTCCTTCGATCCACTCAAAATAAATGCTCCAAAGTGACCATTTGACCCGAAACGTCTCAGTTAGATAATTCTCTTTCCCTGGTTGCCTTAAACATGTTTAAAAAAATTTGTAGGCATTCTTTTGTTCTTAGTTAAACTAGTTCCCTTCATAGTGGTGAAAAATAACTGCAGGCAGATTGCCTCTTTATCACGGTCTTATCATTGTATGGACTTCATGAATCCTGCTAAATCTAAATTATAGTGCGATCAATTGTTGATAAAAATTCAAAATTGTCACTCTATATCATAGTTTTATCATTTTATGAGCTCATGAGAACAAACATAATTTGGGAAGGGTTCATTGGTTGATTTTAATTTGGTTCTACTTACGTTTTATTTGGTATGTATTCAATTTAGTGTGATAGACAGCTTTCTTTATCATCATTTGCACAATAACTTGATAGATATAAATGGATTTTAGTAATCACTAAGAAATAGTTGCATACTAGAATACACAATTTGTTATTTAATATTCCATGATGCTCATCATTGCCCATTGAAAGATTCAGATCTGTTTCAGAATTTCCATTTAAATTTTTTTATTTTTATCAAATTATGTATTTTTTTCTTCAATTATTATTTTTGAATATTAACTAATACTGTAGATTTATTTGCCATATTGGCTGTGTAGGCATTTTTTTTTATTCAAGCACTCTTCGAACCCAGGCAATATCAAGATTATATGGTTTCATTAAAATGAAAATTTAATGTTGCCTTTTGGATTTGACTTGCTAGAGAAACTTCAATGTGTTTGGCTGTTGGCATTTCTTTACTAACCACCCAGACTGACAGCCATGAATAATGGACTTCAATTATTTGATTTCCTTTAGAAAATTCCAATAAGAGATGGCTGGAAGCTGGATGCAATTATGGAGAAAATTGAATAAAAATCTTCCTCTATGTCATGATCCTAAGTAAGATTCACCAAAATACTTGTTGCATGTACTTGGTTGACCTCATGCATATAACTTATAAATAGACATAGAAGCATAAGACATCAGCCAATATTTAACTCTTTAACCTTTCAATAGATGCAAAAAATAGTCTTTTCTCAACCTAACGTTATTGAACACTTTTGCACTGGGTTTGCACCCTTGGGTGCAAACTTCACAAATTTCCTCAGTTATCATAAAAAATACTATCATATAATGGTTGTCTCTAGATAGCATATTAACAACAGATATCTTTGTGCATGTATCTTTTACTAATCAAAGTAATATATTGCTTAGTGGGGCTGGATTACATGTTGGTCATCCCCTTGGATACACTGCCACTGACATACTCTCAAGATATAAGCGTATGAAAGGCTTCAATGTTTTACATCCAATGGGATGGGATGCATTTGGTCTTCCTGCCGAGCAATATGCCATCGAGGTTTGCTAGCAATTTCTGTGACAAAATTACCTCATGTACTTAGTCTTGTTAATCTTTTTACTTTTTGTAGACTGGAACCCATCCAAGGATTACAACCAAGCAAAATATCGAAAGATTTCGTACCCAGGTACCAGTAGGTTTCTAGGGCAGTCATTGTATGTCTTCTACTGACTTACAAATTTTGAATGAACTTTCCTATTTTAGTTTACATTTTACTAGAACTGAACCTCTCAAATGTTCTGTCATGAAATCTCACTAGGCAATACAATACATATAACAGTTTAGGTAGGCATTAACCATCTTTATCCAATAAATTTTAAATATCATAATTTATCATTTTCCTGTTACAAAATCTGTGACAATTTGTTTAAGAAAGGACTTTTCTATTGTGACTTAAGGTTCATATATCAAACACAAATATGTTTTGGCACCCATGCCTATATCTTTATCTTTTGGTTGAAAATTTCCATTTAATTGAGGTAACATGTCTGTTGAAGGTGACTTTACTCGTTCTTCATACAAATTATAGGTACCATAATCACCTAATTCTTTTACTTATTCAAATATGAGTTTCGATAAGTTAAACTTCATATGAGACCCCCCACATCTCTTCGGTGTATTTTTTTTCTTTTTGCCAAAATGTCATTGTGGGCCATCAATATGTGATGAGTCATTTCCAACTTAGAAATGACCTTATTTTTTTACTCAAAAAATATCTAAACACTTCACATGAGACTCCAAAAATCCGCTAGTATACTTTCTAGCTAAAATTGATTTCTTGTTGATTGGTCTGTGAACACACAGTGGCTTGATTCTGACAATGCACTTCAAATTGTTCTTTTGTTTGTTTGTTTGAGCCACTTATTTGTTAAGCAGTTTGTCTTGTTGATGGATAGCTCAAGTCATTAGGTTTTTCGTATGATTGGGATCGTGAACTGTCAACCACTGAACCTGAATACTATAAATGGACACAGTGGATTTTTCTTCAACTGTTTAAGAAAGGGCTTGCATATCAGGTGAATTATTTTCTCAGTGAGTTGACACATTAGAAATTGAAGATTTGGTTTTTATTGATTTTATCCCCCACATGGATCCTATCAAACTATAGTAATTTTATATAGATTTTATTTTAAATATAGGCTGAAATACCTGTTAATTGGTGTCCTGCACTTGGCACTGTCTTGGCGAATGAAGAAGTGATCGATGGTGTTAGTGAACGAGGGGGGCATCCTGTTGTAAGAAGGGTATTGATGACCTTATTTTTTTTCCACCGGAAGTTGTCTGATATTTAAGCATTCATTGGAATCTTGGTTTCTCAGTTGCTAAACTTTATAAAACTGATGTCTTGTTGCTATTTCTGTTATCTTTTGACTCTGATCAGCCAATGCGCCAATGGATTCTCAAGATTACTGCCTATGCTGATCGCCTTTTGGAAGATTTAGATGACCTTGATTGGCCTGAAAGCATCAAGGAAATGCAAAGAAATTGGATAGGCCGATCTGAAGGTGCTGAGCTCGAGTTTCGTGTAGTTGATTCTGAAGGATGTGACCTGGGTCTAGAGTTATCTGTATATACAACCAGACCAGACACCATATTTGGTGTGACGTATGAAAAGTTTTTGTTTCTACTTTACGGTTTAATATTTAATCATCCTCAATCTCATTTTTCTTACCTTGAAATTGTTTTTCCATGTTTACAGATTTCTGGTTGTGGCACCTGAGTACCTGTTCTTGTCATCACTAGCATCCAAAGCCCAGCATGACATAGTATTTCAATTTGTTTTCTTGTTTTTCATTTTTGTTAATGCCATTAGTGATGTAGATTGGAAGCAAAATCGAAACTCACATTGAGGATTGATACCTTTAATCTCACACATACAAGTAAGGGTAATTTCCCTAAAAAGGCTCCTAGTTTTAGTTAAAGTTCTGCCCAGACCATTCTTTTTTTTTTTTTTTTTTACTGAGGCCCTTCTTGACCAAAATACCATCAGTCTAAACAACCCCAAAACTTCCCTGCTAGATAGTGTTTGTAAATCAAATCATGGGTCCTAAATAGCCATAACATGCAGTTTAAAAAAAAAAAACATTTTCTCTTGTTTTGGCACTTGGTCAAAACTTGGTTCTTGCTTCTGGTTCTGTATTACTTTTCCATATTTGATATGTGATGTTAAAGGTAGATTTAGTATTCTTAATATATGATGTGACCATTTGTTGCCCCTATTGGAAATTTGCACATCATTTCTCTATTTTGGCACTCCATGTTTTGATCAAAACAAAATTGAGTGCTGAAACAGACTATTTAATTATCATAAATCACATCATGAGTCTTAAATAGTCATAATGTGCATCTAATTCTTTTTCCCCTTTTTTGGCACTCAACTATTTATTTAGATTTGTTTTTCTTTTTTTATTGGGGGGTGCTGTGGTCTCAGCAAGGCTTTTTTTAAAAAGGTTCCTCAGTGATAAGGCCTTCTTAGGGCAATTTCCCTAGAAATAAATGAACTAAGTTATCTCATAGAGAATGAAAAACTTCTATTATGCAATGCCTATTAACATGAGCGGATTGAGTACCTTTTTAAATATTCTAACCCAAACAAAATTGAAAATAAACTAAATGTATTGTAAGAAAGAAATAACCTTATATGTAAAAGGACTCAGTCAGAAGGGAAACAACTAACTCTCCGAATAACACAGTTGCAATTTAAAACTGCCTCAATTTAAAATAAACTTTTACAAAATCTAAAATTTTTATAAATTAAATTCCTTGTTTGCATTGATCAGTGTCAATAAAGTAATGTTGTCAAATTACAATTGCAGGTGGAGCAATACAGGGAGGCTGCTTTGAGAAAAAGTGATCTTGAGAGAACTGATCTTCAAAAAGAAAAAACTGGAGTTTTTAGTGGTTCGTATGCTATGAATCCAGCTAATGGAGAAGTTATTCCAATATGGGTAGCAGATTATGTTTTAGGAAGGTTTATCTGGATATACTCTTTGTATATTAAATACTTTTTCCTTGAAAAGTTAATTCCTAACACTTGTTTCCATATTTAGACTACATTTTTATGCTAATGGGCCTAAGGACATCTTTATGTTTTCATGTACTAATGAAACGTGGTTAGTAATACCATCCAGGACTTTGACATTTTGAGCATAGGAGCTTGGCTAATTGAAATTAAGTGCAATTTAAGAACTTTTCCTCAGACCTAATAAGAGTTACAGAAATCTCCACTACAACTTTTCATCTGCCTCTCCTATCTTATGTCTGACACCACTTCCACTTGCCATCCTTAAAATATTTTAGAAATTGGATGTCAGATACCTAGATCCATACTTGAATTGGTTACTGAAACACCTAGATACCTATATTGGATACCTTGCGTGATTGTCTATCATATAGAAAACAAAGTATGTAATTCGCTAAACCTAATCATTTATGCTGTAGATGCTGAGTGTGCTAAATTCAAAACTTACAATTTGGATGCTTTAAGTGAAACTTTAACTAAGCTTACAATATGCTAAGCAACAATTCAACTATATATTCATCTTAATTTAGCTAAGTTATTTGAATAACACAATTGAAAAACAACTTTGAAAGGATCCTTAAATAAGTCAATTTGTAGATCTTTCAAAAATCCCAAGGAACTTTAGGCAAACCACAGTTTGCTAATCTTTAATTGCAAGAGTTACCTAACTGAAAGCCCATTATATGCATTTGCATCGTGACCAAACCCTAGTTCAGTTTTGTCCTTCCGACCAAGCGCAAAATCAATATTTTGCCTAATCTCAATAAACTCAAGCACTACAAAAAGCTCAAAACCAGTTTTCAAAACATAGAAAACAAAAATGAAAGACTGACAAAAGTATGATTATTTTGCACGGTCATTTTGACTCATTCTGCTTGCTCCATGCGTGCCTGATCATATAGTTGCTTTTCTTCTATTAATTTTCTGCATGCAACTGTCCTTATACTTCTCAAAGTTACTACTGTTAGAACTTCACTTTGAATTTTTGTTGTCTGCTAGAACTCTTTCTGGAACAAATCCTTTATTTATTGAGTTAATTACACCATTATTTGTATGGAAATTATTATGATTGGTAGTGCTACATCTATCTCCTATTTGTATGCCAGGGTTATTGATCAGTCATGGGCATTATGGTTTATGTAACTACTGCAATTATTCAAGTTGTAACTTTGGTTCTTGTATTTGATATGCAGCTATGGTACTGGGGCAATAATGGCTGTACCTGCACATGATTCTCGTGATCATGAATTTGCATTAAAGTATGATATTCCCATTGTTAGGGTTGTGATTGGTACTGATAAAAATCGTCATAATAGAGAACCATATGTAGATGATGGAATCATGATCAATTCGTCAAATTCATCCTCTGGCTTGGATATCAATGGTTTATCATGCAAAGATGCTGCTGCAAAAGTAATAAATTGGCTTGAGATTATTGGTCATGGCAAAAAAAAGGTCTCCCTTCCTTTTCCATTTCTACCAGAATTTAGCTTAGGGGCTATATATATATATATGTGTGTGTGTGTGTGTGTGTGTGTGTCTTTTTTCCTTCCACTGAGAATTTTTTTTTTTCCTTCCACTGACAATATTGGTTTATCAGGTAAATTACAAGCTGAGGGATTGGCTTTTTGCTCGACAACGCTATTGGGGTGAGCCTTTTCCTGTGATTTATCTGGATGATACTGGTGAAGTAATTCCTTTACCAGAAAAAGAGCTTCCTGTAGTACTCCCAGAGTTGGATGACTTCAATCCCACAGGAACAGGGGAACCCCCATTAGCAAAAGCAACTTCGTGGGTATGTTACGGAAAGATGGAAAAATAAATATCTACCTTGCTAAGTAGGAATTTGTCTCATACATTCCTGATTGCTTTTGCCTTGCCATTGTTGTTTGATGTAACTACCAAATGGTTTTATTCCTTTATTGACTGATTATCTGCAAGAAACTTTAAATGTGGATTGCCATTTTAACCACCAATATGTCACTACCATATGTCTGATGGAATATCCAGTTGCAGATTGTTTAAATCTTGTTACACTCGTCTGCTGTCAACCATCATGTGTTGACTTAAAGCAAGTTTGTCATTTACTTTTCATTCTTAATATTCATCTTTTAATAATAATAGCCATCTGTTGAGTTTTAAGCTTTGTTGAAGGAGGGATGCTCCATTCTCATTAGTCCCACAGACTAGTACGGTGGTCCAATATATAATATAAATATAAAATTTTGGTTTCTTTCTAACTCGAGCTGCTGGAGTAAGTGGCTAGTAAGCAGAACATACAGATTCGCTTTATAAATAAATACTTGTGGCTTTAAGTCATGATGGATATGAGAGGACATGCTGAACCTGAGATGCTTCATGCTCATTAGTCCATATTGAAAAGTCTAATAGTCCAGTATATAAATGTAAAATTCTTTTCCTTTTAACAACTCTCCCTTTTGGTTAAGTGGTTAGCCAATCAACTTTAACAAGCTTCAATACTCATCTTTTTCTTGTCTCATGAATTCATATAAGGACAACCATAAGCTAGTGTATCTCCATTCTTTTCTAGCAAACTCATGTCATTAAAAAATTGCAGAATTTATGCTTCCTTCCCATACTCTACAAAATTATGATATTTCTGTTTCAGCAATTACTTTTCAACTGAATTGTACTATATGTTAGCATTTATTTAATTGGATAGAGAAATATTGCAAAATCTCCTGCAACTATGTTAGGGTATGGGTATCTAACATTGGTGGGGATCCACATCTCTGACACGGTATTTCTAAAACTTTTACATGTGGTCAATAGAGATATGAGGTGTCCACTCGGTTTGTCTGCATCTAACATTGGTATTCTGTAGATGAACAGTCCTGAATGTCAAAGTCTGGAAATATGAGTTTTGTATAATGTTTCCATTTCCTTTTGTTACAATTATTTGTTCAATTTGGTTATATTATATTGGTTAATTCAGTGATACTGTCAAATAAATCTCACCTGCATATTATTATATATAGTTTCTTAGCTACGATCTCTTTGTAATTAGGTGAATACTGTGGATCCAATTTCTGGAAGGCCTGCAAGACGAGAAACGAATACAATGCCACAGTGGGCTGGCTCGTGCTGGTAAAGAAGTCTTTGTTTGTCTTACATGTAGCTCTTTCATTTTCCCCTCGTGATTGTGTTTCCATTTGTACTTAAAAGCCATACCTATTTCTGTTTTTTATATTGTTCTTTTGTATTTATCTTAAAGTCTAAGAAATGCAGTTGCAATATTATAAAAATATAAAGCAAATACACTCAACAAGTGGTATCTCATGGGAAAGTCCCAATGTTCTTCTACTGCCAGCATGCAGTTTCAGCAATAAAAGGTTAACATTTTTATCCTACATACAACAATAATTGTAAAATCTTTTCCATCTACATCTTTGTCATTTAGAGTCGGAGATACATGCTTATTGAGTTTCCACCGCTATCAGGAGAAAGTAGTAATCGGTAGAATCAATCTTGTCTGTCATTTGGTCCAATTAGTATATAATTAATATTTATGTTGTCACATACAGTTTCCATCATATGCAATCTACGAAAATCTTACAGGGTCTGACATTTCCTCATATAGAAATCACTCACATCTTCCTATCTCTTCCATTATTAATATTCTGCTTGTTGCTTGTCATCATACTATCACGCTTCAATAGTTTTTCTCTTTCTGCACTGTTTATGTCATCACAATATCTGTTATGTGTGAACCTTTAGAATTGTCTGATAAAGAGCTTTCATCAGGTATTATTTAAGATTTATGGACCCAAAAAATTCCAAAGCATTGGTTGACAAGGACAAAGAAAGGTTGTCATTCCTTCTGTCACATATTAATGTCTGTTAAGCTTGACATTGCCAATAATCTCCTATATTGTTTTAATCTTAGGTACTGGGGTCCTGTTGACATCTATGTTGGTGGAGCTGAGCATTCTGTTCTGCATTTGCTTTATGCTAGGTTTTGGCACAAGGTTGTTTTCATGATGTTGTTGATGAGAATTCCTTCTTGTTACAGTTTAGCAAGTTAATTTGCATGATAAAAAATTGCTGTTGTTTGATCATGGTTTGAATCTACATATTATCCCCAATGAAATGAAGTGATAATTGATGATATTTCATGTTTGAATGTCAAATATGTCAGGGTAAATCATAAGTTGCCTCCTAGTAGCTCAGGTGCTACGTCTGCAGAATGACATGGGTTTGATCCTGCTTGTACCATGTCTGAAATCTATAAGCTTAACTTTTAACATGCATGATAACTCAAAAAATAAGTTGATTTGCAAATGTGTAGCCCACAAGCCATCCCTTGTTCTGGCGTAATAGATGCACATAGTGGCACATAGTACCCAAATTTTGGGTTTTACCTAAAACATTTTTTTCCCAAGTTCTTCTAAATGTCAGTGTTTTACCAAACTTCTTGGACTTGTTCTTTTGATGAATCTTTTTTTATTTGGAAATAAAAATGTGTTTAGAGGTCAACAATGAGGCTTTTCTACATAGATTCTAGCACAAAACTAGTGGTTGCCGGTTGCAATTGGGAATAATCTATTTTCTAGCATAAGGTCAGAATGCTTGAACCCATATCTCCAACATCTGTTATTACCAACTTGTGCTTTACTACATTTATCTAAGATTGATTTTACTAATGCATTTCTTTTGTTCGATATTTTGTCTTTCCTTTTTCTGGTTGTCTTCTTAGATTAAATGCCTTCAGTTTCTTGAGCAAAGTTTCCTGTTTTGTGGGGTTGCTCTTACATGCCATGGATAAATTTCATTCAGTCTAAAAAACTGTATGCTAACAGTCTTTTGAACATTTATGTGCAGCTCCTGTATGATATAGGTGTTGTTTCTTCCAAGGAACCATTCAAGTGCCTTATAAATCAAGGGCTAATACTTGGCGAAGTGAGTAAAAGTTTGCTAGAAATAGAATTACAAAATTTTAATGATACAATATCTAATAACTCCTGCTATAGGTAGAGTATACAGCTTTGAGAGATCCACAAGGGAATTTAGTTTCTGCTGATTCAACCGTCATCAGAGATAATTATTATCAAGAAAAAGTACCTGTAGAGAAGGTATATTGCACCAATTTCTTATCTAACACAGATTCTGTGAGTTTTAATTCATCTTAGTTAAATGATGTTTTAAATCTAACGGATATCTATGTCAGGTGTCTAAAGTTGGTGATTTTTATGTTATAAAGGATAATCCTAGTATTCGTTTAATTGCTCGAGCCTACAAAATGAGTAAAAGTAGAGGAAATGTTATCAATCCAGATGATGTTGTTTCTGAGCATGGTGCTGATTCTCTTCGCTTATATGAAATGTTCATGGGTCCATTAAGGTAACTTCTTCTATAGTATTATTTGAACAAATACCTACAGCCAATATTTAAAAAGTTGATATGCTGATATTTTGCTTTTAGAGATTCAAAGACATGGAGTACTGGAGGAATTGAAGGAGTGCATAGGTTTCTAGCTAGGATTTGGAGGTTGATTGTAGGCCCTAATTTATCTGATGGATCATATAGCTATGGGTCAGTTGCCACTGATGATGAACCTAGCTTGGATCAACTGAGAGCTCTTCATAGATGTATTGCAAAGGTAAATTTCTTTATAGATCAGAAAGTTTTATAATGGTTCCTGCAGTTATATTGTCAAACTTTTATTTTGTTATATTTTTTCATGGTTATTTAACTTTGCATGGACTAATATGACTGAAGCGATTATGCATTTCCTTGTTCCTTAGCAATTTCTGTCATGGGTTTTTGATTGGTGTTGCAAGCAACTATTAGTGTTTTGTAATCAATGACTCTTGTCTGCTAGCAATTTCTTCAAGTCACATAGAAGACCTCACCAAACTAGCCTATTCTTGTACTCCATAGATTATTGGTTGGAAAAATTCTAATTCCATTTATTGTGTAAATTTAAGGATAGCAGTGAAAATTGGTATGGTCACAAGCATGCTATTATTAATACATATAAGCATGCACTCTCACAAGTCATATTAGCTATGCAAACAAAATGAATTTACCCATCTTGGCTTGTGAACCAGGAGATAAACTGTCCAAATGTTAATCTGGCTCAAAAATTATCTTGTGAGAAAAAACTTCATACATGCAATTGGTGTTGGGAAATTGACACTTTGGTTTTGGTTTAAGACCCTATATCTTTACATGACAGATGATGCTGGGATCTGTTATATATTATTAAAAACTACTGAGGCTGAAAAGATACTTGACATGACAGTATAGACTCTTATGATAAAATAAAAGGAAAAAACAAGAGGATAAGGATTCATGTGAAGTACAATATAGAAGAAAAACTTCTGCGAATATGAATAATCCTTGGTCTTGGCAGTGTTTTCTCATGTTATTTATAAGCTCTAATTTCATTTGACTTCCAGAAAAGATAAAAGATAGTGGCCATGTAATTATTCAAGGTGCATGCCATGTTTCTGTATGTCCATATGTGTATGCTAGTGTAGTTTTTGTCTGCCACTCTTTGGAGTTTGGGTTATGTAGCCACTTATCTTTTGATGCTTGTATTCCAATCTGAATTTTAAAGTATGCACAATTCTACATTTATATTGGCATGTATAGTGGTTAAATATATGGTGATTATCAAAGAGCACACTTAGAACTTTCAAATTTCCCAACAGGCACATCATATTTTGTAAATTACCCAAGAGCATATTTCATTCCCAAAATACCCTTTTGCTTCTCCAAATGCCTCCAAAACTTTCAAGAACATTTTTGATAACTTTCCACTAGTCAAAGTCAAGATGGCATAAACAAAATTTTAGAAGCATTGTGAATCCAATGGGAAACATCTTGATGACTTTCCAGTGGTCTTGTATTGTCATTTTGACAATGTAAAGGCTATGACCTTCCAAAAACACCTTAATAACCTGTCCATGTCAAGAAGCAACCACATAAATGGATTCCTCGGAGCACTGTGATTCTATTTGTTATCTCATATTGTCATTTTGACCTATGGAACACTATTAAGGTTTTCGCACATTAAGGTGATTTTGAAAAAAACACCTTGATATTAATACAATTATACATGATCATTTATTGTTATTTCATATTGTCAAAGTTTATTTGCACCTTTGGTTAAATATATTGAGTTAATCTTTTATTCATCATACTCAATGTTTCAGGTAACCGAAGAAATAGAAGAAACAAGGTTCAATACAGGAATCTCTGCAATGATGGAGTTCATAAATGCTGCTTACAAGGTTTATATAATTTTTGATGCATTGATTCAGTAACTAGCTTTGCAAGTTTGTTGAGGCACTTAGATATTCTGTCGATGCATGTCAGCACTGATGCTAAGTGATGACAAATCAAACAATAGAATAAAATTGTTAAGATTTTTAATTGGTTAGCTTAGATTTGTTTAAATTAATAGGTGAGGATGTGCTTGTTAATTGTAGTAAATGTTGGGAGATGTATCGATCCAGTAGATAATCTTATAGTCGATAATTTTACTGCTAAAGTTATTTTAAGGTATAAGTTTTAAAGGTTCTATAAATTTATTATTATGTTTTACTGAGTATTTTTGTGGCAAAACTAATCCTCATTTGTGCACCCTTGTGTTCCAAATCTTCGCTAGAGATACCCAAGAGGGTTTCTCATTCCCTATCCCATGCCAAGCTCTGTTAGGTTCCAACAACACAAAAATCTTCTCCACGTGTCTCTGCCCTTGTACTTTGTTGCTTGCAAACCTCTAGCATTAGCGGTAAATTCGACTCTTGTTACCTCAATAAATTGTTTCTCTTCTGAAATTTAATATCATTTAATTGTTGTTCAGTCAATCCTTTTGCATTGACTTAATTTTTCTCACAAAACCTTATTTTTCATCCAGTATGAAGAAAGAAATCTTTTGCTTAACCTCTTGTTGTCTCTCAAATTATCATGCTTTCAATCTGTCTAAAAAGGATCATCAGTTATGCAGTCTCTTTTTGTTCTCTAATTTACTCTATTTACTTTTTTTTTTTAACTTTCACTGATCCTCGAAATCAAACAATAGAATAAAATTGTAAAGATTTTTAATTGGTTAGGTTAGATTTGTTTAAATTAATAGGTGAGGATGGGCTTGTTAATTGTAGTAAATATTGGGAGATGTATTGGTCCAGTAGATAATCTTGTAGTAGATAATTTTACTGCTAAAGTTATTTTAAGGTATAAGTTGAGATTGAAAGTGGACTTCTACCTTATGATGCGAACAAGAAATCAAGATGAATTTTAAATTTTGAATTATAATTTGATTTTGGTAATTGTTTTATTTTAGGAGTTGAAAGATGGATACAATACTCTTTCCCGAGACTCCGCATTGGCGGGAGTTTCGTGTATCGGGCTGTCTTTTTTTTAGGAATAACTTTTAATTTTAATTTGGTTAGGTTTAAATGTGCATCTTTTAGTTTTATAAGTGCTCTTGATTTGGTATGAGTATATTGAGATTATTGTGTTTCTCAGTTAGTGAAATGTCTTCTATCTCTATGTAATAATCAATTTTCAGTTAATTGAAATTCACCTTTGCTTAAGCTCTATATGATATTCTCTTTTCTCTCTGTGAGATAGTTATCTCCTTAATTCATCAATTTCATCCTAATTTTCTATGTTATTTGAGTGTTTCGTATTTTATCAATTTGATATTAGAGCGTTTTTTTGCTACATCACGTATATTATAATTTTGATACTTAAAAAGAAAACTATCTTGTTCCCAAAACTCCTTGGGAAATTCTTTATTTGTTCACTTCTCCAGCTAGATCTTCTTGTCTAATACTTGGAGTTTCCATGGATTTGCTTAATAATACTTGCTGAAATCTACATATTGATACCCTGTTTTTACTTGAAAGCTGATTGATGTTTTCATAATTCTCCTCAATATACATATTGAATTATGCTTTCAATCAATAGCAATGTACCTAATCCTGTTTTATTGGATATATTTCCTAGTGGGATAACCAACCAAAATCAATCTTGGAGCCATTTGTTTTATTGCTTTCACCTTTTGCACCTCACATGGCCGAGGAACTTTGGTTTCGATTAGGACACCAGGAGTCTCTTGCGTACGAGCAATTCCCTGAGGTATCAATTTACTTCTCTTGTTTTGCACTTACATTTTAGAATTAAGCACAGTCATGGTTATTTGCATACTGCATGTAGAAGTTTAATGTAATATTGAATGACATTTGAGTTTAGATATCATGCATTTGACGTTGACATCTTGAGTAGACTGAACTTGAGTGCTGAAACAAAAGACAGTATTGTCCAATGCAAAAGAATTATTTGAATCCAGCCAATTCTAATCAATGATTATACGCAATGTATTAGCATTTCATCATGCGATACACCTCGTGTGTATTTATACAGAATCAATGCCATTGTCAGCCAATAATAGGGCTCAGGATCACTTGTATTCAGTTAATATTATTTTTCTCTTTCGGCGGATTTGAGTTACTATTGGTGCCACATATCACATGGTTGGCGATCAAGCAAAAGAACTGGAAGACCACACATATATTGGCCTTGTAGATGCACTCATATTTAACCAACTCTTGTACAACACAAGGAGTAGAGGATTAAAAAGTAAGTTCAAGGGAATAACCTAATGTTGCACCACTTGCTGACTCTCGTTTATGTTGAGTAACAGTATACAATAAGCTCTTAAAGGACTTCTGTTTTGCTCGCCACTACTGACCTACTTAAATTTTATCTACCATTCTGTTTTGAGCGTCTTTCATTATTTCAATTGTGAAATAATTGGACCATTTTAGCTGATCCAGCAATCGATATGCATAAGCATATGTTGCATCGAAACGAGTACAGACGTTCATAATCTAATATGTTACTCTTTCTTCTTCTTCTTTTTTTAATCTTTAGCATGAGAGAAATGTGAACTATGCGATTGTATCAAGTTGTTCACTGATTGTGGAAGTCCCTTGCTAATATAGCGTTTGGATAGAAATATTTTCTCAGTCAAGTCTAAAGCCACATAATCTAAATAGAACACTCTTATATCGTCTCTTTTCTATGTTGATTTTAGTGAAGCAATTAAAATAGGCTTTGAAAGGAAAAGGCAATGTTTTTCTTCATCCAATGTGACGTAAAAGACCAAAAAAATGAAAAATCTCTAATTTTATCTTTGATTTGGTACAGGCTCAAAATGAGTTCTTGAAAGATTCAATCATAGTGCTGCCTGTTCAGATCAATGGGAAAACTAGGGGCACAATCCTTGTCGACAAATCGTGCCCCGAGGATGATGCATTCAGATTAGCAACACAAGATGAGAAGCTTTCCAAATATCTATTAGGGAAGACGATAAAAAGGAAAATTTATGTTCCCGGAAGGATCTTAAATGTGATCCTGGACCAACAGAAGGTCAGTCAATGATACTCCCAAGTCTCAACAAGCATTTGATAGTTCTACAGTAGAAAATACTTCCTATTTTTTTTACTCCGAGACATATCATTACTTCATTATGCAACTGTGAGCAATATTATGGTTCTTCTGAATTGATAAAAAAAATTAAATTAAATTGTTTTTTTTTTGCGCTTTGTGTTGTGGATTCCTCTGGTGGAGTTAATAGAAGATAATTGTCAAGAAAATCTCAAGGAATGATAGAGATTACAAGAATACCTATTTGTTTGAACAATATTTAGACAATAAAAATTTTCCTTCAATATTTTGTATAAAAATCCTCAAGCTTAATTCAAATTTTAAGTAGTTTTAATTTATTAGATGTGTTGAAAAATGATTTGATTTTGCATTTTTTTTTGTACGTTTGGAATACAAATTTTTAAGTAGTTTTAATTTATTAGATGTGTTGAAAAATGATTTGATTTTGCAATGATTATCTCTTACCTTTTCTTTTCTTCTTCTTCAGCATCTCTTACCTCTCCTTGCTTGTGCATGGAGTGCCAGAATTCATAGAGATAGTAATATCTCAAACACAGAGAGAAAGAAAGAAAGAAGACAATGAGTAGAGCTGTGATTTGTAGACGTATTAACATTAAATTTAAAAAAAATCTCTTTTTACATTTGCTTATTTATTTATTAAAAGAATGCTTATGCATTAAATTCCAATAAAAACATTATCTTATTTTCACAACAAGCCGTTATAAAAGGATTCAATATATCGTCCGATCTCATTTGGAAATATTCCTAACCGCTGTCTCAACTTCGTCAAAACCTTCTCATTTAATATAAACTTCATCATCGCCATCTCCTCTGATTTCTTCTTCTCTTTAGGAACGTACATGATTATCTCTTTGCCTCCCTCGGTCCGGTAGAATCTTAGATCGTCATCGTCGTCTACTAATAATTCCTCCCTGCAGCGTCGAATCACACTGTTGTATTCCTCCTCCTTGCTAATTTGCCAAAACTTATCGCAGAAGTTACCGCCGCCGTCAATGGAACGTCCCTGCCCTAAATCTGGTATCTCAAACCACGTTTTGATAGACAAGTCGTACACTAGCGCCAATGGCAGTTTATTGCCTTTGCCGTCGTGACCGCCAATGACTAATACCTTCTTCTCTCCATTCAAAACACTAGTTTTGAAGTGGAAGCGCTCTGGGACCGGGTTTGGAGCGCCTGGGCGCCAGACCCCGGAGAGGAGGTCGTAGAAGTGGACCTCACCGTCACCAGTACGGCGGTTTTCTATCACCAGCAGCTCTCGCCCGACGATCGCGGCATAGCTGAAGGCCATCCTGAGGCGCAGCGGCCGCATCAGGGGCAGGTGGGGGGCCAGCCGCCGCACGGTGCAGACGTCCGTGTCAGGCTCGTATAGGAGTAGGTGAAACATGCCCATGGTGTGCGGGAGCTTGCCCCGGAGGATCAGCGAGACGACGCGGGGGGCGAGGCCGGCGGCCTTGCGGATGCGGTAGAAGGACGGCGAGTCGAGCTCGTGCTTCCACCGCTTGCAGACGGTCCGAGCGTTGAGGATGGCGTGGAAGGGGAGGCGGAGGAGGCACTCGAGAGCGAGGCAGTCCGGCAGCCCTGGAATTAACTCGGCCGCCTCCATGGTCATGATTCCTCGGGCACGGGAACGCTTCCGGGAGGGATGTGCGGCCGTTTAGGTTTAGGGAGTTGGATGGTTTTAATAAACAAGTTTCACAATCTAAATCCTGATAATTCAAACACGATTTTGACAGTTTCTACGATTTATTCTATTAAAATATAATAAAAATTATTTTATTTTTAAATAAATTTTATATAATCATATAAATTTATTTTTTATTAATTATTATATATATATATATTAGAAATGGTATGCTGCGTATAAAATATTTTTTTTTTAAAAGCTTTTATTTTCTTTAAATTAAAGCTTAAATCCTTTCTCTCTCTCTGTATATATATCAATTTTTGGAACATGATTTTCTCAATTAATGTAATTTTTCTTTGAATTAGTTTTTGGAAACCAATTATTCAGAAAATAATTTTTTCATAGAAATATTATTAAATAAATATTATTTTGTAACTTGACTATTTAATTTCTTTTTATTTCACTCGTATCAATTATCACCTTAAATTAAATTTTACTAAGAAAATATTAATTCCTACCAATTAAAAAATAATATTAATTTTTTAAATTAATTAGAAAAATTAATGATTTAAGATAATTTTTAATAAATAAAATTTTTAACTGCCTTAAACCTTATTATATATGATTTCGATATGTTAGACGAGTATAAAGTGTAATTTTTTTAAAAAAAATTCTTAGCATCTAGACTTTAGTTTAAAGAAAGTGACGATAAAAAAATATATATTTTTTACACTTTGACGTTTATGATGATGATACTCACGGATGGTGGCCAACATAATGTTCCTTATATATATAAAGTCATAATAACTAATAACTAGTTTCGAGGTTTTTTTAATTTCTCCATCCTTGTTTTTTTTTAATTTTAAAGATAATTGTTATTTATTTTTTATTTATAATTTTTTAAATTTTTAGAAAATTTTATTTTTATTTTAATAATAAGGGATCAATCATGACCAACTCTTTTAACTATAATAAAAGCCCGATCCAACCTATCTCAGAATGGGTTGACTCTTTATTTAAAGAATAATTAAATTTAAAACTATTTTAGTTAGTTTAAATTTAAATTAAAAATACTTGGACATATCGAATTAATCCGCCTGTTATTTAGGAACAACCATAAAACTAAATGATACATATTTATTCCATTCCACTAACGAAATTAAAATCACGATAAAGATCAAATTCACCCACTCTATACCTCCTGATGAAATCCAAACATGAGACATATATCATGAAAGAATATGATGTTCAACAACTACTAGAGGATGAAAGAATAAGTGAAAAGCCAAATGTGAAATTGAAGAACTATACAAGAAATACCTCCAAACTACAATAGTAAATACAATTTACGGGAGTTGTTTCTTTTAATATTCATTCAGCTAAGGATCCTGTTTTACAAGCAATTTTACCTGTACTAAAGGTCTATAGTATTAGTGAGTATTTAGCAAGTGAGTATTTAGCCAGCAGGAATACAAAAACTTGACAAAAGTTAGGAGACCAAGGAAAGTCGGCATCTAGTTTTATGTACAATATAGATATGTAAATGTATCACCGTTTTCCATATATTTCAGCTTCAGATGCTATCAGTTTCCCTTCCTCTTCCTCGATGTCAACTTTGTTTCTCATCCTTTCTTCAACAGTTTGAACTTCTTTTCTTCCCGAAAAATCAATTTGAAGTGGGATAGGCGGGATCCATGGTCTGAAGGCATCCTGACAACTAATGTTCTGCAAAAAGAATGTTCAAACATTAATTTTAAGGGTTGTAGAACCAGTTGTAGCACATGCTTGCAAGTAAAATTCAAAATGCGACCCAATGGTAAGATGTAAATAAATGAGAAGGATCAAAATTAATTAAACTATTGCAAATTAAACATAGAGGTTCGTCAATCCTCCACTATCAATCTTTTGAATTTTTCCCTTTACAATTCTACTGAAAACAAACTTCAGCATTAAAATGTAAAAAGCAAAAAAGTAAAATATACTACCCATGGCCTCATTTAGGGATTATTACTTTGCCTACGAAATTACTTGTTACAACAGATACAGTTGCTTTGCATCAGCGTATGTTACCTAATGACATCGCATTCGTATGGTTATTTATATCCATTATTGAATAATCAAATAATTCACTTTCTAGATACAATATCCAATGTTAGTCTTTCCTGAAAATGCTATTATTAGACCCAAGTCCAGATAAAAGAGGCCTATCAAAAAATTTAGTTGACATGGTATATACAGGGTTGGCCTAGCTAGATATCAAGACTATATAATTTCAGACAGAGCATTACTCTATATAGTTATTTTTAGCACTAAGCACATCTATTGCCCTAATGACACATACTTCTGATTCACCATCGTAGATCATATTGACACTTGGCAAACAATATGCTTGCTCTCAAGCATGTCAAGATGAAATCAAATAAGCTTTAATATAGTCCTCATCACTTAGCTTGTTTACTTTCAAATATAAGTCTATTGCAACTAAAATGTCATTTAAATAAATATCTGAGAGCAACAAGTTACAAAATATTGCAAGCATCTCAATTGTGCTAATACAAAACAGTAATGTGCATAAGATAGGATTTCTTAGATTCAGGCACCTTTGAGCACACTATATCTCCTTTTTCTCTAACCTGGCTTCACCTTTATCTCCTACCAATGTGATTTTGTCAATCGACTCTCTCTCTCATCCATATGAAGCATTGGATTGATTTGTTACTTCTCCTTTATCTTGTTTCTCTGTGATTTACAAACCTGAATTCCTTTTAAATCTCTTATCAGTTAGTAAACTCACCAAAATGTTAAACTATCTCTAACATCCACATTCTGTACCAAACAGTCTTTATCTCATTTCTATTACTACTACTCCACTATTTGCTCCCAAGTCTACAAGTCTACAGAACCAATGCCAACATCAACACTAACTTTAGAACCAGCACCATTAAAAACTGTAATACATATAATAGATACTCCTAAAGACTTTGCTACTCTTCCAGTATTGTAGTGGTACCAAATCACTCTTTCGATATGGATCTTCCTATTGCCCTTCAGAAAGGTAGTCTCAATTCTCAAATGTGTTTCACATCCTCTTCCTTGTCATTTAGAATAAGCTTCTGTCACCCAAATATTCAGTTTTTATTTTTTTCATTGACTTGTCATTCCATTCCTAATATTATTCCAGAAGCTCTATCTAATCCGGGTTACAGGGTATCTATCTAATCCGTTGATAAGACAACTACCTTGCATTCCAATGACACTGGAGTTTATTCCTCTTCTTCCTGCAGTTGATAAAATAGCTACCTTGAATTCTAATGACACTCGAGAGTGTATTCCTCTTTCTCCTGCTGAATCAACAGTTGGCTACAAGTAGATATTTATTATGAAGACCTCACCTAAGGCCATTGTGGATCAACTAAAAGCTCGATCAGTAACTAAAGGGCTCAAATTTTTTAAGTTGATACCTTGATTCTTTTGTCTATTGGTGCTAAGATATGCAAATGACATTACAAGTGAAACTTACCATTTAACTTACAATTTGTCATAAATGACATGCAAGATTTAATTACTCTTGTCATGGTTGTCAATCAAGAATGCACCTTGTAATATGCTTCTGAGGCCAAATTATCTATAATGTCAACAATAAATGTATAACACGTTCAAGTGAAAATAAAACATAACTAGTTAAAAAATAGCAATAGTTGATGATTATCACAGCATCTTGAGTTTAAGAAACATATAGCCTAATGGGATGTAATGATCATGAGGTATCATAGAACAAATGATGCATGCCAAATTATAAGCCTATAGACTGAATTGGTGAAAAGGAAGCATAACCTTCAACCAAAAGAAGAAACCACGGAGAAGCAACTCTTTTTTTCGGTCATCCATTGTAGATTCAATGCGCCTTGCAAGATCTAGATAAAGAATTAAGTATAAAAAAAAATCCAAGTATGCAGATATTGTTAACAGAAATTTCTAGAGAAACACAATCCTAAACAATTTGAGGGAGTAGACTACTTGTAAAATATAATTCAAACTTGTACATTAAGACTTGTGAAAAATTGCAAATGATCAAGATGAGTATAAGTATAAACTAATACACCATCTGATTTTAAGACTCCAGATATTCTAATCAAAGTGTGTCAAGCTATTTTGAAACAAAACATAAGAATTGTTATATATATTATTTAATAAGATCAAATTAGTTTAAGTCAATGGATATCAATTGTCGATATCTGGTAATAGAGGTTATGAAAGCATACCAAACCTGGATCATGAAAATGCCAACATATAAATATAAGTTATCTACGAGATTATAGCAAAACTCCAATAATTAGATGTCTATTGTTCCTTACATGCTCTTGCAGTAAGGAATGATTATGGTTGAAGGAAGCTATGTGTGTAGCAAATGTTAGGTTTTTAATTCCTCTGTTGAGATCTAGGGTGACAATCCTCTCAAGATATTTAAGATTTAATTTATTGAGTCTCAGGATCCTCTTTTTGCTCATGACAAGAAACACCCATGAACATTAAAAAAAAAAAACAGCATATGAATAAGTTTCAGCACTCACCAGGGAAATGATCAAGATATGAAGAACCCAATTTCTTAGTTGAATAAGATACAGAATCATCCCGCAAATGCTTGTATTTAATAACAGGCTTGCGAACATTAAATAGCGATTTCTGATTTTCATATTCTTTCTGGTCGAATGGTTTGCTAAGAAGACTCAAAAGCTCAGCCCTGAACAATGATGGTTTATGCTGCAGTATTTCCATAAAATAGCTTTGATATTCTGATTCCTGTGAAACCTAGCATATAAAAATCCTAAAATCCTTTGTAATAGTGAAAGTACAATCTTTGATGTATCAAACAGAGCAAAAAACATGCCAATTTGTGCTTCCACCGCTTGCAGACGGTCCGAGCGTTGAGGATGGCGTGGAAGGGGAGGCGGAGGAGGCACTCGAGAGCGAGGCAGTCCGGCAGCCCTGGAATTAACTCGGCTTCCATGCTCATGATTCCTCGGGCACGGGAACGCTTACGGCCGGAATGATATATGATTGCCGCCAGAGAAATCGGAGAGCGACGGCGTCGAGGACGCTCCCGTTTAGGGTTTAGGGATGGTTTTAATAAACAAGTTTCTCAATCTAAATCCTGATAATTCAAACACGATTTTGACAGTCTCCACGATTTATTCTATTAAAATATAATAAAAATTATTTTATTTTTTAAATAAATTTTATATAATGGATTATATAAATTTATTTTTTATTAATTATTATATATATATATTAGAAATGGTATGCTGCGTATAAAATATTTTTTTTTAATTTTATTTTATTAAAGCTTAAATCCTTTCTCTCTCTGTATATATATCATTTTTTTTTTTTAAATTATGCAAAACGAGAGTTTTGAGATGATGATCACCTTTCTTTTGAGATGAAAATAAAGAGAAACAAAGGGAACATGATTTTCTCAATTAATGTAATTTTTCTTTGAATTAGTTTTTGGAAACCAATTATTCAGAAAATAATTTTTTCATAGAAATATTATTAAATAAATATTATTTTGTAACTTGACTATTTAATTTCTTTTTATTTCACTCGTATCAATTATCACCTTAAATTAAATATTACTAAGAAAATATTAATTCCTACCAATTAAAAAATAATATTAATATTTTAAATTAATTATAAAAATTAATAATGTAAGATAATTTTTAATAAATAAAATTTTTAACTGCCTTAAACCTTATTATATATGATTTCGATATGTTAGACGAGTATAAAGTGTAATTTTTTTAAAAAAAAAAATTCTTAGCATCTAGACTTTAGTTTAAAGAAAGTGACAATAAAAAATATATATATTTTTTACACTTTGATGTTTATGATGATACTCACGGATGGTGGCCAACATAATGTTCCTTATATATACAAAGTCATAATATCTAATAATTAGTTTCGAGGTTTTTTTTTATTTCTGCATCCTTGTTTTTTTTTAATTTTAAAGATAATTGTTATTTATTTTTTATTTATAATTTTTTAAATTTTTAGAAAATTTTATTTTTATTTTAATAATAAGGGATCAATCATGACCAACTCTTTTAACTATAATAAAAGCCCGATCCAACCTATCTCAGAATGGGTTGACTCTTTATTTAAAGAATAATTAAATTTAAAACTATTTTAGTTAGTTTAAATTTAAATTAAAAATACTTGGACATATCGAATTAATCCGCCTGTTATTTAGGAACAACCATAAAACTAAATGATACATATTTATTCCATTCCACTAACGAAATTAAAATCACGATAAAGATCAAATTCACCCACTCTATGCCTCCTGATGAAATCCAAACATGAGACATATATCATGAAAGAATATGATGTTCAACAACTACTAGAGGATGAAAGAATAAGTGAAAAGCCAAATGTGAAATTGAAGAACTATACAAGAAATACCTCCAAACTACAATAGTAAATACAATTTACGGGAGTTGTTTCTTTTAATATTCATTCAGCTAAGGATCCTGTTTTACAAGCAATTTTACCTGTACTAAAGGTCTATAGTATTAGTGAGTATTTAGCCAGCAGGAATACAAAAACTTGACAGAAGTTAGGAGACCAAGGAAAGTCGGCATCTAGTTTTATGTACAATATAGATATGTAAATGTATCACCGTTTTCCATATATTTCAGCTTCAGATGCTATCAGTTTCCCTTCCTATTCCTCGGTGTTAACTTTGCATCTCATCCTTTCTTAAACAGTTTGAATTTCTTTTCTTCCCGAAAGATCAATTTGAAGTGGGAGCACCATTTCGTCTTCGAATGGATCTATGATTATATGGTTTGAGATAGGCGCGACCCATGGTCTGAAGGATCCCGGCCAACAAACGTTCTGCAAAAAGAATGTTCAAACACTAATTTTAACGGTTGTAGCACATGCTTGCAAGTAAAATTCAAAATGCGAGCCAATGGTAAGATGTAAATAAATGAGAAAGATCAAAATTAATTAAACTATTGCATATTAGGCATAGAAGTTCATCAATCCTCCACTATCAATCTTTTGAATTTTTCCCTTTACAACTCTACTGAAAACAAACTTCAGCAAGTTATAATAAAAAAGGGCAGCCCGGTGCACGAAGCTCCCGCCATGCGGGATCCGGGGAAAGGATCCATTGTACGGAGCCTTACCTTGCCTTTGGCAAGAGGCTGTTTCCAGGATTTGAACCCGTGACCTCTAGGTCACATGGCAGCAACCTTACCGTTGCGCCAAGGCTCTCCTTCAGCAAGTTATAATGTAAAGAGCAAAAAAAGTAAAATGTACTATCCATGGCCTCATTTAGGAATTATTACTTTGCCTACGAAATTACTTGTTAGAACAGATACAGTTGCTTTGCATCAGCGTATGTTACCTAATGACATTGCATTCGTATGGTTATTTATATCCATTATTGAAGAATCAAATAATTCACTTTCTAGATACAATATCCAATGTTAGTCTTTCCTGAAAATGCTATAATTAGCCCCAAGTCCAGATAAAAATTAGGTCTTCAAAACCAAATGCTTAAAATGTCAAAACCTTAATACATAGATCTCAATAGTATTGGCAAGGTTGCCACCTGAATAGATTTGGTATATGTGATAATTAGCCAAAAAAACTTTAAAAAATAAAATGAGGTAAAAGGGAAAAAAAATATAGAACAATAAGTAACACAGATTTCAAAACTTCATATACTGAAAAAGTTCATAATGAAAATAAAAAAGGTATTATATTAGATAACCATTATTAGGGTAGGTCTTTGAAGTAAAAAAAGACTAAATGTATTAGAATTAATGTTATAAATAAGATAATAAGAAACTAATGTTGTAGGTGCTTAGGCCCATATTAGATGATCCAATAAAAAGAGAATTTTAGAAGAACCTATTATTCACGGTATCCATGAATAAAAACATGGTATACATGAATAAAAAAAACTTACAATTGAGATCTTAAAGCATATGTATGGAAAAGGAAAAGCATGTGAAGAATAATAAGATGTACATGGGCATCTATATGAAGAAATTGAAGAAGGTTGTACGATTTTAAATTTTGCTAATTTTAAGATGTTCTGTTAGCTACTAATACTTACTTTAAGAAGAAAGAAGATTGCACAATGCAAGTACAATGGATGAATAAGATATAACCTAAAATAATCAAGACCAGTAGTGTTTGATGATGATGGCGATGCAATCTGATACTATTTTTTATATTTGATTTTATAGGAGTGGATACACAATCTGATACCATAATTAATTATATAAGAAACTAGTCTTTATGATAAACAAATCATTTAGATTCCCTAATGTCAGTAGGTAGACCCTTAACTATACAAGTATGTTATAAGTTGGCATGTCTTTATACTTTTTCAAGTTGTCCTATGAAATTTTAATTGACCATAAAATGAGTATATTGCTTATGAAAGTAAAAAAGACAAATGTGGGAAATCAAAGTAAAGAGGCCTATCAAAAATTTAGTTGACATGGTATATACAGGGTTGGCCTTGCTTGATATCAAGACTATATAATTTCAGACAGAGCATTACTCTATATAGTTATTTTTAGCACTCAGTACATCTATTGCCCTAATGACACATACTTCTGATTCACCATCGTAGATCATATTGACACTTGGCAAGCAATATGCTTGCTCTCAAGCATGTCAAGATGAAATCAAATAAGCTTTAATATAGTCCTCATCCACTTAGCTTGTTTACTTTCAAATATAAGTATATTGCAACTAAAATGTCATTTAAATAAAAATCTGAGAGATTATTCCAGAAGCTCTATCTAATCCGGGTTACAGGGTATTGTTGATAAGATAACTACCTTGCATTCCAATGACACTGGAGTTTATTCCTCTTCTTCCCTGCAGTTGATAAAATAGCTACCTTGAATTCTAATGACACTCGAGAGTTTATTCCTCTTTCTCCTGCTGAATCAACAGTTGACTACAAGTAGATATTTATTATGAAGACCTCACCTAAGGCCATCGTGGATCAACTAAAAACCCGATCAGTAACTAAAGGGCTCAAATTTTTTAAGTTGATACCTTGATTCTTTTGCCTATTGGTGCTAAGATATGCAAATGACATTACAAGTGAAACTTACCATTTAACTTACAATTTGTCATAAATGACATGCAAGATTTAATTACTCTTTTCATGGTTGTCAATCAAGAATGCACCTTGTAATATGCTTCTGAGGTTAAATTATCTATAATGTCAACAATAAATGTATAACACGTTACAAGTGAAAATAAAACATAACTAGTTAAAAAATAGCAATAGTTGATGATTATCACAGCATCTTGAGTTTAAGAAACATATAGCCTAATGGGATGTAATGATCATGAGGTATCATAGAACAAATGATGCATGCCAAATTATAAGCCTATAGACTGAATTGGTGAAAAGGAAGCATAACCTCCAACCAAAAGAAGAAACCACGGAGAAGCAACTGTTTTTTTCGGTCACCCATTGCAGATTCAATGCGCCTTGCAAGATCTAGATAAAGAATTAAGTATAAAAAATCCAAGTATGCAGATAATTGTTAACAGAAACATCTAGAGAAACACAATTCTAAACAATTTGAGGGAGTAGACTACTTGTACAATATAATTCAAACTTGTACATTAAGAATTGTGAAAAGTCGCAAATGATCAAGATGAGTATAAACTAATACACCATCTGATTTTAAGACTCCAGATATTCTAATCAAAGTGTGTCAAGCTATTTTGAAACAAAACATAAGAATTGTTATACATATTATTTAATAAGATCAAGTTAGTTTAAATCAATGGATATCAATTGTCAATATCTGGTAAAAGAGGTTATGAAAGCATACCAAACCTGGATTGTGAAAATGCCAACATCTAAATATTAGTTATCTACGAGATTATAGCAAAATTCCAATAATTAGATGTCTATTATTCTTTACATGCCCTTGCAGTAAGGAATGATTATGGTTGAAGGAAGCTACGTGTGTAGCGAATGTTAGGTTTTTAATTCCCCTGTTGAGATCTAGGGTGACCATCCTCTCAAGATATTTAAGATTTAATTTATTGAGCCTCAGTATCTTCTTTTTGCTCATGACAAGAAGCACCCATGAATATAAAAATTTTAAAAAAAATCAACATATGAATAAGTTTCAGCACTCACCAGGGTAATGATCAAGATATGAAGAACCCAATTTATTACTTGAATAAGGTATAGACTCATCCCGCAAATGCTTGTATTTAATAACAGGCTTGCGAACATTAATTTCTGATTTCTGATTTTCATATTCTTTCTGATCGAATGGTTTGCTAAGAAGACTCAAAAGCTCAGTCCTGAACGATGATGGTTTATGCTGCAGTATTTCCCTAAAATAGCTTTGATCTTCTGATTCCTGTGAAACCTAGCATATAAAAATCCTAAAGTCCTTTGTAATAGTGAAAGTACAATCTTTGATGTATCAAACAGAGCAAAAAACATGCCAATTTGTGAGCAAACCCAGCGCAGGCTACTTACTAAAGGCTTGTCAAATGATGTTTCTTCCATCTGAATAGGACAAATAGCATCTTCTTCTTCCGAATCTTTAGTTACAATAGCTTTAACTTCATCTTCTTCAGTCGATTCTTCTTCTTCTTCTTGTACTTCAACATCTTCATCTTCATTTGGCTCCTGTTCATACACAGTGACATTGTTTCTCCACTCAAGAACCATCGTGCCGCCATACGTCTTAATGCTGTTCAGAAAAATCTGATAATCCTTATCGATCGAACAATTTTGATCTTCACACCTGCTGAGGGATTCGCTGAGGGATTCAGCGGGAGAACTCTCCCTCTCACAGCCCTTCTTGGCCTCGTCCGCCCCTGATCCTCGGACCTCCTCGTACTTGATGCGCAACGGCGGCCCACCATCTCCGACGGGGATTTCCGCGACGTAGGAGTGGCCATCGACGCGAAGGTGCTGCAAGAAGAAGGCGTACTCAGCATCAGGCACTCCGAGTGGATCGGCGAATGCTGTTGGCGGGCTGGATCGAGGATGGAGCTTCCTGTGGGAATCGATAATGGGGGAGGAATCAGAGTTTAGGGAACGGGGCGGCATCGTCTAGGTCTTTCTCCACAGGGCTGGGGAGAGATATAAAGGTAAATAAATATAATTACGATATTATTAATCCTAATGATTTGATTTAAACCCTTTAATAATTACGATATTATTAATCCTAATGATATTATTAATCCTAATGATTTGCTATAAATAAGCTTTGCCTATTTATATTTCACCGCCTCTCAGTCTCTTACTGAACTCCGTCGAGCGGTCTCTTCCTCGGCCTCCTCCTCCCTCTTTCGTCTCTCTGCGCTGTCATCCCTCTCTCAATGGCTTCTCTCGACGGTGACAAGGACGGTGACAAGGACATGGGTTTGGCTGGCGAGGGAGCGAGCAGCGGGTCTGCTGGGTCGTCCTCCTTGGCCCCTTCCGCCTCCTCCAAGAAGCCGAAGAGGTTCGAGATTAAAAAGTGGAGTGCTGGCGCCCTCTGGGCCTGGGGTATGTGCTCCGCTCACCAAAATCTGTAAATTTGCTTTGACGGATTAATTTCTTGGATCTGGTATGCTCGAGTCTCCTCTGTTGATGGATCGATTTTATGGTTTTCCTTTTCCAGATATCGTGGTGGACAACTGTGCTATTTGTAGGAACCACATCATGGATCTTTGTGGGTTCTTTATGACTTTATGATTTCTTTTTTTTTTCTGCAGCATTTGTTTTGCAAAATTTTTGTTTATTTTGATTACGTTGTTGGGATTGGGGTTTTGATCAGTTGTTCATTTCTTCACGGCTCTGCGATGCAGGCATTGAGTGCCAGGCTAATCAGGCGAGTGTGACTAGTGCAGAGTGCACAGTGGCTTGGGGTATGCGCCATTTTACCCTAACTCTAGCATTTCTATTTGCTATTACGTTTTTGTTTCTGACGGGCCTAGATATGTTACTTATTTAGTCAGGGAAAAGATTCAAGCTTGTTTTGACACAGTCCGCTTGTTTGTGCAAAAGTTGGCTTAGTTTATTGTTTCTATTGCAGAAACATACTCGACTCAAGAACTAAGAAGCTCACCCTAATAGGGAAGCATTATAATGTTTAGGTTTAATCATTTTTACATAATCTGAGAAAGGAGATCAGGTCACCAAGCTCTTCGATTGGACATTCAATTGAGAATTACTTTCCTTTATTTTGATATAGAATACGTTTTCCTATTGGATTCTCAAAATTTATTTTCTTGCAGACAAGAGTCAGAAGGCACCTTCTTATATATTGCATAGAACTGAATGAAGGATTTTCTTTATTCAATCAGAAATATTTTCTTTATTTAATGAAATTATTTTTAGGAAAAAAAATTGTTGATTGCTGATGAGGCCACTAATCCAGCTAGTAATAGCTGAGTTTTGTATTTGTTGGAACTTTAATGACCCTTGTAAATTTGTAACATTCTTGTGAGCAGTGTTAAGGGTCTCAACATGAGGTTCATTTGATATATAAAGAAACATTGCCAAGTTTTTGTAGATTTTGATCTATAACTCCTGACAATACTTGATTAACTTGATCAACCATGGATTCTTGTCATTTCTTGATCTTGTGATTTGTTTTTTGATACTGTGTTCCATCATTTCTTGTTGAACAGGGGTTTGTAATCATGCTTTCCATTTTCACTGTATAAGTAGATGGCTCAAAACTCGTCAAGTTTGCCCTCTGGGTAAACAATCTTTGGTCATCTCCCAACTTCTCAAAATTTATTATACATGCTTAGGAACATCCTTCTTTTTCTTCCTGATTTGCAGATAACAGTGAGTGGGAGTTCCAGAAATATGGACACAAATAGATATTGCTGCACAATATGCCTCTGCAGTTTAGATTCTGCAATATGATCATCCAGGGAAAAAAAAGAACTGCTTTCTGCTCGTTCTTGCAATATCGTATAACATGCCAAATTGCTATAAAATTGTTGGTTGCAAACTTTTCTTCATCGATGTAGTTCTTAGTATTGCATAATTTTTTTCTCTCTTCTATTCGACTTGGCTGGCAAGACCATCAGTAGTTGTTCAATTGGAAACTTGGTTTTGCTTTGGTACCACAAAATATTTGCTCCTGATCATAAATGTAAGCTTCTATTGATTCCTATTGTGATCTTCTATGGATGGATGCCTCAAGAACTTAATTAATTAATATAAGGGTCAATCAGCTAAAAAGTTTGAAACTCTTTTTTTCAATATATCCAAAGTTTTACCTTAATTATTTCAATATTATCTTGTTCATTGGACCTCTTTGATTTTGATAGTCTATATATCAAAATCAATATATCCAAAGTTTTACCTTAAGTATTTCAATATTATCTTATTGTTCATTGGACCTCTTCGATTTTGATAGTCTATATATCAAATCAAGTTAGAGTAATGTATTATGGCCAATGCATGAAATAAATAGATGGATGGATGAATAAGTGAACGAATGTTTAATTTATCCTTAATACTGTTTGCTTGGGTTGATGGATAATGGAAAACTTCACTCATATATACCCATATTCATATGTTAGCCAGTTGCAAGAAGTTGGTATCGTTAACAAAGGCCATAATACTAACAGAATGACTTAAAGAGCCTCATGAAAAAAAAACACCAATTGAACTTGAATCAGCATAATGAATAACGGATGAATCAAGTAACTACTCATAATTACAATCATAGTGGATTCATGTCTATCTGATAATCATAATCTTCTTGTGTGTTTCTTATAGAGTAGACTAATCAGTTTTTTCCTTCAGTTTAAAAGTAGTAGGTTTGCCAGAGAAAATCAAGCAAACTCCAGGATCTTCTTGCCTGCAGGAGCTGTCATGGATTATGGAGTTGTTGATGTTCTGCACATTGCTGTTGATGCTTGTGCTTGAAAGAACCTCATTGTTCACTTGTGATCTCTCCCCGTGAGTTTCGTCCTCGTCATGAATATTTTTACTCTGCTTATCAATTTCATGTACTGTCTCAAGGTGGCCTGCATTCTTTGACGAGTCATGCCCAATCAGCATGGATGCTCCATTATTTTCACCTGCCAAGTTGATGATGTTTTGCGCATGCTGGCTTTCAGCATAATGTGGCTGCTCAACACTCTGGTTCTCGATCTGATTGCTACCTTGCTCTTCAGTGTCATCCTTATCCGAGCCATCTCCTATCTTTGCTTCAATCTGAGCTGCCTCATTGGATGAAAAGGTCGGGTTCTCTGTGAGTTCATTCAATTCTGGATCCAATTTCTTCTGGTCCTTTTCAATTGCTTCCCCAACTTTTTCTGGGGCTTCATCTTTAGAACTTATCTCATCTGCAATCTCTACTTTTATACTCGTATGCACATAGGCCAGTTTTGAATTTAGTCCTAGATCATTTTCTGTTTCTTTGGCTGGTGGGATTTCGGAGTTGTTTGTCTTATTGTGCAGCTCTGTAAATTTATCAGGCTCTTCTTGTCCTTGATCAGAAGGATGATCAATTGCTACTGACATTGTATATGCCATGGTTTTCTTGTGCACTTCCTCAGCAGCACCTTGAGATGGAGTCGGAGGAGAAGAAATTGTTGGAACTGAAGCTTCTTGATATGATTGCAGTGCGTACCTGGATGTTCTTGCGGACCTTGATTGAGACTCCAAGACGAGAGAAGATGGAGATTTTGGTTGAGTTGGATTTGGAGTTGGTGTCTGGTTCCATATTGGGAACCAGAACCGGGATGGCTTTTGCTGCCTTGGTTGGCTGTCCATTGCTGTATTGAAAAACTGAAAGAATGATATGAAAGGGGAATTTCTTCTTTTTTCCATTAGCTATATAAAAGCAGCAAATTTATATAAACTTTTGGAACAGGTTTTGCATCTGATTCTGCTTGATTGATATGCAGGGAATCTAAAACAAAATTTGAGTAGATACATGACTTTGCTTAAAATGTAAGAAAAGCTTTACCTTTGGCTTGCGAGTCCCTTAACTGGTCTGTTGTGGAATATTACTGTCTTGGATGATAGATCGAAGGCATTGAGTTTGCCACCTCCATCAGCAATACTATTATTGCCAGTGATAGATATTAAATGAAACTTGTATCAACTTAGCTATTTGCTGAATTGTAAGCATTTATATTTTAAATTTTTTTTATTAACATGTCACAGATAAATAACAAGATCATACAAGATTGACAATTAATAGTACGAAATGCAAATTTGATGGTATTTTAAAAAAAATATCCTCTGTGTACGTATTTGCTACATTTCATATTTAATTTTTTTTTAATTTCGATAATAGCTGCACCAATTACAAGCAACCAAAAATTTGAATAATATTCCAGTGATACAGTCCATATATCATATTCAAGGAGATAATGGAGACTATGGGGCCCATCAGACATGGCTGTTTGCACATACAGAATCTTGAGCCTCACGCGAAAGAGGACCCCTTGTTGCAAATTGATCGTGGCTGCCATTTGAATTATTGTATTCAACTTGCCCGTATAATTGGTGAAATGTAGAAATTATTCTTGTACTTATGGTCCTTTGGATAAATACAAAGAGTGAAGCAGCTTTGAACCTAAAGGATCACATCTGTGGTCTTGTTTGGACGACGAAGATTTTACCATCCTTTACAACACCTTCAATGTCCTGTGGAGAGCCATAGAGCTCCTCGATCGCATAACCTGCTCGAGCAATGCTGGAGAGCAGTGAATTACGGAAGTTCTTATCCATGATTAATGGGTCAGCTACATAGTCGAGCACCACTTTCTCTTCCTCATCCATGGGCACACTGAAGTGTTGGATAAACAGTGACATGGTAAACAAAACCAAATAAGTTTGTCGACACCAACACGAAGCTGGGAGTGGATGAGAAAATGAACTAACCTGTCATACAGACCAGCACCTGCATAACCTTCTAAATCTTCACCATTAGAATCAGATCTGAAGATAATTGATCGTTTGATGAATAGGCCAATAGGCTTGCTTGGGAAACCAAGTACCTAAAATAGACAGTCTATGAGATACTTGAATGTCGCATGGTATGACAAACGATGATGCAGGTGAGAGATTGACTTTAATGCTAATCCAATTGCAGAAGTATATACCTTTGGTGAGTTCAGATTGTTCTTATTACAGACGAAGCTCAATGCCCGGCCTGGATAGGCTCCAACAAGAGTTTCTCCGAGTCCTTTCACCACCTTTGAAAGCAAATCAAGGGAGAATGCCTTAGCTCATGGAATTTAGGTAAAAGCATAGTAATTTTTATGCATACCTCGGCATATATTTCAGATGAGTCTCCAGATGATGGGTTTGTAGTGTGGATGACAAATGCATAATCAGCACTAATGATTTCTTGAACCAAGACAGCCATGCACAAATAGTCATGATCCAACTTGACTTTCCTTGTGCTGAAATATGCTCTCTCATTCCACTTTGAAGCCCAAACCTTGATGAACCAAAGTGTTTAGAGTTTTTTTTTCAATGCCACTCCATGAGAATTATGAAATTGTTGCACTAGAATTATCATATTAGCACAATAAACTGTTCGCTATTTCCAGTAGCTTAGCTTTGTAATTCACTTGGATGAAAATTTCAAATTATTCAATAACTGATAAATTGCACATTCCGTTTAGTGTTCATGGGTAATAGCAAAACCAAAAGATTCAGAGCACTGAATGGATAGGTAATACCATCAATGTACAACAAAAAAAGCAAAGCTTAAAGTGATTTGGCCTTCAAGAAATGGCAATTCTTTGGACAGGATGCACATAAAATTATGTCCAAGTCCAAATATTTTAACTCTAATTGACCAATAAAAGGAAAAGGAAAAGGAAATCATTGTAAGTTTTTGTGAAGAACCTACTCAATGGATGCTAGAGAATCACTTAATAGTGCCCATGTCATTGCAGAAGCCTGGGTTTCAAGAGATTTAAGTATTTGTATTCTTGTTAAACCCACTATGGATAACAAAAAACTTTTTAATGCTTTAAACTAAATATTTGTAAAATATTCAAATTCAGATCAAGAAAGTTTTCTTACTCTTTTTATTGCCATCCAAGCAAGTTCCCACCGATCTTCACCCTCATCACCAGGCCATGGCATTCCTGACGCCTGCATTTTTCCCTTTAGCTCTTGTACCTGAAGCAGAATCATGGACGATTGTTCCATTGTCATTGTTCAAGGAAGCAGTATTTATCAACAATAGGTTGAATAAATAGAAATGCCGAAACCTAAAAAGACAGCTAGTGGATTCAGTGTGAAATCAGGTGTTAATAAATAAGCAGCAACGGTGTCTGGTGACAAATCATTCTGTAGATATTTAAAAATTAAACCCAGTATCATTGTTTAACACCTGTCAGAGGTTTAATATCGCAGCACACCACCCTTGCGATGCATTTTCTGTATTGTAAACTAAAAGCAACTTTTCATGTTTTCATGTAACTAGTTTTTTAGTAGTTCAAAAATAATAGATATACTAATTTTACAAATCGTTTTAATTATATGACTACATAATACATATTCAAAATTATCCAGAAAATTATTAAATCAAACTTCATCTTGTAATCTTTATGACTACATAATACATATACATATATATGACTACATAATACACATACATATATATCAAACGAATTGACACAACACTTTGAATCCTTAAAGGTTATTGATTTATTTTACAGGAGAATAATTAGTTTTCACTACACCTTTGTCCATTAGGGAAATAATTAATCCAAAGGGATGTTATAATCTTTATGTGTGTTTTAACCTATTCACCATTGGCAAAGTAAGAACATAATCATAAACTAATTGAAGAATTATCGCATGTTTTTTATCCATTTATGCCATAATTATCCTATCTTCTGTGACATTGAATAAGCTTTATTTAATAACCAAACTTAACCTTTTGACAAGAAAGCATATTTTAAACAAATATATTGCAAAAACCATGCATAGTGATTAGTTTTACCAACTCAATTGGAGATGCTAGCTGCAAGATCATCTTTCTTATGTCGAGAAGTGCATTGAATTCTCCGATAGCCAACTTCTCTTTCAGTGACTGCAGCTGGCTGGCAATTTCCTGCATTGTGAAGTAGCACATGAGGATTTTGTGAATTAATTGGCAATCTCGCAAGAGAAAAGAAACAGCCATGGGCATAAATAACTTTGTTGAAACATGAATAAATGAAATAATAGACAGGAAGTCTACTAATAGACAACTATAAAGTCTAGTTTCTTAATATATAACATAATTTACTAGGTTTGCTAAATCTACTCAAAATACAATTAATAATGATATTATACAACTAAATAAAGAATCCAACATTTAATAAAAATTCTAGATAATAAATAATTAAATCACCAAGATAAGTAGCACCACCATGGCCAAACAGGTAGGAGTTCTAGACTAGGTTGTATTTCTCCATCTGGATTGAGACAAAAAAAAAAGTTTCCGACCATATTGGCAAGAATATGAGCTTTTCCTTTGGATAACGGAAAAGTATAGGCTTTCAAATCCCAAATAGTTGTGCATTTTTTTTCCATATGAACATATCCATATATGATTGCCCAACTAAGAACACACACAAACACACACAATGGGCTACAGGAGATCCTGATCGTGCAATAAAAAACAATTAAAATGAAAATACATGACTAAATGATAGAGCTGATATGCTTAAACGTAACAAGCACCTTGTTTATGTCATTTGACAGAACTTCCTCAAAAACTCCAAATGGTAGAGCGACTGATGTGGGAATGCCCACCCATGAAGGAACCTTTCCTTTTAGAAACGAGATATTCCGTGATTTAGCACCAACCTAGAGGTATAAAATACAATTACAACTTGTTGAATGAATAAAATACAAGGGTTTTTTTTAAAGTAGCAAATGATGTCAAACATTTAAGGTGATTTCTAGTTTCACCTTGTAAATCTTACTAATAGGAACAACAGTGAGTTTGATAAAACAAGAACAAAAAATGATAAATATGTATTTTAGAACAAACCATTTCATTGGTAAATTCTTCAGCTGATATGGTGTACTTGCCGCTGAAGTGCTTCCGAACCAATGTCACAGATGGCAGTGATTGCTCATCTCCAGCTTGAACTGGACCCACATCTTCAGGTTCAGTTTTTTCTATTTCACTAAATGAGGCAAACAGACAACATTGATTATAGTATTAAGGAAGTCATGTATTTCTAGTACTTCACAAGAGGTTCACAAAATTTAATTGTTTTATTGTCTTTGAACGATTACCTATATACAATATCATCAGACGTGGGCTTTAGATGAAAGAGCTTTCCTGCATTTCTCCGAAACTCATCCAGGATATTGTCATCAAAGCAGGTAGCGAAGCATACCTGCATGGTGGTAATCTAATCATGAAAATTCATTCTGAATGAACAACCAAAGCATTAGTATGAAATCAGGACCTTGCTGTTTCTAGCTCGCACAGAGACATGAGATAGAACATCTGGCATATCAGGTGTTAGAACAGCAACTGTGCCATCTGGTATTTCCTCTTCTCCCCTTACATGTTTTGCAACCAAAATTGTTGATTGTGTATATGATTTATTCTGGACAGCAAGCAATTCGTCTACAATTTCAACATATCCAGCAACTTCAACAGGGCTTATGACCTGCCAGCTGTTCCAACCAGCTAAAAATTATGGAATTGAAATAAAAAAGAAAGAACCTAAAAGGCATCAAAGTACATGCTTAGAAATGATTAGCTCACTTATGATATTATAGTTGAACTTTAAATGACCGGACAACTCTCATATTATCATGGAATGAAATCTCGAGTCATTTCGTCCGATACAGGCGAAACTGACATAATCAAGCCTCCAATGTCGGCGCACCCTAGGCCCCACAGAGGCATCGTCAGGCCCTCACGACTCATCCGGAGGGGTCTCCGCTGCCGTGCGACTCTTCCGGAGGCTTCGCCAGGCCCGCGCGATGCCTCTGAAGGCATCACCAAACTCACGTGACACCTCTAGTTGCAGCAGCTGGGACATGTCCCACAAGCATGGAATGGAGGTGTCACGTGGGTGCGAAACGATGGTAGCAAGTTGAACTTAAGTTTTATTAAATTAATAATTTTAATAACTCTCAAATTGAGATAATTTAAATAGATTTAATTAAAACCTAATAAAATTATCTCATTGATTTTATATATTTTTTATTTTTATTTTTAACTATTTAGATTAAATTTTTTATTTTTAATTGATATATTTTATATCTTAAAAAATATCAAAACTATATCAGTATGGCATAATATAGTACCGAAACTGTATCGTTCCGGTCCGGGACCAAAATCTTAGTACGGATCGAGATTTTAAACCTTGCATATTACTACATAAAAATAACTATGAAACTTTTGAACAACCTTCCCAAATGTGCAACTTTCCGAAGAAGTGGGTCAAGTCGCTGAAGAAGTGCAGATAAAGAAGCTGCTGATCCAGCACGTATGATTTCTTCTGTGAATATGCTTACCTGTAGAGGTAGGTCCTTGTTACGGTAATTTATCATAGTGAATATTTCAATGAATCTCCAAGTAATTTGCATACCGCCCCTGCATCAACATCAAGCAATGATCCAAGGTATTCAGCTGAAGGTTGCAAAATTTGATGGTAGTATTCTGCCTTGCTTGATAGAGCCAGACGGGTTCTGTCAAGAAATGACTTAGCAAATAGTGCCCACTGATCATCTTTTTGCTTACACATCTCCATCGAATGTTTCCATCCCTTCAAAAGCAATACATGATTACAGTAACATAATGCTGGATCCAAGGAAAAAATAGATTCTTGGTTGAATACATAAGCTCACTCTTGGAAATAACTGGCAGCTGGAATGACTAGTGCATAGCATATACATCTACAATAACAACAAATCACTGTGTCCCAACTATTAGGGATCAACTACCAAATCATGGTGAATATTATCTCACCATTGTATGTCATGTCAGTACCATTCAGATTATTTAAATTAGTTTATATTACATTATCTCAGAGACTTAGACCTTCCATTATAGTGACTTGTCTTAACTACTAAAATCTATCAATTATGTTGGAATCAATTTTACATTTTCCTTCCATGAACAATCATTGGAACTACATTATAGTAACCATGTTATTCTCTATTTCCTAATAAACCACACGCTCATCTCAACATTCTTAAAATAAAAGGCTAATCATTTGGTTATGCAAAATTCCAAAAGACATAATTATAGCTCCAAATCTCTCCATTTATCCTTTGTCTCCATCGTTTCATAAATATCTAAAATTAACCATAATGAATAATCTATTGCGATATTATAAGTTTGTAAAATGTTAATTGTGATGGAAAAACAGGCATCTCCATTTGATGTAATTTCCATGAGTAATACAGAAAGAACTAAGACCTTATGAACTTAAAGGAGACAATATGTACTACGTGGAGGATAATAGTCAAGAACTTAGAAATTAATCATCAGAAAAAAGTTAGCCATCTGATGTTTTAATTAATCAGATCTTTTCAAAAATTAAAGCATTATTGATGATTGGGAATTTGTTCATCAAGAGGAATAATAAATCATTGCATACAATTTAATGCTCACCATACAATATATAAATACCGGTCAGTGAAGATGTAAACTGAAACAACAGGGCTTTAAATTAGATAATCACCTTCAAGCAATATATGAGGTCCTCATTATCATCTGTAGACAATGCAAGATTCTCAAGCAGCAGCATAATAAGGTAAATAAGTTTCTGGCATTGAAGCAATGACTATCAGCATAGAGTCATCTAAAAGATATTACAGATAAACAACTACAATGCAAGAAAAAACTGAGAAGTATTGAAGACCTCTGGCTCCGCATTACTCAATTCCTCATATCCTCTCTCAACAGCTGTCCTGACAGTAGAATCAAGGGCGATATCCAAAAAAATAAGATCCTTCAGCCGTTCATGAGAGCTAAGAAGCAATGGTCTAAGTTCCACTCGTGCCTCCAGCAACCCCTGAAAGAACCAAACTCTGGAATCAGTATACACTAGCCATACTGCTTTGTGTCAAGATTGTGAACACATTCAGAAAAAAATGAAAGTCACAAGAATTGACCAAAGGATTAAAATAATAAAATACTAAATATCCTACAATGCACTACACATGGAATGAAAATAACTTGGACAATGTGCAGCTTACCTCTATCAAAGGCTCCACATTTTTATCTTCAACATGTTTTAGAATGAATTTCATTAGACCCTGATCAATCAAATATATAACTTTCATTTCAAAGAGGAAATAATTCAGTGATTGATAAAAAAGACAGAGAAGGTAATTACAGGGAATCCAGATGGCAATCCCCCTATCGGGTTTATTTGAACGCCAACCATAAAGCCTTGACGCTGAATGACAAAATAAAATAATAGAAAGGATTATAAATAAGAAAATCCAACCAGAAGTATCTAATGAGACAATTACCTCAGATTTGTAACCCATACACGTAGCAATGGCAGACTCGAGATCTGCACCAGAGTGAACTGCCTATAGAAAAGCAAAGGGAAGTGAGAACAAGAAATTCAATTGGAAAGCAAAGTCAAGAGAAAAAAGACTTTGAGTCTAACTCAGGTTCTGGTACTAGTGAGCAGTTTCACCCATATCAGCGTTAGTTTAATTTTCCAAACAATAAAGCAAGAAACAATAATATATGATTTCCTTATATTCCACATAAACTTTAAATTTGATTGAGAATGACTGTCTTATAAAGTGCATTTAAGCATTAAAGCATACACCTTCAACGTCCTCATGTAGTTTCCTAGATCACGTAAAAGACCCTCTTTCTGATCTCTCCTGAAACTTGGTTCAGAATGAATAGCACGATCATAGCTCAACAAACGTTCCTTGGTTATTCCATTTTTATTCAAACTGTCCCAGTACACACTGATGTCAAAATCACTTTTAACATAATCAATCAGTGCCTGGAAAAAAAAGAAGATTTCAGATTGTTAATTTATAAAACAATTCAGAGTTATATATACCAAATACCTGGCATATCACAACATCATCTGGGCTAGTGTTGTTATGTAGCTTCTGATGCCATTCCTCCATCATTCCTCCCTTGCAGTCATTGTTTCTCTAAAACAAAATAATAACAGTCATCACACGTTCTCAAAGAATATGGAAGATACCAAGTTCAACTAAACTAACGTACCTGTATAACTAATATTTCATCTCGGATACGCTGACCAACATCACCTTCACCACCCCTACCAACAGTAGCCATGATCATCCTCAAGATTTCTCTATACTGGGGGGAGTCTTTATATATGTCCTGAAGAAGATCTGTGAGCCTATCCTGAGCTTTACTAATCTCACTGCAAGAAAAATGTAGTTTTACGAATGTCAAAGCATTACATTCATGTTTGTTAAATAACTTTTTCATAAATAAAAGTTGGGATTGTGAAAAAGCTTATTGAAAAGGAAAGATTAATAGATCCCTATTAGTTTTAGCTTAGATATTCATGAAATGGTATTGCTATATACTAGAGCGGCTCACTGAAGAGTGAGTGGAAGACAGAGGAGATGACATGAATAATTTATTTCTTATCTGCAAAATTATAAGGTTCCATTGACGGATGTCAGTAGTTGAATCCTAAATATGCATGGATTATAGCCAATTCATAGACCATGTTCTAAATCTTTGTAGTTCCTAAATACTTTATTTTTTCTTTTGCGAGATCTTAATGACACTACTCGCTAAGATTTTCCTTCCTTTGGAGACCCAAATGGGATTTTCATGATTAAAAAAAACTAAAGCAACAATCTCATTATAGTGGAGAGGATATAATGATACCGTGGCTTGACATTGTAGTTTTTATTCCAAATGAGTTGTCTCATTGCCATGAATCTCATCCAAACAAGAATGCCAACAAGCCCTAGATGGCCAGAGCCTCTAGCTTGCTCAGTGAGATCTGCTGCAATACTAAACCTGTAACAGACAAGAAATAGCCAGTTCAGTCAACAAACATCAGATGATTCATGAGAAAGTAACTAGATAAACAAGAAACCTATTCGTTTTAATATTTCATCTCTTTCAGTGACTGATAGATGAAATAAAGGATTAATCATGGGAAGAAAATATTCTTTTTAATATTTCTACCACTACCATTTGTTGGCGCTTCTTCTCTTTCCTTTCTCTATCTTTTTAGTGTTTTATTTAATCCCCATGCTGACAAGCTGAATCAAAGGATGCAATATATGCATAAAATCTTCCTGTGTTGATCGGTTTGAGATAGTAATGGGCGAGACAGGTCCTATCTCAGTCGGAACCACTAAAATTGTGTTTGTACAGGTGGCACAATAACATTTTCCCATGCAGAGAATATTAGTATTCACCAGCATTTGGAATGATACATTTCAGCATTGGTTGACCAATATTGATTGGCACTTAAAACAATGGGAAATGAGAAGATAATATGGTAGAGTTAAATCTATACATGGTTTGATCATTTGTAGTAACAATTTTATGTTTCCAAAAGCATTATTTCTTAAAGGAGAATTTTGTGGCGTGTGATATAGCAAGATAGATCAACAGCTTTAAGAGTAGATGTCTAATATCCTTAGATACTTTATTTATTTACACGAGATACTGACAAATGACAGAACTTAATTGACAAATATTCAGAGAATGAACCTGTGCATAAAAGATTTTTGAGCCTCGGTCTCCAGGTCAGCAATCTTGTCAAGCAATGATTTTGCAATGCCGCTTCCATCACCAGGAGCCTTCAATTTGCATGGAAGTAATAATTTCATTATGAAAATTACCAAACTATAAACATAAAAGCTTTTGCCACTAATGCAATTAGATAAATGTCAAAGGTAGACAAAAACCTTCCTAATACTTCTATCGTCCAACTCAATGTAAAAGTCCAAACCACTATTCTTTATCCATTTATCGTCTGAACGAAGAACGAAGGGAATTCCAGCATAATCACCCCCATCAATCTCTATTTGAATGGCCTGTTGATGAATACATCTTTAGACAAAAGATTGTGATCAAAGAATCTATAGATTAACAACCCAGGATAGAAATCATCAATAGATTAGAGTATATCGTCTTGATCAATTAGCATTCAAATGGTATATATTTAGTTGAAAGGGATAAGATAGTGTACTACTGTTACAAAAGAACTATATTCCTATATTTAGAACTCAACTAGTTGCATAAAGCCATGGATGAAAAAAGATCTTATAAGAAGAAATTGATGACATCTTCAAAACATATATCTTTTAAAGACAAATTTGTTGATGATCTTTCCTCAAATCGAAGAATGAAGATACAACACAATCCTGAAGTTTGCAAGGATGGCAACATGTGACGGTTGCAAAGTAAAATAGATAGAGACTAAGTAAAGGCCAATATTACATCAAGAGTCAAGGATGTTAGAGGGACTTTTGTAAAATTCTAACATCTACTTAAGAGATATCCCTTTGCAAGGCCCGTCTTAAGGAGTGGAAAGGGTCGCCAATCTCCCTGCCTCCTTAGTCTAAACCATAAAATCCCCTTTGCAGGTCCCCTTCTCCATCACATTACCATAAATCCCCTTTGTAGGTCCCTTCTCCAGCAAGTTTCTCTCTCATCTGCCCCCTATTGCATTTTTCTGCCAGAATTCACAGAAGCAGGATTGCAGCTGCAAAGGGTTGCTTATTCTTCCTTTCAGCACCCAAAACAGGAAAGTCTCAGCCCTTTTCTGCCTGTTTACTCAGTGCAGATAAAGGAAAGGACTGATTGCACAAAAATTGAGTCAATATCCCTCGTTTACTCAACTTAAAAATGATCAGGCACCCACATTTACTTAATTTAAAAATGATCTGGCAAACGGATTCTGAATCCGTCCACAGATCATTTGTTCCATATTTTTTTCATCCGCTTGAAATTGAGCGGAACAGGGTTTCCATCCTCCTCACAGCAACTAGCCAATGAGCTCAATGAACTCGCAACAGGAAAGTCATGACCGCGAGTGTCTGATTGCAAGTCTTGCCATGAGTCATGGCCTGGTCGCGAATTGCAGCTGAGAGTTGCGGTTTGCAGCCAGGCCGCGGCTGCCACAAGCTCACAACCAAGCCGCAAATTGGGCTGCAGCAGCCACCATCTCGCAGCCAGGCCATGAATCAAGCCGCAACAACTAGGAGTTATGTGGTCATATCAAACTCAATGGCGATGGAGAGAGAGGAGACTGTGTGGTCATATCAAACTCAATGGCCTCTCCCTAAGGGATTTGACGAACCCTAATCCTAGGAAAGAATTTCACTATAATACCAAGTTGAGAGGGATGGAGTGTGTTATTGTCAAAGTGAACTATAACATGCTATTAATAGGATTCAATATAATGACTTGTAAATAACATACCTAATGTGGGTCTTAAACCGACAACATAATGACTTTAACAACTCTTAGCATATGTGATAGTTCAGACAAAATTGGGTCGATTCCTAATGGGTGCAGAATGTCTCGTTGATTGCCTCACCCACTCATGCAGTGGGCCACTGGGCCAAGGCGAAGCCCCTGTGATTTACCTCTCTTCCAGATCACTTGAGGCAATATTGGAGGGCGCCTAAGGTGAGGGTATCACCTTTTGCCACAATAGTTCAGGCAAAATTGCACGGTTAGCCATTAGGTAGACTATTATACATGTGGGTCTCTGTGTACTGAATTAACCAAATTCAATATTTTGCACAATCTCACATATTCCAAATTAAAAGTTATCATACCTGATAATACTGATCTACCATTAAACCCTTAGTAAAAGGGGTTTCACAAGACTCTTCTAGCAATACTGAACCTGGAGGAATAGAACTTGTAGGGGGTACCTGGAGATAACAGCATCTTGTGAGTGTAAAACATGTTTATTAACCGGACTTCATATTTGATGCTGAGGAACAAAAATTTCCAGGTTAAAAATTTACCATCCACTCTCTTGATTTCCTTGATAATCCCCAGTGTAAAATAAGTGGTTCACTTTGATCTGTAGCCAAATAAACTTTTGTCCTTTCAAAAGGTTTGGTTACTAGTACCTTGAGGCAACATCATTATTTAGATTAAATCAAGTAAGCATAGTATAATGTGATATAGTATGGAATATCAGAAAAAGAAAAAAGAAAAAAAATCAAACCAGAAGATTCTTATTATCCAGCTTATAGATTTTCTGATGCAGAACTGATTCACCATCCTGCTCATGTATAGACTTAGCCAAGAGTTCTAGCACTGTAGGAGTGACTATTTGAGAAGATTTTTCATCTAGAGTTTCTGCAACTTTTTTATTCAAAATTTCCATGATGTCCCTTTCCTTCCGCTGAATTCTTTTGTTGCTGAAATACTTTTCAACCTTCAGTTGCTTCAAAACTTTAGTTGATATATCCCCCTTCATGATCTTTTCCCGTAGTTCAGCCAGAGAAGTACCTTTATCAAACTCAAGCTGCAGCTCTTTCCTTGCTTCCTCAAACTCCATCTGTTCAATAACCAGTCAACATTCAACATTACAAGAAATGGATATAAATGCATTTCATGCTAATTGAGTTTTTTTTATCTCCTTTCACTGATAATAAGTGATGGAGAAGAAATAGATTCTTAAGATGCATAGAAAGAAACATCACAAGTTGCTTCTCTGGAGGGTAGTTTGGTTTCCCAGCTTTCTCCCATCGGATGAATGCTTGTATTTGCACAAGATCATCTGAGATCCCACCTTTGTGACTTTGTACTCTGTGGGTTTTCTCTTCTCTACTTCCAGATTTGACTTCTGGTTTCTCTGTCAACTTGGATCGAAGCTCCTCTACAGGCATACCTCTACTTATTTCTTCTATCAGCTCCATTCTAGCTGCTTCATACTCCTCCTGAAAAACACTTTGCTCTACTATCAGAAAATATTAAAAATTAATGATAAAAATTCTTGTAGATAAACAGTTCTAGAAAGCATTTACAAGATAGGAATCAATGAAGATAACTGAAATGTTCCATGCAAAGGTGCTACCTCAAACAAAAATGTTGTCTAAAGCAATACGATATATGATATGTACAAAACTGATGCAATGGGGTAAACTATTACGGTTATTCTGAAGGCAGTTCCTTCTAATATAAATTCCTATTGTTTTTTTTTTACATTAACACTGCTCAAATTGATATATTAACAATTGAACCCATTCTATTGTCATTAACACTCCTCTACTCTCCCTCAAGCTCATTTAAACAATAGTAGACCCTTAATTTGTCAAGAGTATAAGATATTAGCTGCGGACTGTAACTCAATACTCGATCACGCTACAACAATTTGCTTCTTGCTCTTCCAACATATCAGGTTGTCTAGCCTCCGATAAAAACACAATATTCCTTGTGAGCCTCTGTAGACCAAATTGAAATGTTTAATTGTTCAGTTTACTAGTTCGGTTTTAGGCTGGAAATTAGTCAATCTTTTTAGCTTCGTTTTAATTTCAGTTCTATGTCCTAGTGAATCTGATAAAACCAATTAGTAATTATATAAATATATATTTTAACTTATATTAAACCTAATTAATTGTAATAATTCCTGTATATTATTAGTGTATATTCTTTTTATTGTTTAGATGATTAGTAGTCACTATAATGATTAGCGTCTACTAATTAAACACTATATTATTTAGTAGCTTCGTAATTGGTATGTACTTGGTTTGTTATTATATTTTTTAATTCAAATTTTCGATTTAAACCGAACCAAATCAAAACTAAACTGAAATTCAAGCAAAATTGTCTCGGTTTGGCTAGATTTTCCAAAGTTAGAAAAACAGTTTGCATCAACATACCTCACCAAACATAGATTTGCCAGCCTAAGGATTCAACGTAGCCTCAATCAAGCCTGGAACACGTTGCAAAAGGTTCATTGACCTCAAAGAAGCCATCCAATTGATGTTATGTAATCTTGTTTTGTTTCATGATCTCGTCAACTAGTGGAAAGAGAAGTAACATTTGTGTTGACAGACACAAATGAGATCTTAATCCATGATTCTATCTCTTTTTTTTCTGGCACTACTCAAAGACAAGCTAGGGTTGAGAAGATAAAGACATTACATTTTCATGTTACAATAGAGCTAGTACTTTTTTCCTTCAAGCAAGTCTATGGTAAGTTATAAACGAATTTTCCAACAAACAAATCACCAACAGGCAGTATGACTCAATTGAAGGCTCTATTGGTGGCTAAGTGATATGCTTAGATCTCTATGATTACCTAGATACCTTTTCACCTTTAACAAATATTGCTTCAGTTTGAGTGTTCCTTTGGCAACTTTATTTTAGTAGCCTATTCACCAATTAAATATAAAAATGTTTTCCTCAACGGTGACAACCTCTAAGCTTTTGCTTATGGAAAGAGTTGTTTAATATGAAAACAAAAATGTCTTTATATAATCTAAAACAATTCACTAGAGCATGGTTTGAAAAATTCAATTATGCTGTCTCCCATTTCAGCATAATCAAAAGTGTCTCATATCACTAAAATATTACATTATATCACTCCATATGTGAAGTGGGTTCTCTTTAGTATCTATGTGGATCATATCATTATGAGTAGTGATGATGACTTTGAAGAGATCACAAGGTTCAATATTTCATCATCGCTTTCAAACAAAGATTTTGGGCAAGATGAGATATTTTTTAGCATTGAGGTGACCTACTCCAGGGAAGACATTTATTTATCCCAACGAAAATATCTACATGATATGCTTGGGGAAATTGATATGTCGTGAATTAAGCTACTTGTTATCAGTTGATCTTGTCAAATTGATATCGGACCAGAAGCATAGGGTTATGATCCTAGCCATATGTGAGTTTATCTAGTTCAAGTAATTGATAACTAAGTTGGGCATGCTCCTAAGGAGCTTATAAAGTTGTGTTATGGCAAGCAAATTGTCATATACATAAATTTTAATTCAATGTTCTATGAGTGAATAAATCACATTAGAGATTGATTGTTACTTTTTCACAAAAATCCCCAAGTTTTATGAAACTGTTACATTATTTGTACCTGGAATGAGGGATTTGCTAACTCCTTTGAGAGGTCTTAGGGTTATTGAGTATACTAGTAATAAGTTGATTTTCATGATATCTTTAAACCAACAAGAGAGTGTTAGGGACTTAAATATAGATACTAGGAACTTATTTTTGAATTAACAAATATTAGAGGGATCAAAAATATATTACAATTTCGAATTAGATAAATGTAGAGGGAGCTATTTGGAATGAAAGTCATAACAATTTGTTCTTGTTAACCATTGCAATGGCGACAAATGGATCAAAAAGCAAATATCTCATTCAGCGTATACAACAAAATATTCACATAAAAACTTTATCTAAATCACAAAAAATAATTACCAAGTACATTAACAGTGTAAAGTGTAAAGAAGTCATTTGTTGATACATGAGTGACACTCTTTGTAATTATTAGGATTTCAACTTTTTTGTCTTTCTCAACAAAATATTCATTATTTTATTTCATCATTGTGTGCTCATAGAGAGTTTTTATCAACATGTTACTGTATTATCCAATGAAATTGGCCCTCAATCATTTTCCGTAAAAAGAAGGTCAATAGTAATAGCCAGATAAGCTACACTTGCCTTTTCTTGATCAGGTGTATATGTCTGCCTACCCTTTCTTTCCCACCTAAGAAAGGCTTGAATCTGCACAAGGTCTTCAGGTACAATGATATTTGGATTTCCAGAGACTGAAACATGTTGATTTTGATAGCCTTGTTTCAACAAATGAACTTGAAAATTCTGGCCATTATGTTTGTACCTATGCAAAATAACTATGTATCATAAGCATGCCAAATTTAGTATAAACAATAATATAATCCTCTTCAGGGCTCCAACTATTTAGGGTCAGCCAAATTAAGTATAAACAATAAATGTATAAGCTCACCATTTGTTTTCTGCCTCATCCAGTATAAGAAACTCAACTATTTCTATTTCAGGATCATCAATCTCTAATCTCAGTGAACAAGTCGAGCCAACCTAAAGGAAAAAAATCATCACAATTAATTGTAGTGGAAGTGAATTGGAATTTTATAAGTATCAAATTGATGACTATATACAATTTTTGGATCATACTTTAGTAAAAGGAGTTCTGAGAGCTTGATTTTTGTATACTTTTGTTCCTTCAGGATAATGAGAAGGAAGAGACCATTCTCTGCCAATTATATAGTTAGTGGTTTGTGGGAAGCAATAAGATCCAAATCAATTTTCATTGAATAAAGACAAACAGCGACAGGTCTCTCCTTACCTTCTTGTTTGGAGAATTACACCCCAATGAAGCACCAAGGAACCACTGACATTGGTTACTTGAAAATCAATTTGCATAGGAGACTCAGATGTGGGCTTACAAATAGTAACCTGTATGCATAACAGAATCAGCACACTTATACACTAATATTATACAAAAAAATATCCTGGTAAAAGATAAATACCTCCAATTCGGAATTGGTGTCCAGCTTGAATTTTCTAGCAAGCTGCTCAAAATGAGAACATGTCAGGAGATAAACACTTATATCCATTACCAGATGTGAAAATGTATACATGGTTTCCAATCTTCCACATAAAATTGGCATCGTATGTGGAATTGTTAAACACAAGAAGACTAGCTGGACAAAGTACAAACTGCTAGTTAAATATAAAATATACAATTTAGTCTATCGCATACCTATTCTTATGCCTATGTTTTACACAGAATTATTTATTTAAATAGAATTAGTCACTTAGATTTTTTATATTGTGTATATGCATAATGTAATTATTCTTTATTTGCTGCATTACAATCTATATTTTGTTCCTACACAGTATAAAGCCACCTTTATAGATTAGGGTTCTCTAAAAGAGATATTCCCCTAAAAGGAAGGGCGGCTGCCTTCCCCTATCATTCTCTCATCTTCTCTTTTTTTGTATTCTCTTACCTAGTCATTTGAAAGCCTACAATAAGATAACAACCTGTGAAGGAAACAGCTAAAATATTCATATGTTGTCAAATACAATAAGAATAACTAACCTCTGAAGCAGGATCTGCTGCCAATAAAGCTTGAGGGCTCATGGTAACTGTTCTTAAATTTTTCTTTAATGGGTTTCCTTTTCCTGCATAGGGAGTCTTCCCCAGGAATCTACTTGAAAGGAAAGGTTTAAGAGATGGCACATCTTCTGCCTTTGATGCTGATGGAACAGTGCACAAAATGTTTCCAGAAGAACGTTGGCAAGCTGTATTATGGCGTTCTACAACAGAAGGCCGAAACAGAGCTTGCTGAGGTAAGGTATGTCCAACACAATTGTTCATTTTTCTGTTAATAGCACACTGACTCTTTAATTGTAATGGAAGTTCAGAATGAACTAGCACAAGCACATTCATAGAAAAAAAAATTACTAATAATAAGATAACAACCCTTTCAGAATAAAACAAAATGAGACAAAAATGATATCTTCAAATCCGGAACTGAAAGGAGTGCCAAGAGGGGAAAAACAATAAAGTTGTACTAAAGTTCTCTTTAAAATTTACCACCATTTATGTTATACAAAAAACCACAATCAGGGTCAATTAAAAGCTTCACTAAAACATTCTTTAATTACAAGGAAAAGTTTATGGATTTTCAGAATAAAGAGAGCTTTTATATTTTAAGTTTGCATGCATTGCACTCCCAGATATAGATCTGAAGTCATGTCCCTACATTCAAACTAAAACAAGCAATTAGTTCAGATAAAACAAGCAAAGAATAGATGAAGCAAGCTACGGCCCTACACCCGTTAAACGAATCGTCTGCATGTATGAAAAAAAGAAGTCAGATTCGGCAATTGGATCTACCAAATGGATGGGCTCCGAACAACAAAAACAACAAACGCACTTGAAATTACGAATCTGAACCAAAAAAAAAAAAGACAAAAGAAACTGACGGTGGCACAATTCGATCACGATGATACACATGGCTAGATGATGAACCTGGAGAGATCTTCACGCCCAGAAGAGCAAAAAGTACAGGATAAAAAATTACTTCGCATCCGAATTTCCTTCGCTTTCAGATTGATGAATGAGGCAGAGAGACAGCCCAACCATTTGCAGTAAAAAAAAAAAGCGCATATCGTTCAAAGACTACCTCTGCTTCAACTCGTAGGAAGATTTCTAACGGTATTTCACTGGAGGAGCGCAGAGGCAGAGGAAGGGAAACTGGAAACGCTCCTTGCTCGACTCCCGCCGGTCCTGAACCAACAAATCATGCGGCAGCCGAACACAAAAGAGACGAGAAAAAGAGCAAAGACGAGGAAGGTGCGAGAAGAGGTAGAGAGAGCTTGTTGTAGGGAGTGGAGCGGAGGCAAAGGAGGGAAGGAAAAAGATCAAGGCCGCGATCAAGCAGCACGTGAGTGGGAGGCGGAGTAGGCTACGCCAGTCTCGGCGTCGCTCGCGCGCACGCAAATGTGTTAACCGTGCAGATCACCCTCTCTAGTCTCGGACACGCGTCCGGCCAACGAGCGACTCGGGGCCTAAAAAAATCGCGAGCGATCGTAACGCGGCTGGATGCGTAAACGGCGATGGTGACGACGGGAAAGAGGCATGGGACGGTGATGGGCACGGAGTCCATGTGAATATCTTAGATATTTGTGAAGCCTGAGGGCGACACAACATGCACTGCTACTTGATTCCCAGTGAGTTCACTAAAATCACTCATATTGTTAACAATAAAAAAATTACAATGGATTACGATGCAATCTTTGTCCTCTTCTACAAGTCTATTGCATCATAACCATATCTCAGCTATATCTCAAAAATATATCCTCTTACTTTATATGATGAGAAGAAGTCTAAATTTATAGTGATCAATTATAATTTGTTGGAATAATGAATTTCATTTTTTGTTGTAATAAACTATGATCTTACTGTATGGCTTCTATGTTGATCGAGTATAGGACTCACCGGATGAACTCTTACCTAACCTCCACATGGGTAAACATTTGACAGATTAAAGAGAATCAAAGATCGCCGTTAAAGACATGAAATCCCTGTGTAAAGCCTGCCCTACCTGATTAACGTTGAATTTACAGACACACAATTGTTGTTCATTAGCCGACTAATTGCGTAGTGTCATTGAATTCTATCTTGTCATCAGTCTAATTCAGTAGGTTTGCTTTTAGCAAGAGGTCAGGAGAAGATAATTAGGTGACGATATATAAAACAAAGGCGATAGATTCGGAGGAGCTAAAGGACACATGTTGTAGAAAAAAGTAGAGAAGACACTTGCTCAACGTGTAAGCAATCGCTTGCCTCAAACAATATTTGTGCACGAGTTATCATTATTCGCGTAGTTTTTTATAAATAAAGTTAAATAGATATTATATTTTTTTTGTTATTGTTAAAAGATAAGGATGATTCTTATATAATCAGGATATAAATTTTAATTTGATCATTTTTTGAACGTTTATGGAATTCGAACCATTACAATGAAATACCAGTTGAATTAGTAAGTTACATAAGTTATTTGGGTAAGCCAACTAATATAATCAATTGAGTCTGTTGATCGATGGATAACACTTAATTGAGTCAAGAAAGCCAACTGATTTAGATTCTCAAGTTGAGACAGTCAGTCTGGCCAAGTTGTGCAATCCAAACCAACTAATTGATCTAACAAACTAGTTGATCTAGCCGGGTGAACCAAACAAGCCAAAAATAGCTTAACACACCAAACGAGTTAGACAGATCAAATGAATTCGTTGAGCATCTTGGACCAGTCAGGCCGGTTAATCCACATGGGGCGAACGAGACAAGCAAGACAAATAGGTTCGTTGGATTTAACGGGTCAGATTGGACAATCTGATCAGGCCATTTGGGTTGAGCAACTTGTTCAATTTGGGTTGGTTGGTTAGATTAGACACGTAATCCTACTGGGTTGCATCAATCAGTTGATCCGCGAGGGCTAAATGGATCGGTCTTTTTGGTTTGCTGGCTGATTGGTTCGGGCTGGTTTGTTGGGCTAGCTGGGTCCATTTGTCCTAGTGGGCTGGTCAGGTGGCGTGACCTACTTAGGACAAATTGACTTTGCCCAAATTGCATGATTCTATCTATCTATCTATCGGTCTTTAAAACACATTCCAATAACATAAAACAATTTATTTTATTTAAAAAGACATTTCCGAATATATTTTTTCATCGAGTAATTTATTTTTAGAAACTAAGCGCAGTTTCAGTGCAATAAATCCTGAAAAACTTACTATATTCTTTAATGTGTATATATAAAAGTTATTTTAATCTTTTTTGTGCAATAAATGGAAACGATACGTGCAATCTTTCAGTCGATACAATTAAGATACACATGACATTTCTTAATTTTTCAAAAATTTCCTTTAATGTCTTCCCTGCTTTTCTAGAACAAGAGCAAATTATGAAACAAGTTATTCATGTTAAGATTCGCTCCTGGATGCTTAGACCCTTCTCCGCACCACACTTGAGTGAGACTGGGCTAAAAGGCGATCGTGAAGCTCCTCGAACTTGTGCTCACTACAATCGTGAGAAGGAAGGCCAGGGGTTGCCCTGGCGCGATCACTCCGATGCTTAAGTCAGTTCGCAAGAGAGGAAGAGGAAGGTGAGAATGAACAGCGAGAATTGTGAGATTGCATACATTCCTCCAGTACAGAACCAACCTTGTATACGAGTCTGAGAAGTCACGTGACGTCATGAGTATGGTTGATGTCTCACCACCGGTATGAACTTGTCAGAAGACATGGTACATTCAGAGTATATGTCCCATCGTTCATTTGTATCTGAGAGGTCTTGTCACATACATCTGTCAGAGCATTATCATAATTAGTTGCAAAGGTGGCAGGAGGACATTCATAATCAGATGATAGTGGAGTGGTCTTTCAAGGGCCAGGACAAGAAGGGTCGAAGAGAGTTGATTCGACTCGAGCGGATGATCCCGAGTCGAGGACCCGAATCGGTTATCGGCGAGATAGTTGACATAGAGCCGAATCGGTTCGGGAGATTCGTCTCCCTACTGACTCCGTTTGATTCAATAGGATGATTCCGCGTTGAGGATTCGAATCGACTTGGTAAATTCGAGAGTTGAGGGGAACCCACGCGAGAGGATTCGGACTCGCGTTGCGGAGAGCCTTCCTGAGATACAGGCCCGACTTTCCCGACTCGGTCCACACGGCTCGACTAGGGGGGTCCACATTCTGAGTGATTCGGTTCGATTTGGGCTCCGTGAGCCAGGCTGCGTTGGGTCTGATAAGCTACTCTCGGATTTGATTGAGCCCGACCTCACTCTTTACTACCATAACATAAATCAATGGAGAAACCCCAAAAGAAGATTATTGAAGAACCCCAAAAGAAGATTATTGAAGAAGAAGAAGAAGAAGAAGTATATTGTTGTGGTCTGATAGTGCAGTAAGCTGTAATCGAAAGACCAGACCAGATGTAATTAAATGTTAAAAAAGCAATGGAATCAAAAATGGCGATGAGTTTGATCAATCGAATCGAAGGGCAGAGGATAGGAACAGTAGGTGTTGTTCTTGATGCAGAGGAAGAGTCTTTCGTACGCCAAGGACATCTTCGTCGCCGTGAACATGGACTGGGCGTAGTCCTTGCATGCCCGGCCGCGCTCCGCCAGCCGCGCTGGCCCCTCGGCCACCACCTTCTCCAGCACCTCCAGCAGCGCCTCCACGTTGGGAGCGAACGTGTACCCGAACTCATCGTCCACTACGATGGTCCCCTTGATGCTGGGAAACCGCGTCGCCGCCACCGGCTTGCCGCACTGCATCGCCTCCATCAGCGTCAGGTCAAGCCCCTGCGGGCGCAGCGTCGGGTTCAGGAACACGTCCAGCGAGTTGTAGAACGCTCTCAGCTTCTCCGGCGGCACCGGCCCCAGCACCACCACGTTGCGCCCCAACTCCGCGTACCGCTGCGCCCACGGCCCCGACCCCGCCACCATCAGGTACACATTCGGGTGGCGCAGGGACAGCTTGGCGAACGCCTCGTACAGCAGCGGGTGCCCTTTGTCCTTCACCAGCCGCCCCGCCACGCCCATCACCAGAGCCGACGAGCCGAGGGGTATGTTCATTTCCGCACGGAAGGCGTCGCCGAGGCTGGCGTCCGGGGCGAATTTGTCCTCCTCGACGCCGTTGAGGATGACGTGGACGCGGCCGGAGGGGATCTGGTACACGTCGCGCAGCATCTCCCCCGTACTGTCGCTGATGGCGACGTGGTGGGCGTAGTGGTGGAAAAAGCGGATCTCGTCGAGGACCTTGTAGACGGACCCGCCAAGGGAGCGGTTGAATGCCGGGGAGAGGGGCTCGTCGGGGCGGCGGGTCAAATCCTGGTAGATGCCCGAATGGAGCGCCTCCAGCGAAATGCCGTGCCACGACACGACGAGGTTAGGAACGCCGCGCGCCCACCGGTGGAACACCGCCACGCTCTCCGAGTGCACCACGTCGAAGGCACCGCCCTGCTCCGCCTCCGCCTCGTACAGCGCCCAGGCCTCGTCGCACCGCCAGTTCGTCCCGGAGAGAAAGTGGAGTCGCGGGCCGCCTCCGGCGCTACCCTCGGGCGGAAGCTCGTCCGAGGAGGAGGGCGCCGAGGTGAAGACGTGGATGGCGTGGCCGCGGCCAGACAGGGCGGAGTGGAGGGTGAGGGCGTGGCGCTCCATGCCACCGGGGGCGGATGACACCGGCCACTTGCGGGTGAAGACGGCGATGCGCAGGCGGGCGGGCGGGGGGCCGTCGGGGGTGAGGCGGAGGCTGTTCCAGGAGAAGTCGGCGCGGCGGAGGTCCCCGGAGAAGGTTGTGACCTTGGAGCGGGCAGAAGAGGTGGCGGCGTTGCGGCAGGACGGGGAGGAGATGGAAGGGGAGTGGAGGAGTAGTATGGCGATGGCGGCGAGGGTGAGGAGGAGGAGGAGAAGAGTGGTGGGGAAGGCGGAGTTGGGCTTCTTGGGGCGGAAGGCCATGGGACTCACACAAAGAGGCGTTCGGAACGCCCACTTCCTTTATTTCCTGGAATAACGTATTAGGCCGCCATAAAGGGAAGAAGAATTAGGCATGTAATAGTGCGTTCCTCACGCCTTACCTTCCTTTTTTTTCCCCTTCTTCTTCTTCTTCTTCTTCGTTTACTTTGTGACGCTTTTCGTCCTCTTTCAGCTTCAGTTCGCTTTGGATTTTGGCCTCTGGAATATATAAAAACATTAATTGGGTCTTCCTTAATTCGAGAGTTGACTTTGCTTCGATTCGCAGCATAAATTGGTGTCACATGGTTCCTTGACTTCCTTCCCACTCCTATCGATGTGAGATCTCTCCTTGGACGATTTCTTGCTGGGATTCCCAATGCCCTTCACTTTAACTGAATAACTGGGACTCTAAGCTTGCAAGCTCAGTTGACTGGATATAAACAAATACGCTGACATGGAAATTGCTTGTCGATCCATGAAATAAGGTAGTCCGTGCGCGATGGCAACTTTGGGGGGAACAACCTTCTAATCTAGACCCATTTTACCATCGTAAAGTTTCCCAAAATCTATTGAACTACAATCAAAATCATCTGTATGCATCTTAATACAACTATAGCAAGACCGGAAAATCTACAGAAAGGGAGCATCATTGATCAAGATCATGTATAGATTTCAATCAGCGATTAAAATAACAAATCGGCGTTTGGATTTGAAACAGTAGAACAAACTGGTAAAAATATTAGGCTCATCATAGAGAATACTATTTAAACAATAATCATGCATCTAATAAGCATCATCATCTTCACCCTCGGAACTGTCTTCACTGGAGTGCGGCAGCACAGAAACAACTGCAGAGCAGCAGAACCATTCTCTGTCCTTCAAGAGAAGGCAACTTCCGTCTGAGTTCCATTTGATATCGCATACAACAAAGTCTGGCAATGGAACATTGACACAGCATGCTCCAGTGGCTGTCCACATGTATAACTGGGGGGTCCCAGTACACAGAACAAGCCGAGGGCAAGTCGGATCCCAGGCTACCGCCCGAATTGGATCTTTCTGCACCAATACTGAGACCAACTCAAGGCGTCGAATATCCCATATCCACAGAACAGTCGGCATATTATCATTGCGAGTGCAAACGTATTGACTGTCATTGCTCCACGCTAATAAACCTGCACATATTGTAATAGTGAAGAATTTTCAAATTGTTATTTGATGAAAAAGGAAAAAGTTCCATAATGTGATAAATTGTTGCGATAAAAAGATTGCACGTGTCATATTCTCAAAGGAGAATCACAATTGAGCATTATATATTTTATATACCATTTTCTAGTCTTTAGTATTCCTATTACAACTCGATTGAATGATGAAATATGCCAAGGCCATTTTATTCTTGAATGTAGATACTCCGATGACTAGGGGCAATCTCAGCATAGCTGGTGCAAACATCATGACGATTGTTTATCATAGTTTAGATCATAGTTAGTTAAAATGTGAAGCATCGTTAGTTAATTAACTATGGTTTAGATGTAAAATTGAAGCATTACTTAATTTCCAAAGAAGAGTACGGTTAATTTCAGATATCTTTTTTAAATCTAATCTATTCAGCAAAGCCCATAGGATTTGTGGTAAATTATGAGAGCATCGTTGACGATATAAAGCAATGGTAAGAAGCATATATTTATTCCACATGATATGACTAAAACAAAATAGAATAGTAGTACTGGATAAAAAAGACAAGTTGATGAGTAGAGAAAAATAAGAACTAGAAAGGCGCTTACCAATTCCTTGCTTTGGATTAGGTTTATCTGCTGCTGGCTTTTGGAACGGTAAACTGAATGGACAATCCATAACTTTGTACTTGACTCTCAAGTTGCCCTCGGCAGCATTTTCTAGAGAGATGAAGGTTCAATAGACATTGCATGTGTTGAACCATTAGTTGTTAAAAAAAGCTCCTTTTTCTGAAAAAAAGGACCTAAAGTATAAAACTCATTGTCTCAGGGCCTAAATGAGAAAATGAGTAGAAAACTGTGTCTCAGGGCCTAAACTCATTTAACTTATTTTGGCTAGATAAAACTTTGTGTCATGTGGTTAGAGTACAAGGCAAACTTATTTGTCATTAAGGAATACTACCATTGTCTCAGCGCCTAAATGAAAGTATCAAACACCTTATCATAATTAAAGTAGCATTTCTCAAATCTCATTAACGTACCTCCAATTCTTATTCTGGATGCATTGCAGGGAACCTCAACTGATTTTGAGAGATAAGGATGTCTGAGGAGGACTCAATCATCATTTCCTTAATCTCTTAGAAGATTATAAAACCTAATTTAGTCAAATATAACTCTTTATTGAGGAAATGTTTGATGAAATCCACAATCGAAGTGTTTTTAGAAGGATAATGACGTTGTGGAGGCCTTGAACTTCCTAATTAGTGTCTGGTTCAAGTTAGTCCTTAATTGCCTTAATTTTATCAGGATTTATACAATTTCCTTATGTAGAAATGGTAAGCCAGAAAAAGAGGAAGACTAATTAGGAATATAAAAGGAGCATTGCTCTCTTTCACTTGCTCATCTCATATAGATGTGAAGTATAACATATATATAAGTATTGCATTGAATAGTAATTGATAATCAGGAGATCATAGAAGTGAGACAACACAAACTAGCTTGACATAGTCTGGTCAGTATGTTCTTGATAGAAATCGATATTTGCTATTGTATCACTTTGGCAATCAGTATTGATACTGAAATTTGAAATCTTGTGAATAACAGCTCCAACAGTCAAATGTTACTACACATGAAATCAGACAACACAACCCTGAAGACCAAAAGTTGTATATTATGCAAGGATTGCTCCAAAAGAATATGAGTGAACATGAAAAATTCTTTCTTTTTGTTTCTTTAGATGGAAAAATTCATGTAAATCAAAAGCATAAAGGGAGTTCATGTGACTAATAAAGCATCACATATGTAAAACCATGCGATACAATAATCAGGAAAGCATCAAAAGCATCATGTTTGAATAATCATAAATTAGATGTGAATGGTGCATTTTCTACATCTTCAGTTATTTTGCTTTGCAAATCATGATGCTCAAGTATTCTGGCCGAGGGACTTTTGGTAATAATAGTCATAAACTAACTACAAGAAAAAGAATCATCATTATGCTTACCAGCGCAAGTACCTTGTATTCCATGTGGGAAGTTGTCGCTTAGATATAGTTCAGTCATATCAAGTTGCAAAGGTTCATCAACTTCCTACCACAGATATAAATATCTTGGAATTAACAGTTAGTGGGACAACTGAAACATGTGAGGCAAAATGAGTGTGAATAGTGCATATATGCTCACCTTGAAGAGAACTGCATTACACGGACTGCGAATGGTAGTTACATGAGAGAATTCAGCAAAAGTTTTCCATGTCAGGTGGTTGAGGGCCCGTAACATCTGATCATAGCTACCAACAGCCAGGAATTGGCCACATGGAGACCAGGCAACAGTCTTTACACCTAATCCACTATCATATGGTTGATACTTGAATAGGCATCTACCATCTGGAGAATAAATCAGAACCTGTGTATCATAAGCAGCATTATTAATGTAGCACATATTGCAAACAGCCGAGGGCACAACAGAATCAGAAAGTTTAGGTTGAAGCAGATAGAATAGCAAGAAACCTTTTAGTTCATTGAGGCAGTCCTAGCAAACTGGATGAAACCCTTGATGAACACTCTCATTAACCCCTACCAATCAAACTCTGTCAAAGGCAGATAGATTGACAAAGTCTTCATTACCAGATGGTCCTCACTCACGCAAAGAAGGGGATATACAATGTTTCATGCACACACTAGACTTTTTCAAGTATTTCAACTCAGTCTTATGGGATACTCTCCCAAAATGCATATGCACATCAGTTATTCACCATTGCATGTGTTAGTCATTGTTCACCAACAGTCAGAGATTGAAGCAGGGGGTTCACTATTGATTTTTAATGGCATGACATGTAAAGAGATGAATATTGATTTTTGTGGCTCAGTGTTTATTGGGTTTGTAGGTTAAGAAAGAACGCTAAATACCAGCAGGATCATTGCAAAAAAGATCCAGATTAAAAGTTGTAATGCGAACATTTTGCTATGTATTTTATTGTTGGTCTTCTAAGATCTCAAAGAGATGGGATAATCAACTGTTAATCTAGGTTGGTAATTTTATACCCATTTGCAAAATGGATGCATTAGAAAGCCTAGTTGGATCAAATTCCAAGGAAATTACCAAACTCCTTGAATATCCTAGTATCATTTTGATTTGAAAAGCCTATTTCAAGTTGAGGTTTGGCAGAGTTCCTAGAGAGCCTTGAGCAAAAAAAATTAATTTCAACACCACTTCACCCTCAAAGAGATGGCCCTATTAAAAGCTCCACATGGGAAAGCGTGAAGTTCCACAATGTTGTTGGACGAAGTTTACACATCTCCAAATAACTAAGAGTAAGTCTCTCTCTCTTTTTAATAATGTCTAAGTAAATAAGATAAATGAAATAGAACAGATATGAGATAGTACAATTCTTTCTTTACTTTTTCTCTTCCCTTAAACTATTTCATTCGCCTTCTATTTCTTTCTGTCCATGTACAGCGTGTGTGTTTCCCCCGTAAAAAAGGTTTTAGCATTAGCAAATCTTAAGTAATATCTGAAAAGTTTATCATGAATTTCTGTTCCAGAATAGTAGATATAAAGCATATGCTGTTAAAATAATGATTTCATTTTCCATAGTAAGAGAATATTATAAAAAGCATATTGACACACAAACAGAGTACTGATGAGAAGCACATATAACAAAAAGAAATTGTTTGACCAGCATTAACAAGTTAATGGATTTAGCATTTTTAATCATAGAACCATTTTTAGGAATATGGTTATATCAAAATACTTGATTTGAAGAAACAAATACACGATAACAAGTATCCTTCCATTAAAAAAAAAAGAAAACTAATCTCTAGAAGATCAAAACATTATCACCTTGTATTCGAGAAGAGAGTCCCAGATCACAATGGTACTATCATCCGGAGACCACTCAGCGCCTGATAAATCTATTGTGTCAACAGCATAGGTGCCCATAATTTCCCATGTCTGACAGGAAAGCAAATTTATATAGTCTTTACAATCACGCCTTGTGCATACTGCAGCGAACTTGCCATCTTTAGTGAAAGAAACACCTCTTGAAGCAAGTTTTGGCCACTGCACATGAACACAGGCAGTGTTTAGCAGTGACCAAACAATCAATCTCAGCTGAAACTCTGATGTAGTCAGTATGTGACGACTGTCAGGGCTCCACCTTGCATATATAACTCCAGCAGGGCCTTCGTCTATTCTACATGTCCATTCTGGTTGGGTTAGTGACCATGCCTGTACTACCGGTTTCTTGTGAAGACCGCAAAGTATGTATTCAGAATCCAAGGCCCATTCAATATATCTTATCTTGTCCACACAAGAAAATAGTTGTATGACCTACGGAGACAGAGCAAATCAACTAGAATATCACAAAATTCTTTTTCAGAATAGTTAATAAGCAGAAATTTTTTTTCCCTTTTTGAAGTCGTTGAACTCATAGAGCAAGTATGCTTTACAGTTAGTTGACAATATTTTAACAAAAATATTCCGTCTTCATACGCAAAATTCATAACAACAGAGGGCATAGAATTGAATCATAAAGACAGAAAAGTTATCCATAGATGCAGAGTTAATACTTCTAACGAATGGATCAATTGTAAAAGAACCAAGATTTCAACATGCATTTCCTTCCACTAAATTCCCTGAAAGCAAGAAGCGACGGCAACATGATTTGCGCTAACAGGCTGAAAATTACTTCGGAATCTACGAATAACTGCAAAACACTGGTTACCTTGAGGGAGACGACTTCACGGATAACGAGGCGGTAATCCACAGCGACGGCAAGGAACCGGGAGTTGGGCGAGAAACAGCAGGGACCAGATTGCTTATACGGATCCGTGAACTCCATGGATCTAATGCGAAATCGTAATGGGAGGAAACCCTAAGAGATCGCTGATGCGAGGCGAGCAATTGTCTTCGGGGCGACGCGCATGACGAGCGGAAAGTGGAAACCCTAGGCAGGAACCGAGGAAGAAGAGGCGCTTTGTGCCTCTTTCGAATGCGAGCCACGAAGCGGTACAGTAATTTAAAAAAGAGAAAATAAACTAAAAATTCACAGGAAAAGGAAATAATTTATTTTTAAAAAATAGAAAATAAGAGAATGAAATTGATAGAATATATATCATTAATTAATATCCTTAATTTACAAAAACAATAGTATATTCTAGCTCGGGGCCCAACTGGTAACCAATCAAAGGTGCTGCGCTCATTTTTCATGCACCGGCTTATTGAATTTGTTGGCATAAGAGATCAAACTTGTTGAAGCGCTTTCATCTCCTGCCCTTCGTCCTGTACTTTCGAAGACGACTTATCGATTCCGATCGATCTGAAGCAAGTGACGTTCGCAAGAATTCCCACGGCATCGACGACCCCCTCGATCCTCGACGATATCTCTATCAACAGCGACGCCATTGTCATAAGCGGCACAATGTCGAGCAGGCTCGGCGCAGCAGCTCCGCCAGTACTACAGTCGTTGCTTTTGTGCTCTTCGTCTTTCGATTGCGTCGCTTGGGTCAGTAACAATTGGTCGGGGAGGGATGAGAAAGCGAGCTGGAGCTCCTGCACTGCGAGCTTCATCTCCTCGACAAATAAGTTGATTCTCGGAGACCTTTTCATCATGCTGATCGAGCTCGATAGCTCCCTCAGCACCTTGGACGAGTCGGAGCTTAGTTTGACGCAAGCATCTCTGAGATGTTTCTTCAAGCTTTCAGGTGCCTGATATCAGATTAATTATTCAGATATGTCCTCTGGTAGTATCTGAACTGATCGTTTAGTAGTTTAATTTACTACATACCTTCGTTTTTGAATTGAGACAAGCATGGAGGGATTCCACGCAGTAAGCGCAGTGCCTCGTGGAAGATCCAACCTTGAGGTACTGCTTCCATGGATGCCTAAATCCGAAACGACCATGCATCGGCTCCCATCTCGCCAAATTGGCATGTGAATCCTCTAATGCTTTGGAGTTAATTACAGACTCGTAGGCCTTGGAGCGGGGAGACGAAGAACACTCTTCTCCATTTGTGTTGTTGTCAGCAGTAACGAAGTAATCTTCCACGCAACCTGGACGTACGGACGATCATTCTTAGTCTGGAGGGTATTTATGACTGAAGAGATGGAAGCTAATTAAGGCACATACCCTCCAAAGAGTCCGCGAGCTTTGCCATGTTGTTAGAGATGAGGAGGTGGAGCTCCTGGCCGGACCAAACAGGGGAAACGAGCACGCAGACGGAGATGGTTATTCCGATGCCAATGGCGATCGTCGAGACGCGTTGTATCGCTAAGTCCACCAGTTCATCAACGCGGTAGCCTGAGACAGCTACCAAGCTGAAGGTGAGGATAAATATGGTGACGCCGTAGTCGAACCGAGCTTTCACAGTCGGTATGAACCGAGAAAAGGTTGCTGCTGCAGCTGTTAATTGCACCAGAAAGAAAGAAGAAGATAAAAAATGTGACGCACTGTGCGTAATTGAGTGAATGTTGAGAGCTGTTGTTGCAGATCACGTACCTAAAAGGAACACTGACGCGCTAAGAATCAGTGGCTCCACCTTTTGGCCCGACTTGGTCGCCACCCAGTCGATTCCCACTGCAAGGGCGCCGGCGCTAAGCGTCGCAATGGCTCTGTTTATTGCTTTGTACAAGCACCCACCTGTATCCGTGCCATTAATAGAAGAAGGGCAAAAAACAAGGAAAGAAGAAGAAGAAGAAGAAGAAGAAGAAGAAGAAAGTTTATTTAACTCCGGACTCACCGACTGTGTATTCGAAGATAACGACGACGGTCATCACAGCCCACATGGCCGAGCTCCCGAAGCCATTGTACAGGGGCCGAGCGTAGTAGAAGAGGGACACCAGAGTGAGGGCGACGCCGACTTTAACGCCATGTATGGCCTTCCTCGGATCGTCGGCACCTATCTTCCAGACTTTCTTCCCAAACGTCGACACCTTCGCCAGAGTTCCTACTCCGAACTCAACCAGTCGGCGCCGAGTCCTACAGTTCCAACCGGCGACGGGTTCTGCCGTCGCCGAGGAGCCTTCGGGGACGGTCACTCGCCATCCCAAACTGGCAGGAACTTCCTTTTCGCTGCCCATGCCGGAATTCCAATTCCACTACTCTATGCGAGTTAAGCAGCTAATTGGGAACTTCCTTGATCTTGCCGAGCTTAGGAGACCTGGAGTCGGACATATATAAAGGTGGTGGAAGATGGGAAAGCTGGTGTACGTACAGAAGGCCAATGGCGAGAGGCATGCATTTTGCTGAGGCAGCAGTGAGCAATAACGTTGGTGCGTGTACATTGCAATCATGGAAAATCAACGTACGGCAAGGTACTAGAACCTTTTTCATATTTTATTTGAAGATATGTGAGCTCCACTGACTCAGTTGCTTTCACGTAGACACCACCTAATTTAGGCACGATGAAAGATAATACACGATTGGCAAATGTGAAAGTTAAGTCATCCACAACATCTAAAATATAAAATAAATCTTGAATTAATCACAAGGAAGTTGAGTATGTAAGCACGGATCGATTGCACTCATTTCTTAATGAAGATGAGTGTGGATGGCCTGTCTATATAAAAGCAACACTGTACTCGAGTTGATAACAACAAGAAACATTATAATTCTATTACATTATATTACTTGCTGTCTGGCTTTCAATAATTTTGCATCATCTTTTTCTTATTTTATTTTTCACTTTTCTTAGAGAAAGAAAAGTGCTGCGAGAATCATAAGCTGGTAATTTGCTAGCTAGTTCTAGTGTGGAAATTGGGTGCATGAAGGTGACATCCGAGCTGTATTCCATTTACTGCTGCTCTGTGAGTTCATGCTTGCAGAGATGCAACTAAATGAGAAACTTCCATGGTGAACCAGCGCCAATGTGAAACAGATCGGATAAGATTGCGATACATATCTTTATGGTAGAGGTTGATGTCAGAATCGTCGTGCTTTCCATCTCCCAAGTGCTGCGAGAAAGAACAAGGAATTGGGACAGGCGAAGTCAACGTACGGTTAATGTAAGGAATAGTATTAGAACAAGAAATATCTCTTCGTTTGGGATAAAGGCAATTGATTAGCTTTTTGTTCCTGTTTCACAAGAATGTTTTTTTCTTTCTTTCTTTTCATTCTTCTTCTTCCTCTTATTCTTCTTCCTGAGCATCATCATCAGAGCAGAGAACTCATTGTTGAAAAAGTATCATCGTTATTCATGATTTGTTCACTTTATTATGCTAGAAAATCTACACATTGTTGGTCAACGTTGATCCTGCATGGACATAGTGGAATGTCTGACGAGGATGATTTGACCAAACCTTGTCTGGCAAATCATTTCATGAAACCGCTTTCAGACTTCATAAATGTACTAAATCACATATACTAAAATGAATCCTTTAAGATGTTCTATTCATTGACCTTTACTCCATTATAACTACATTGTTCTTAAACTGCAACCATTAGCCTTCATCATTTTAATTATAACTCATTCAAAGTCACATGACTGTAATTTCTATACTGCAGCAACAGCCAAACATCTGTGACCATAACACTTCAACAAATTCTCGCTTAGAATCTTCTTAATCCTTTCCCTCTGCTGGAATTAAACTCGTTCTTGATGTTGTGACTCGAAAAGTTCTAGATATCCCTTTCATCGCCTAGCTTTAAAAGTAAGCCTATCACTGTGACGATGCATCGAACCTTTTTGGTCATCACTATACCTACACAACTAGGAGCATGCCAATGTGGTATCCCCTCATCGATACTGTCAGCTGTGACCCATGAAAATGACAAGCAGATTGCAGATGGAGCACGCTGCCAAGTCACAATTTGCATGCGATAATATTTGCCAACTTCTTCTTCATCATCTTCTTCTTCTTCTGGTTCTTAGTCCTTGCTATGTATCATCGTCCTTTTTGAATAGCATTAGGTAGGCACTATTAGCCAGGAGGCACGTCTCTGCCTTAGTGGACTCATCTCTTGGCTGGTGGTTGTGGCTTGAGGATGAGTGGACTGCCCAATACGACTGATATTGGGTGTGGAAGAAAAAGGAGGACGACTAAGTTAAGTATTGCTTAACATTACTAGATTTCTTTTCTTTCCATAAAATTGCATGCCATTTCAGATCCTCACAATAGCCAGCTGAGATCACTGCAACTTCCACCTTGGATCGTCTCAGCAGATGGACTCCATCACCTCGAACAGAGTATTCCCTCCATTAATTCAGCTTAACGCAAACACTTCCCATAGTCAAACCCTGCATCGAGTCTGTGTTTGCCACCATATCCTCCTCATCTATTCTAGTTTGACCATAACAGATTGGTGCATCAGGTGGCAAAACAGGTTAGATATGAAAGCTTGCAGAGGAGAGGAGAGGAGGGAGGTGGCTCTAGAACCCCAGGTTCACTGACGAAGAAAGTCCCTGGGGTGGTCCCCCGAGCACTGAGGAGAGTCAAACCGTGTGCCGCCCTCAACCAAGAACCAAAGTCGTTCGTAAACGACTGGGAACACATGAGCTCATGGGTCAAGTTTAGGGTAGGGTTAATGGAGAGACTGGTTTCGATGGTTTTGGCATGGAAGATGAATTCGCAAGAGAGATTGAAGCAAACACTATTGTTTTCATAGAGACTCTGGGAACGACGTTGATGATTGCATCAAAGCTTTGAGAGGTTGATCAAGAGTATTTTTGTGAAAATTTATCAACGAGACGAAGGTGAGGGAGGAGTAGCAAGAACAGTGGCAAGCTTGATCATTAGCAAGAAGACACTTATCTTGAACAAGTATTTGAGCCAAGTGTCCAACAATATATATGGTGGCACAATATTTGGATTTTTAAGTAATCAATGCATAAATTTGATGAAAGCCATAAAGATGAGTATCATGGCTTCCCTCTTAACTAATTAGAAAAAATAGAAACAATCATCATGCATAACTTTTTTTTTTTCTGGCAGTAGAAGCATCACATTCACGAAGATTTCATTATAATATATGTGCATTTATATGAAACAATTAGGATACTCTATACAATGAAAGTCACGAAATCAGGATACTTAGATACAAAACTGTTTCTTAGTTCTTAAGCCATTTTCCCCTGAAGACTACTGCAAACACGTTCCAATGCTTAAATGGTCAAACCTGAAGGATAGTCAAATGGGTGCCTAATGGGTACACTATATTATCCAAAGCACCTCCATTTTTTGCTTTTGGCAGCAAGAACCTGGAAGGAGAAAGCTATGAGGAGATAAAATGGAGAATTGTCAATAGAAGCATACAAAAAATGTCGTGGAATATGAAAGAAGAGCTAAAAACATAACTGTGATTTACACGTTATTCAATAAATTCTAGCCTAATTGGAAGATCCATACGTGCTAAACATTATGGATTGATTTTCTGAGACATCCATAATTTGCAGCTGGACCCATTTGGTTTGGATGTAAAGATAAGTCGCTCATTGCTTCGCAAATTCAAGTAGTCAACCTGAGTTCAAGATTCACAAACACAGATAAATAGCAATGAATATGATGCAAAGCATCAATAACTAGGAAGGCCTTGAGAATTTCAAATGATAATGTAGTGGAGAAGCATAGTGATGACATGCTTTCATGCGACTCCAATATCATAGGAAAAATAAATTTACACAAATTGAGAAGAGAAGTTATTGATATTTAAGTTACTGACCTGATCTGGATCAAAAATCAAAAGACAAAATGCGTCAACTGGGCCTTCAGATGGATCAAGTTTTAACTCTTCACCAGGGTCGTTGGTAGTAATAGCTGGAAGACTAGGAGTAGAGGCTAAGTACTGTAGTCGTGATTTCAGAGAACTTGCAAACCATGCTTTCTCCCTTTGCTGCATAAAAAAATAATAATTACAGTTAAAACCATAGCAAAAGATCAGCTAGACTAAGGGACGCTAGAAGATATTATTGATTGCAGTCAGCTGGCCAGATAAATTATCATCTGCTTCATGCTGATGCCAAGGCTGAGGCAACCACATCAGATTCTTGCAATAAACAAGCCCAAAAAGTAGAAAACATATCAACAAGCATAATTAGTTAATGTAATGGAGGTGCCAACTGCAATCAGCCCAGAATTAGCATATTGCAAGAAAATCTAGAAATGCATAACCCCCATAACTTAATTTCTATGCCATTGACATGTACTTTTTTTTTAAAAAATGATCATGTATAAACAATTAGCAAATTATTATGTCCGATGAATGAGATATTACCCAAAAAAGAAAAAGAAAAAGAAAAAGAAAATATTACTTAGAGCATGATTTTTCTATAGACAGGTTGGAATCAAAATTCATGTGCATGCTATAAGAGCAATTATAACAGTCCAAAATCTGAAGATTCAGACAATCAGCATTGTGAAGGTAAGGAAATGAGTAAAAATCAGTTTCAACATTACTTTCTTTCTATAAAAAAGTAAGAACAAACTAATTCATTAAACCATCTAAAAACGTACAACACTGGATTTCATCTAGAATCATCATCCCCTCCCCCTCCTCTAGGAACACCTAACAACAATATGAGCTTGTTTATTCCTCTCCCTTAACATGACACCAACTAATAATTATACCCTCCCCAAACTCCCAAATACCATCAATTAGATACAATGCTTAGCATGATGGCACATCTCACCTTCTCAAGCATTTTACAGACACCAAAAAGTCTAAAACAACAATAATAGAAGAGCAGAAATTATGCTAGTAGCCTTCCAAACCAAACTTTATTGATAAATCATTTATCATTTATGTTACCTTTTCTTAAGTGATTCTAACCATGGTAAAGACCTGATACAATCACATGCTAATAATGAAAACCAAACAAATCCGTAAAAGTGAACTTACAGCTCTTAGGCAATCCATAATTAGCTATACCTCAGATGTAACAAAGATCATAAATATTGAACTTACAGCACTGAGGCAATTTAGAGTTGGCCATACTTATATGTAACAAAGATCATATATTTGAATCATGTGACAACAATGAATGAGGATCATTGGAAGCATTAAAATTTGTAGCATCAATGATGTACATCAACAACAAAAGTGAAATCATACTCTTTACAACTAGTTTTACTATCATGAAGACAGACAAATTTTCCTCATTCATGGACCAATTTTGAGAAGTATTATCTCAGTGATTAGTGCTCCAACAGCAGTCTGAATCTCACACAGCATGCCTCTGCCACGTCAACACCATCTTATCAACAATTCTTGGTTATATATTCATGTATAAAAGATCACTTGCCAATACCATGTGTATGGACATGCTAAAACTCGACAGAAGCCACAACACAGATTAGGGACTTAGTGGTTCAAATCATTTATCACCCAGTACTATTTGTTAAAGTGACACTAACTATATTATGGGAATTGGTCAATAAAATTGAACTTATAGCAGCTTGGCAATCTGCAATTAGCCTTACTCAAAATGTAATAATGATCATAGGTGAGTCATCTAACATCTAACTTAAAACGAATGATGATCATAGGATAATAGGAAAAGCTAAACTGTTTGCTAACCTGAAACTTCAAAGCATCTGAATTTGTAGCATCAATGATGTCTATAGTTCCCTTAAATCTGAACTGTTCCCACGACTCAGTGAAGTACCAACATATCTAGAAGAGTTTAATGAACCATAACAAAGCAATTTCAGTTCATTACTGCTAGACTGAAATTTGAATATATGAAGAATTTCAACCAATGAAAAATATTGAAGGCAGACACTTCTGATTACAACTTTATCGTGTGCAAGAACATTAAATATTGGTTAATTTAGCATTCATCATCATCGTTTGTCTATTAAAGATTTTTTTAAAAAAAAGTTAAAATCGATATTGATTGCTCAGCGTTCTAGCTTAGTGACTAGGGAGAAAAGAATGAAACTACAAAAGTAACAAGTTTTCTTGATATACAGATGATAGAACATGTATTTGAATACTAGCGTGCGTTCATTATGCGCAGCTACAGAGTTATAAGACGATAAAATGCCCTAATCGCATTATGCCCCAAACGATTTACCTCTCCGAAACGGCAATGCTGAATCTCCTCAATCTGCTCAATCAACGAAAGCAAGCGCAAAGAGTGAGCATATACAATTCTTCCAAAAACTCCAAATACGTGTAAGTTACCTTGGCGCTGCGGCGATCGGTATTTATCTGAATCATATCCGTACCCTCCTGAAACCCTCTAGGGACAGCAAAATTAATCAACAACTTCCGCCCAAAGTATCGGCTAATGAAATTGAGACGAGAAGGATGCGCAAGAGTAGTACGGGTCATACCGGAAGACCACAGTTCGATTGGAAGGTCTTCCATCGGAACCGACTGTCGCCTGTCAATCAATTGTCGAATCAGGATCAAGATCACGGAGAGTGCGAGAGAGGTCCCTTACTAGTTGAAAGAAGGCGGAATGCTTGAGATGGGCATTGGAGTCCAAGGATTTTAGGAGGAGGGGCTTCCACGACGCCATTCCCCGAAAGCAAGAAGAAGCAACCGCCTTTCTTCTGTGCTTTGTTTCTCTTTGATCACTTGCACAAGGCAAGGAGAGCAAGTTCGATGGGCTCCGCTTCGCGACCTTTCTCGCCTCTCTCGTCACGGTCTCGTGTGGATCGGTTTGATTTTTTTCTTTTTCTTTTTTAAGTTTTATAAATAACCCCAAAAAATTGCTTTCTAATACGTCCTAATTAATTATTGTTTCTCGATTTACTTTCTCGTAAATAAAATTTATGATAAAATCGATCATGTAAGACCATTAAAGTGATAGATTCCGACAATTATTGCAGAAATAGAAGATCCATCAGAGCCTGCGGTTCTCTGAAGGCATAATTTGACACTGATTGGGCAAGCAAGCATCCTTCACAAGACACGCATCAACTGTCCAAAATTAATCGGACAGTAAGAATCTAAATTATTAAAAAAAACAAAAATACAAGCAATCACAGCCGCACAAGCCCTATCCTATCCTGACAGCACCCCCATCATTCCAGTGCTCACCTTCCAGAACAACTATCTATCCTCGCCGACGAAGAGCTGCGGAACTGGGCCGACGAAGAGCTTCGCCATTCCTCGCCGAGAGGCCGAATCCAGCTCGGAAGTCCGAACCTCCCATCTCTCTCTCCCTCTTAAAAATCAGGTAATCGGGGAAGTTAGATCTGGTGAAAATTTTTTGCTTCTAATTTGCTCGAGTCTACCAGATCAACATGTTTTAAATTCTTTTTGCATTATTTTTAATGTGCATGTGTGTGTTTTTAGGAGAATTTTTAGTAAAAAATTGGTGTCCAACAGAACATCGTGACAGAAATGTGAAATGTTGGCAAATCAAATAAATCAATAAAAGACAACAGAGCCACAAATCAGTCAATATTACCACATAGAAGAAAATTATAATAAGTCTTCTTTTACTACAAAGAAGGGGCATGTTACACGAGAAATAGCTAGAAAGCTCGATAGCCTTATTCAATTAAACTATAGGAATCACATACGATATAGCGCATGAATCATGTAATAGTTGTATACTGTTACCTTTTGCTCAAGTTAATGGCAATCGATTGCTCGATCATGCGGCCAACCAAATTCTTCCAAAAATGCCAGAACTACGCCGTTGGACCAACCAAATCCAGTCTGCAGACACAGCGAGTAAAGCTTCAAGGAACAATGTAAATCCACTTAGGAGAAAACAAAGAAATTTACTCCCCCTCAATCCACAACCTTTTGCAGCACAAGAGAGAAAACAAAGAAAATATTACATCATCTTCCATCCACTCTCACTCTCAAATTTGCTTCAGCTGAACCACAGGTAACACCACACAAGTTTGTTGTATTTATTGGACTTTCTTTTCCTTCACATGGTTTGATCGAAAATAAAGTGGAATGTTTCTACATTTTAAGTTTCTTCTTCTTTTCACTTCCATCCAACTCAGCAGAATAACGAGTACTGGAAGTGAAACCAGCTAATAATCCATTCATCTACTTCATTGTAGCAGGCATGCTACACAATTTTTTAATGCATCATCGCAACTTCCTTTGATTTTGTTTGGAATTCTTGTGCAAGGAGGTCGGACTAAAGTGACATGTTGAGAATGTTTTGATAAAGTTTATATGGTAAAATTAGGTCTAGTCATTATTATTAGCTTTGCCAAACATGAAACTAGTGAAGGGTGTAAATTTAATACTTAGATTTGTTACCTGGGGCGTGTACTCCCCGCCGCTTCCCGTATCTCCACAGACTTGGACATCATATTTTTCATGCATTACTCCAGTTCTCTGGTATGCAACATAATTTGTTCTGATCCACCTAATAGCAATATCTTCCGCCAATGACCTGGCTTCTTTTGAACCAGTGTTAGCCAATCCCTCTACTATCATATGTTGCAATGGTGCCCAACCATTTGGGAAATCCCTGCCCATGAATATGAAGAAATGCTTACATTCAATTTTCTTCAAAAATTAAGAAATTATTCATACTGCATGCATGTTTTCAATGCCTTAATACCCATGCCAGGAAAACTACTAACCATTGTTGCCCATTATTTGTCAATGAAGTAGCAATTCCAGCAGGGTGAAGTAGCCCAGAGTTTTGGAAACTTTTTACAACTCTCTCCAACTCTTTGCCATCTTCACATGTATCCAAAGGTAGAATTAAAATTTGTTCTTTCGACAATGCAATGGATGGAGACAAATCTCAGAAACAAATTCATCACAATGAGAAACGATGCATCCGATTGCTTAACAAAATTAGAGGAATGCATTTAGATGATAGAAAGCATGGAATGGAAGATCCAGCATTAAATGCTTCGTTTACCACACATCTTCATAGTAGGTTGGATCCATTTACTTGGATGAAAATACAAGGAGAGGGAAGGTGACATAAAAAATGTACAAAATAATAGAGTTCTATATGTAATTTTGTCATTCTCTCTCCTCCTCCATTCTTTCTGCCCAAGTAAACCCACCGTTAGCTTAAGCATTTAGACAAGAAGGCAGCCCAATATAGCATGCATATCAAGTGGCTCTGTTGAGCTCCAGTTTAAGTGCCCACTAAATTATATTGTAACAAAAACATGTAATTGGAGAGAGCAAGCATCAAGAAGCTGCTTGTCGACCACAATTAATGCTGTTCAATAAAAAGGACACCTAATTAACTTCCTAACTCTTCAATTGGTGAGTTAATCTCACGTCCACAATCCACAGAGGAAATCCATAGCAAAACTGAAATAAATATTTCAGAAAGAAAAACATCTCCAATGAGACAAAAAAATCTTTAATTTTAATATTCATATGAAAATATGAAATGCCCTCAGGTTTTCAGAGAAAGGCGTATGATAGAATGTGATATGATTGGAAAATGTTACTCAATGAAATATAGGATAAGGCTAATCTAACTTTATGACTACATGGGAAAATGCGTTGCAACCGTTAAAGCCCATTACATATTTACAGATTAGAGAAACGCAATACTTGTTTTCCTTTTTAATACTTTAAAACACTCAGGAGTCATCGAATCTACAAACCAGAATCATGCTAAATTGGAATGATTATAAATACCAGCCTTCTATATTGGATATTCAGTTATAACAAGTAGAAAAACATGTTAACATTCCGTAACACACATTTTTGCTATTTACTAAAACCATGATGCCTCAGAATGATTAGGTCATACCAGAACCATATGCCCTAATCCAAAGAGGAACAAAATTTGATGCAAATATATGATGGTTTTGGTGGTGGACTTCCTGCCTTTGAGATTTCTGTATGACAGAAGATTAACAAGAAAACGTAATCCACTGTGATGCCAAAGTAACATATTTCCAGTTTAAGCGTTAAAATCTGTAAGGTGTATAAGAAAGCACCTCAGAGTTGTCAGCCATAAGCCAATAGTCCAACCACTGGGCCATATCTGAGTTCCAAAATATTGATCTTATTGCTGCCAGGCGTGCCTTTGAAGCTGCTGCAAACCTTTCTGAGGTTGAACAATCCCCAGTTATTTTTGCGAAGTAGGATATGTCATATTCCATCTATTATAATAAACAAAGTTATTATTTCAGGTATTAGTTAAGAGCACAATTGCACCTCAATTATCCAAACATTTTAAGGAAATGCAAACTTCTACAATTTACCCTAAAATTTCAAGTGATAAATTTCTGAGCAAACTAATGGATCATTAGTCAGAGTCACTGCTTGTGGAAAGAGTTACCTCCATTGCCCACCCAAGTTTCACACAAACACCAATATGCTAACACAAGAAAACTGCATTCATCAAAATATCTGAAACTCAAGACACCAACTACAATAGCTGTTTTATCAAAACTTAGTTTTGCCATGGTAAATTAAATAGGTTCAGGTGGAGACTTATAATGGAGCATTTTTGACACCGAGAACAGAGTGATGGCTTCCGTGGTTGTCTTCAATATCATGGGGGTTTTGAAGCTAGAAGAGGTGACTGGAGTGAGTTGTATTCCAGCGTTCCTCAATGTGAAGGTTTTGAAGCTAGAAGAGGTGACTGGAGTGAGTTGTATTCCGGCATTCCTCAATGTGAAGGTTATGGCTCTCACTATCCAGAGGACAAGGGTTATACCTATCCTTCCTCGCCAACCTCACACCCGAGCCTCCACATATTCACTGGGTTCAGACTCCAGCATAAAGAAAACTACGTAAAAGTTGCAGCATCTCCACAGAAACCAGAGTCAGGTCGAAGCCTGGTCCTGCTTAGATTAGACTGCTTCCGTTCCAGTGCCACCATCTGCAAACTCCTTACCTTCTGACAATTTTTATCAGGTGCTATAAATGCTTGAATAGAGGCCACTTTGATGCAGACTGCCAGAATGAAGTGATTTCTTTCCAGTGTCTCAAGAAAGGTCACACGTTGAACATCAGTTTTTCTCATCTTCAGGCGGATTTCCCCATGGCACCTGCATCAGGTTGTAATCTACAATACTCTCTGAAAATGCATAAGATCCTTATAGCCTTAAAGATTTCTTGTGTATTATCATATAATGGAGAAACCCTTTGTCTAGCTGACGTCTAGTGATACCTTTGAGCATTCTTGATGTGCTCAACTGCCCGACTTTACCAGACAAATCTCAATCATGACGGAAAATTGTCTGCTGCTAAGGTGCTCCCACAGGATCATTGTCTATGAAGTTTTATCACAATCCATTAGATATTCTCCATTAATGTGATTTGCGAATAAAAAGGCAAACATCTCTGACGAAAACAATATAGAGACACGCCTAGATGTGATAATATTTTATTAATTGCCACATGATGTCAAAGAAACTGCAAATATATTTCATAGCATCCTATATACTGAGAAGCCATATAAAAGCTTCATTTTGTATTCAAGTATAGTAGAAAAGGTTTATCCATATGATACCTTGTATATGAAAGCATTTAAATCCACAGGTATTATTGATGTAGTTGCCAATGTTGTCAAGTCGGATGAATTTCTGCAGCAAATAAAAAATTCCAAGTGAAATCTGAGAGACAGACATATTGAATATCATTTTAAGTTAATGAATATATTTAGAAAATAGAGCATGTAGATGGCTCTTTCCATCTTAGTAGATTCACATTGACCAAGATCATTCAGTAGAAGGTGAAATCTCTGTACAAGTCTATAACCTAAAATAAAATGAATAAATTCTAAGATACAAAGAATGTTTATTTTATCCCCCCCCCCCCAAAAAATAATAATAATAATAATAATAAGTGCTCCACATGTAAGGCATTGATATTCATTGGCCCATGTATTAGATCACAGGTCCAATTGTGAAAACAGTAACAAAACTATATGACTTAATTTTTCCTAACCTTGTTCTGTTGGTTATTACATTGTGGTTGGGGGGATGTTTGACATGAAGCAGAAGGTAATCGGTGCATCCTTATCTTCCAATGCTGGTATGGATTGTACATGTCAAGACAATTTATCATTCTTGTATATGGTGTTACACAAGATCAGAATATCGACATTCTAAGTTTTATTTGTTTGTATAACTTGAACACAACCAAATCAAATTTCTAAGCTCTAAGTGAAAGTAACAACAGCAAAACCATAAACCATAAAATAAAAGCTGAATTGCAAATTCAGGATGGTTTACAAGTATAAAACCTCATCCAACGCGAGCTAAAGTCCCATCCTGATTCAGCAGTTGAAGCGACCTGGTGGTAAAAGTTTCTTCTTTGAGCAGCAGATGAAAGTCTGGATGCTGACTCTTCATCCTACTTGAAGGTAACAACTTTAGTATTTATCAAAAAGTTGTGATCAACTGAGAAATTACAGTGGTTAGAAACATACAATAGTGCCAGATTCTGGCCGGGGTCTGTCCCACATAGCATTGTATCGGTTGAGAGAATGCTTGTGGCCTTGAGCATCTTGTACGGTCACCTTGTGAACCTCTGTCAATTTTTTTTTTCAAAGAACACATATGTCTTCAAAAGAAACCATATAATTGGTAACAGTTAAAAAAACAAGGTGACTATTAAATTACAACAAATGAGAACCTGAATTCCAAAAGTTATGCTCTTTAAGCAACAAGGGGACAGCTTGCTTAACAAATTCCATATCACCAGTTCTCTCATATATTTCAAATACCATTGCACTCAATAATGGTGGTTGACTGCAGAAAGTGCCAATATGATCAAATTTCATGATGGAAATTATAAGAACAATCATGAATACCATAAAATTCTATCACAAGTAAAACAGGATTAGTCGCTAAATTAACTTTAAACTTTTCCAAGAAAAACAGGATTAATTGATAAATTAGCTTGAACGTTAAGCTTTTTATGGAATCTAGACTGAAATTAACTAGATAAAAATAAATAAATAAGTCCAGATTTTTTTTTTCAAAACAATGTTGTCCAACCGTTCAGCCCCTTTTTTCTTAGCATATTTACTTTGCTTCGTTACGTCAACATTCAATTAAACTTATTGAAATCAACGATTTATTATGAGGCTAGCTAACCAAGTATAAGATTTTGATTAGGGTAAACTTGGGTTGGTAGGTAGGATTCAATGTATTTAGTTGAGATATTGATTGGATGACGATTCAACATACTGACTAGGTGGGATTGATCACATAGCTCTGCAAGAGAAGAAAACTGACAGCGAATAAAATTAGAATTTGCTTTGATTTGAGAATAAAATTTAGGGTTTCCTTCTCTGCCAGAGAAGAAAACTGATTTAAAGTTTTGGCAAATTTATTAGATTTTTATAGTTGTTTTGAATGTCTAATGTTATTTAGATTTTAGAAAGAGATTTGTTGAGATAAGCTTAGTAGTTATTTTACCAAAAATAATTTTATAGTCACTTCATCAAGGAGTTAGGATGCCATGTAATTAATCATCTTTAAATTTAATAATATTTTCCTCTTCAATTAGTTGAATTCATATTTTTTATGGTACAAACTGTTTGTGTTGAATCAAGTGGGTTTGCTTTTATCTAATCCAACATTCATTTGTCCCTAGTGGTTTCTTTTATCTAATCCAACCTTGATCAAATTTTCCAGACTATGCAGAGTGTAGAACCATCCCTGAGTCTCATCCCTGGTGGCTGTCTGTGAGCCCCACCTCCTAAACACTACCCATGGCTCTCGCGATCTCCAGCAATTCAATCACTTGAGTCCCTGCATCTGCTCTACCTCCGAAACTGCATACCAAGTGATGCCAACTTCGCACTACTGTCCTCATGTCAAACTTGAAACCACCGGAGGCTCAACACTTCCCTAGCTCATCAAGAATGTTGTCAGCATCAAAACTGGTTCATCTGGCCACTGATCAGCCTCCTGCACCCTTTTCAGCAATAAGCACCCATGACTTCACCGCATGACTATGTTGTCCAGGGATTTATCGGCCAGAGCCACCACCCTCCTGCCACTCCTACCAAACTACTTCGGCTGCTCCCGTGTCATCCCCCACAGAGGAATTGACTGTGAGTTAGTGTCAAACAAACATACAAGCCTGATTCCCTCTGTCTCTCAAGAAAAAAGAGCAAATAAAGAAATTAAAGAATAATAATACAGACAAGAGATGCAGTTCTCAGCATATCTGGAACTACTACAAATTGTAGTGAAAGCAGAATCTTAAATTGCAAGGAACCATCATCTCATGATTGATTGAGAGTCTAGAACACACCCCTTTTAGTTGATTTTACCAAATCACGTCTCTCACTATTTTTCTCCACATTTCACCAGGCAGACTCATGTTTATACATTGTTGAAACTGGCATTTATTAAACAAGTTATTAAGGTCAGCAGACAGTTTAGTCAAAAAAATCTCCTTAACAGCTCAAATCATCAAATCAGGTTATTTTAACTTTAAAATAATACTAGAGGCTTCCTAGAATTCTCAGGTGTATTTCTCAAGTGCTTTGAATTAAAACAATTGAAAATTGCACATAAAAAAAACCCAAGAAGCAGCTAACATGATGTCATTTTTGGTATGGACCAGATGAACTAGCAACAACCATAAAACCAAATGCTGCCCCACTACAGCAACCAGCAGACTAGATTGCGAGGACTTGCTTTTCTAAACATAGAAATGAGGACAAATTTGAACTTGTCCAGATTTTACTATTGAAAAGAGATAGATGCGGCTACATAATAAAAAAAATAAACATGAGTATATTTTAGACCAATGTAAATATTTGAGCTAAAAACACTCACCTTCGATTAGTGTAGTATGCTCTTGCACCATTCAAGACAAAACCATAAGTTTCAACAAGGGAGAGAAGATTTCGCACTATTTCCTTTGCAGTTTCATACATTTTGCTTGCAAGTAAGCCCCTGCATAACAAGATATATATCTTGATGTTACTATTTTCACATGATTTTCCTGGATGCAATAATTGCATGGCCATGGAAAGTTCTAAGAGAGTCATAAATGAAGTAAACATTGACTAAGATAACAGTATATTTTTGTGTTATGCTCATTTGATAAATAAACAAGAAACACCTATCATTATTTTGCTCTATTGAATTGGAGGGATAACACCAAGCACAAGCATTGATATAACTACAATTATAGGGCACTACCCTATCATAATTTTGCCCATTTAATCTGGGCAGAAGTAGTTGTGGCCTGTGGGCATGGTAGGGTACTTTCCCTATCATATTTTTTTTAAAGCACCCTTGTAAATGGTGCACTACCAATATTTTAAAAGACAAATTCTTTAAGACTCAAAACTAAGGTTATCTGAACCACTTAGCCAACAATGGTACAACCAAATTTTAGTTTTATACTAGAATCTAAAATAGGCAAGTTCTATTTCATAGAAAATGGGATTGGATACTCTTCATTTTTGTTTTAATTAGTTGAACAGATGGATATGGCCCAATCTTAAATGTTGCCCCTCAGCCACAGAGCTCTAATCCAACATCCCCTTTTTTGCAATAGACCACTCTTCCTTTTCAACATCAGCATTCTCTCTCTTAAATCTCTCTCCTCCTCACTCTTCCTCCTCCCTTCTCTCCAGTAATCCTACAACCCCGTCCTCTCCAACATCGCTGATGCTATCTTTCCTCCACAGCAATCAGCCGATCAGCAACCCTATCCTGCCACTGGACACTTCGTGCCCTAGTTTTAGAGAGAATCCTAGTTCTACCACCACAACTTTAATCACTTATAGTACTTATTTCTTCTACCTAGCCTTGAATGAGGAAAAATTGCATAATGCATTACATGACATTGTCTCCTTTTCTTTGTCCTCTTTTCCTTGTCTTTGTTGTGAACATACAAGTCTACCTGAGATTTTGATTCAATATATTTCTATTGAGAAAGAGATAAACATCAATCTACACTTGATTTTTTTATTTTGTAGCATGCCTTCCAAGGTCAACTGTTTCATTTTGTTGCTCCTGAAGAACTTCTTAAATCTTACTCAAGGTCCTCAAAATCACAATATTAGGTAAAAGTAAAGCTTGTCAACTACACTTGTTATCAAGCAAGCCTAAGTAACATTAGAGTTAGTGCAAAGTTAGTATGAATTTGAAGAGACAAAATTATTGATCATACATTTTTCAAAAAATCTGAAATTAAGAGAAGAATTTTGTGAAAAGAGTTGCAATTCAGATGTTAACATGATTTTTTTTCCTTTTTGTCAATTTGATTTTTTTATATCTTTTTTCCTTTTGCTTTTCCCCCCATCTATTTGTACTTGTATTGCAACTATTCTTCTGTTCTATCTTGTTTATGCACCCTCTGATCTCTGCAAAGAGGGTTATTTGTTCAAAAAAACAGGAAACAAAAAAGGCATTCCAAATTTAAGGGAAAAAATGGTGGAAATTCTTTAACCTGCAAATCCTTTTCAAGGAAATAATTAGGAAGCCTTCCCCTTAGTTAGTAGTTGCTATCCAAATCATTTCAAAAAAAAGTTCCTCCTCCCTTCACGTATTATTTCTCATTTTTCTTTTCATTAATATTCAAATTAACACTTAGATGATCGTATGAATTAGAAAATGACCCTCCTGACATCTATAAATTATGGACCATAAAATCAGCATACTAGAGCAAGAATACACAAATAAATAGAAAGCAAGGAATGTGGTAAATAAATGTCAACTGAACTGACCTGATACTCCAATAGGAATCCCAGTAATAAACCTCCCTAAACCTCGAACCGGGCACGACAACCGGGCCAGGCAGCGGAAGCAGTGTGTGCCTCTCCGGCTGCTCCCGCACCTCGTCCGCTACCCTCCGGCTCAAGTTCTTCCACAGAGCGTGCACCTGCAGCGCCCAAGCTCTCACCTCCGGGTGCTCCACCTTGGGCAGGAAGCCCTCCGGCTCCGCCACGAAGTCCGCCGGCTGCGCCACCGCCAAATCCGACCCGGCCGCACCGAAGTACTCATCGACGTATCTCTGCAGCGTTGCGGCCGGCACCACCCCGTCGACGCGGGGGAGGGCGTCGAAAGCGGCCCGGGTGCTGTTGAGGTCCCGCTTGAGGGGGAGATCGACGTAGACTTTCGGGTCGAAGCCGGAGGAGCCAAGGGAGGCGAGGGCGGCCGACTGGAGGGACTGGAGGAAGGCGATGAGCGGAGTGATGGGAGTCGAGCGGACGGCATCGGCCATGGCAGTGGCGGCCAATAGGAGGAGGAAGGAGGGGGACAAGGGGGAAGGCGGAGTTAGGGCGAGACATGTGCGGTTGTTTGCGTTTGGAGATGAAAGAGAGGAGGAAGATGGGAGGGGGGCGCTTTTATTGGGGGAGAAGAAAGACTACTGCGCCCGGTCTCGCCGCCGGCGACGTGGACTGCGGACTGCACTCGTGTTTCCACGTAGGCTGGTCGATCGATAACGTGCACGAATTATGTAGCACCCGCGTCCCACCCCGCCCACGGGCAAAAATGCACTCCCCTTTCTTTTCTTCTGCAAAAGGTGGAATTAGCCAAAAATGCACTCCCCGACACAATAGTCCAGCGGAAGATGCTCGATGATTTATAGGATTTGAATCTAAATTACGATAAATTATTCGAATTTGGGTTGGGACAGTGACGGTTGCGTGTGGAGGTGTACTTTCCAATTTATTTGAATCGATATTTTCAAGATTGGTAAAAAATTAGATAATTAGATTTAAAAAATAAGTTTTATTTTTTTAAAAAAAAAATCTTTGTCGTTACTCTCTCTTTCTTTCTTATTTTCTTTCATTCAAACTTCGTGAATGTAAAATATTCGACTAGTTAACTAACCCTACCGTGAAATGTTTGACTAATTTAACTAATAAGAAAGTCATCGCAACTACTCTTTCAGTTTTATTTTATTTGTTTGGCAGTTTTCTAATTTGATTGTGCTGTTGTGGCATGTATATCGTCTATCACATTTGGTATTATTTCAACCTTCTAGAACTTTTTTTTTTTAATTTTGGAATAAGAAACTAAATTTCCCCTTATTAAATGTGGACTTTGACTTATGGGTAAATGAAATGCAAGTCTTTCCCGAATATTGCCGGCGGCGACCAAAAAATGTTGACTTATGATTGAGCAAATAACTATACTTGTATAGAAAAGCTTATAATTGAGCAATATTTATTATTTACAGAGTAACTATTAGCTATATTCCAACTCCTCAGCTCTGCGAGAGAGTATAAATTAGGCTAAATGGTGAGGTTTTCTTGGATGGCACAAAATGATCCGCAGATGTTGCCACCGACATCTGGGAAGGTCTCGCATCCATGGAGAGGCTTCACTTTGCCATTGCTATCTACATGCACCGGGTACTTCAGCAGGTGCCCTCTCATTTCAGTAATCTCATCAGACACATACTGTTCCCAGTTTTGTTGAGCAAGGTAATTGACACGTCTCATGCATTCCAGGCTCTCTGGACGAGTAAAGCATTCCTCCACAAACCCAATGTGCTCAGCCCATAGAGATAATCTATATCCATAAATCTGCACAGTTTGACCATGATTTCACTTTGATAATTTAATCCAGACAACCATCTTTAACATCTTGCTGGTCAAATATCATCGTTGGAATAGTCTCTTATAGATTAATTAATGTATATGCATCCATCATCCGTGATATCACTATATCATTAGATTATTGATGGATATACATTAATCAATCTTGAAGAGGCAACTGTAAGGATCTCTGTATCCTTAAGATGCTGAAATGTATAAATTTCTAAGTTTCTTTAAAGAATTAAATTGTAGTTTGAGATCTTACCATTCCACGTGGACCAGACATTTTTCTTGCCCATGTATACTGTGGCTGGTATGCTCCTACTGCAATCTCTGTGTCCCTTGTACCTTCCAACGACCTCTGATTGATATTTGCCGATCCCAATATCACGTATTCATCATCCACTATCATGCCCTTCGAGTGTACGTAGATCATAAATCGCCTATTCTTCTTGGCACGCCCCTGATGAAACCAGCACATGCAAGGACTAATGCATTATGAACTGGAGAACATTTACAAATGCAAGTCTGTAACATTTTGGTAAAAATTTGCACCGCCACACCACAACAAATGCCATGTAGAAGGACTAAATTAACAGGAAGCCAAGACATCTAGTGTGAAAATCCTCATACTAACTGAAACAGAACAAAGAAACTGTCCTAAAGCCATAGTCGAAAGCAGATGCATGGAACCTGAAAAAGATCATCTAGAAGTACTTCAATTTTTTACAAAAAGTAAAATTATCTGCATAAGAAAAGAAGTTTACTTGAGGACTGTTTATTGGTGCATTCTGGTTATCATTGGCTAAATCTGGAGCCTCACGGTTACCCAAGCAGAAAAAATTCAGATAGTCTTGGGGTTGGTATGTATCATGAAGACCAGCTTCCTTTAAGGCTGTATAGATTATCTCATACATCATTTGCATAGTTTTTTTCTGAAACAGCAAAAGCTTCACATTATTAGATGCCAAAAACAATAGCAACATAGATAAGATAATTGTATTGTCTATAAACACCAAACTTTGGACAACGCAAATGGACTAATAAAGACACTTTGATGCAAAAAAATGCATCTATGCTTCATTTATCAAGTTACCTTTACTGGAAACAAGCGGATCAGTGAATGTTACCTTTGAAGGATAAGTGAAGATGTTAGTGTTGAAATAGAACGAATAGTGCAGTTGTAGATCCTATTTTACCACAGTGATGTACTATAAGCTTATAAGTTCCTTACTCCGTGAAAGTATATCCACTACTTACCTAGCACATACCTCAAGATTAAATCTCTGTGTTCTTGATTTAGATTTCAACAGTATATGTTTAATAATATCTCTAGATTTCTACCCGTATTCACCTTCACAACCTCCTAATATTACTCTTGACAACGGGCCTCTCTCATTGGTAAAAGGCATCATGGTCACTCTAACTCCATCTTTATCATCTTCCTCAGTTTCAATTATCTTACACACCTAAGTTTCCTTTACATATCAGCAAGCTTACTAAATCATGTCCGCATCACAATCTTAATAAAATTTTTCCTTGGTGATTTGATTGGAAATGTGAACAGTCCAAATTTATAGAAGAAAGGAGTGTAAGAGAAGAAGAAGAGAGGAGATTGAGAGAAAGATAAGAACTAGAGGTTAATTTCCTGTTGCAGGGCAAGTGCTCTGCATGCGTAATCAGATTGTAAGGGCATGTAGCTAAACTACCATTTTGAAGATCTATGTCTATCTTACGTCATTTAAGATGGATAAAAATAACCTGCCAATAGAGAATTCTCTGTATTGGAGCACTGTTTGGATTACCCTCAGGCCACATGGGAATAACTATATATGCAGAGAACTGCTCATTTGCCTTGATTTTGTTTGCGATTTTCAGGGCAATTTCAATTGGAATGAGATTATTAGCACCTGCAAAAGAAATCATTTTTATGCATTTAGTTAAAAAAAAAAGAAAAACTATCATCATAAATAATCAGCACATTGACTGTAAAGCATCAAACTGAATTGGCTGAAAAGATATATTTGAAGGAACAAATCCAAATGATCCCAGAAGCATTAATTATTCTACTTATTTCTTATCCTGTAGAATTTCTTAGAACAACCTATAAAAACATAAAAGATAACAAATATACAGGATAACTGGTTGCTATGAGTAAAATGATATAGAAGTTTACAAGTCTCTTGATCTAGCTTGGATGTCAGTCGCCAAAGTTAGCTAGAAAAGACCAAGTTATGAAGAGCTCTACTAAGCAAGGGTATGAGTTAGGCTTAGTTTATCTGAGCTTCAAAAAGCTTGGGTAAAGTGGGTCGAGGTGCAAGCAATTTATCTTAAGTGAACAGGTATGGGTTTAATTAGTTATCTTAGTGGTTGTAAGGGTTGGTAGGAAGTGGAGTTTAAGTTCATTTTGGAGGTGTGATGATAACAATATGGGCCAATGCTGCCACAGTGGTGATAACCAAGAAGTAAGAACAGACCACATGAGGATAGCAATAAGCTGTTGCCTAGTTGCTAATCTCCTTCCAACAAAAGGTCTCTTTCTATGTGGCCACTTAAGTACCCACAATAGTAGAATGCCACATTGCCCAAGAGCCTAGGTAGATCCAACCTGTCCCTCTAGTGCTTTATAACTGTTGACTAAACTGACTGAACACAATTGGTAGTTTTACAAACATCACCAGTGATACTTAAAAACTTCTATAACTTCACAAAATGACTAAATAATATACAAGGAAATTGGTCCATATTCAAGTTTTGGAAGAAAACGTGCCTTTTGGAATCTCTTAAAAGGCAGCATATAAGTGATACTGTAGTATGCCATGTTATAGAACCAAAACTATCCCAGCACATGTTATAGAACCAAAACTATCCCAGCACAACACATGACATTATATTGGAGAAAACATTAACTAATCAACAGCTGTTACATAACTAGCAGCCTTGTACAACACCGCCTAACTGGAGCATTTATCGGTCGTCTAAGTACATGTCCGTACCACCTTAAACGTGTCTCACGGAGTTTTCCCTCAATAGATGCAACTCCAACTTTCTCTCTAATGCTCTCATTTCTTATTCTGTCCATCTTCGTATGTCCACACATCCATCTTAACATCCTCATCTCCGCAACTCTCATCTTTTGCTCATGTGCTCGAGTCATAGCCCAACATTCAGCGCCATATAACATGGCAGGTCTAATTGCCGTTTTATAGAACTTTCCTTTAAGTTTTAGAGGCATTTTACGATCACATAAAACACCTGATGCTCTCCTCCACTTCAACCATCCTGTTTGTATTCTATGTAAGACATCTCTCTCAATCCCTCCATCGGCTTGCAAAAATGATCCTAAATATTTAAAACTCTCAGTTTCAGACAACTCATCATCTCCTATTTTAATACTTGTCTCACTACGTTCAATATTGCTAAACTTAAATTCCATATATTCTGTCTTTACTCTACTAAGCCTAAAACCTTTCTCTTCTAGTGTTTCTCGCCAAGATTCTAATTTAGCATTTACTCCCTCACGTGTCTCATCTACCAATACAATATCATCTGCAAACAACATGCACCATGGTAAAGTATCTTGAATATGTCCAGTAAGTTCATCCATGATTAGTGTAAAAAGATAAGGACTTAGAGCTGACCCTTGATGTAACCCTATCTTTATTGGAAATGCTTCAGTTAATCCGCCTGAAGTCTTGTAAGTAAAAAAAAATTACATAAATAATTTAAGTAATAATTGATGAGATATTATATAAGAGAGAAGATAGCATGGCCCATATGCCAGTATTGCGCTGGAACAGAGAAATAGTCCACTATTTTCTGTTCAAGAAAATGTAACAACTGCGAGAGAATGGTGTTGACTAGAGTTTGCTTACAAAATATGTGTCACCTCAAGAATTTGAAATTTACATTAATAGTAAAAAGGGATATAATGTGCTAACTCTGAGAGTTATTGTCCAAACAAATGCCTTCTATGAGAGGATTGCTATGGTGTGAATTTTTTTGTATTTAAGAGGGGGAAGAAATATACATTCTTGTTTAGGCAGAAGGAAAGTATTTTTCACACCCTTAATCAATTTCATCAGTAGTAGTACTCCCTACCTATCGCAACTAGAGAACCTAAATTAAAGAGCTAGCATCTAGGACTTGAGTCTCAATTTTCCACCTCTTCTTTAGAGTGGAGTTCCTATTAGTAAAAAAAACATAGAAAAAGTCATTCAACCCACTTTCATATCAATCTAATGTGCATGTATGTCATTCATCATGAAAAATAGCTTATAGTCTTTTTCATAATTTTTAAGCACAGCCAATGTGAGTTAGGAGAACCGAAGTTTTTTTGACACAGCAACTAAAAGATGAATCATAATGGCTCATAGTTAACTTAATGGTCAAATTTAAAACCGATGTTAAAGAATTGGCCAAGTGAACCATGCAAATCCTATCTACTTGGGCTCATAATGGCTCAACTACATGAATTTTATCCATATATCACTAATAATATTCAAACTAAGTTACTTTTTATTACATGAATTAGAATTTTCTTGGGTATTAATCCTTCAGTACTAATTCAAAAGTTACTCAAGTTTGTCACAGAAGATGATATTTACCATTAATTCATACTCCTAAAAAAACATTTGGTGCAATGAAACACAGATGGAACATAATTTTCACTTTTCATATCAATTAGGAGTCAAAAGGGTAAATTGCATCCCACATATTGAGATCCTTTCTATATTCATTTTTCAAAAATATCAAACATTTCAATGCAAAAGATAACAGATTAATTAGATCTCAAAATACTAACATACTGAATTACATGATACATGGCCTACGCATTTTCTCCCTTAACAACAACAACAAAAACTGAAAGACATTAGTCACTTCAGGTAAGAAAGAGAAAGCAGCCATACTCTTTCTAAAGATTCCTGAAGTAGGTTTAGCCAAATAGGGCTAGTGAAATATGCTTACCTAAGTCATTGTTGGAATCCCAATTAAAGGACGAGCCTAGGAAGTACTGATTCTCAATGTAAATGAAGTGTTGTGCAGAACGGATAGCATGTAAATAGGCTGTATGTATGCTCATGTCAATAAGAACATTTTTCCCACAAATGAGATTCTGTTGGATAAAAAATGGAACGGCTATAATTATTCAACTGCTGGCACTCCAGTATATGTTACAAGGAAATGCACACGGATTTGCACTGAATTCACAAAATGTATACCTTGTGAGTTGCTTCTCTCGGATCTTTAGGAAAACCTTTAGCAGAGTTAGAATCAATTGAACGGAACACCTGTGTTTAGACAAAGATCCCTTTCAAACGTTAAAATCATTTAAGAAGCACAGACTATGGCTAGCAATAATGCTAGATTCTACCTGGACATGCCAAGTTTCAGGATCATTATCATTCAGGTACATTAAATCACTTAAACCTATGATATCGGGAATTCTTTGAATCTTCAACAATGAATCATCAGATTTCTTCAACCTTTTGACTCCATTACGTTTTGCTGCTTTTAACCAACGCTCCTCAAAATTCATCAGAACATCATATGCAGCAGGACCTTCGATTCTAGCATACAAATCGTGCCATGGTTGTCTTGGGCCCTTGTTATCAGAACTCTATAAATGGAAACATGTTAGAAACTTGGAATGATGTTGAACTTTCCAGCTTCACAAAAATATCACCCTTCAAATAAATTAGCAGATATATGTTTTCTGCTATTCAGCTATTTTCTTTGCTAGCATCACCAATAAGTTATAGGTCAAAGTTCTTGTAGTTCTTAGGATACTCTTTAGGCATAGAACTTTTGTTTAATTCAAATCTTTCGGCGAGGAACAAAATTGAAGAATGAAAATTTCATATGCAAGTTAAAAGTTAATGTTTCAGAACTCCAACAACAGGATATCTAGAGTAATTTTCATCAACAATTTAGTTTTTCACAACTAATAATTTTATTTTTCAACTCCTGCATTTTTGTAGTTATCTATCAATTAAGATATTCACCCAACAACCATACTCTTGGTTCATAGATTGCTCTAAATGTTTTTTTATTATTTTTTTGAAAAAAAAAATCTCCTGGATATTGTATGTTGATATATAACATGACAATTTTTGGCGACTCACCCACCCACATTTCATTATATAATGTTATCTCAATTTCGAAGCAATGACAAATAATTTTGATCATTATTTGCATCGGTGAATGTTGCCAACTCAAAAAAACAGTTTTATATAAACTAGCTAAGGTGTTCAAGCAATGGTCCATCACAACCAAGGATTAAAAACTCACTGCTCTTTACAAGAGTTTCATAGTACCTGGCTGGAACATAACAGTTTCAACACCATACTATATATGTTGATGATCAACACACTTGGCATGTATCAATGTGTGTCAAGATGAGTTTTATTCTTATAATACTCTTTCACTTAGTTTGTTTAGTTCTAAAAATAAGATTATAGCACTTAGATATTTAATTGAATTAAAATTTTATTGTGCTATACACTATCAATACTATACATTGGGAATATATGTAAAAGTGTATCGAGATGAATTTTGATGGTTTCTTTCATTTAATCTTCTTTGACTTATTTTCTACTTTTAGTAAGAATATATCAATTATAGTCGAATTAAACAGTGTATCAAACTCATTTTTACTTGAACAAGTGTCAAGATGAATTAAAGTAAATTTTGATCATATAATCTTCTTCCACTTATCTTTTCATTTTGAGATGAGGCTGCAGTAGTAAGATAATCAAGTGAATTTGATGTTTGATAATAAGCTTATGCTGGCTCATAATGATGACTTTTCTTGGATATGCAGTTGTAATCTTTATTGCAAGTTATTAGACGAATGCTAAGTTTGATTATGTGCACTTAAATGATGAGTTTGAATCAATTTGGAGCTTCAATTTCGATAACTGTCAAACTTAAAGTTTTCCTGAAGAATGTGAATTGTATTTAGAATTTAAGGGTAGATTCTTGTATGAATAGTGATAAACATGTAGGTGTAGGTTAAGGTAGAATTTCATATGATGATTTTCTTTGGGCTCTGGTCCTTTCATCTTTTCCAACTTGCTTATAGTAGATCAAAACATTCAATCAATTACCCTTAACTGAAAAAATATAACAGAAACAGAAAGAGGAGCAATTGAAACTGAAATCAAGTCGCGAGAACATAATTACTGAGGAAAAATGGAATATTACCGCAAAAGCAGGGTTATAATAGTCGTCCTTGTGCAATGACTGTAATGTCCTAAATAAAGGATGTTCTTGGTTATCATATCGCCCACCACATAAATCAAGCCCTCCAAGAAATGCTGTAATTTTTCTTTTACTATTACCAGCATCTGTGTCCACGATCACTTGTTTCTGGTGATGGGTATAAATAGTTCCTGTTTCCTGATATCAAAAACATCAAACTATTTTTTCTTGTGAAATTTCTTTATAGAAGTGTCAATCAAAAAGGCCATAAAACATGGTAAAAAAACCTATGCTATCTCTGTTCGTTTGGTGTATCACTGTATCTTAATCTCAAGTTCTGGTGATTCAATTTATACTGCAATAGTATAAGTCTACAATAGATGTTTCTTCTTCAGAAATTCCATTTGATCCAACTAGATGCTTTCAAATGTAGTCTCACCTAACAAAATATCTTGTCAACAGATCTTGACTTCATTATGTAGCTTCCAATTCTCAACAGATCTCAAAGTTCATTGGTACTTAGTGTTTGATATGTCAGTAACCTTGTTCTAAGTTTCCCTACATATATCTAAATTTTCTCAACCTATCTTAATCTTGATTGTACCATCTATGCTATCAAAGTTAAGCTAATTTAAATTTAACTCACTTTAGCTGACACCTTAGCATAAAAATCATAGTGCATCTGCATTCAGGTTGTTAGTTGTCTGTTGCCATAGTCAATTCTGAAACTAAATGCTGCAAGCATTATACTAAATAAAAACTAAAAAGGCAATCTATTTAACTTAGAGACTTGAGTTTTACACATTGATATTCTACAGATTTGGTTAAAACTGAACCATTTCCACTTAATATGCTAGTGTGTATTAAGAAAGGGAACATCTTTGACAACAATCATTAATCATACATCTTCTATTACAATAAAGGATTGAGACTCTCATTGACAAATTGTAGTCTGTAGAAAATAAATAGTTTAAGGAGCGAACATCAACAGTGCATTCAAATTGAAATATGCATAATCATGCATTTTTGAAGTTGCATAAAGAGTGAAAAAAATAAACATAGAATCATGGATTTAAGAAACTAATTTTATGTTAACTGATGAAAGATTACATAATACATGAAAATAACCTTTTGTTTTGCAAAACTATGCCGCTTCCCAGCTGAACGGGGGCAAAGCAACACTTGCACAGAGGAGTGTTTGAAAAAATGACGAGTTTCCTCATCATGGGTCCCCATGACACCGCTCTGCATATATAATAATGTGAGAAAAATTGGGAAGCGATAATAACTTCCACACTATCAAATGCACTGAAAGAATAATAAAACATACAAAATACTACTTTGGTTTTGTTGGAATAATATATTATTTTTGTTGAGAAGAATATTTGTAGATAAGAAGAATGATGTATAAGCATCTTCCGGTTGACCAAGGAAGCCTTGCCACATGAAACAACAACATTGTGTTGATGAAAGGAGTAATAACTATACAACAAGCATGTATGACTTCATATAAGACACCAATTAACAAGCTGGTAGATACGATCAAATAAATCTGACAAGAAAAGTAATTTGGAAGTTTCAATGATTGTTCGACACTGTGCATAAAGGTAACATTACTATGTATTAACTATTCTGGATTAAGGCCATATGAACCAACCAATCTTGCAAACAAAAGTGGCTTCTTTGCGATTAATTGCTTATACAATTATGCTTTAATCAAGAAAAAGCTATTTGTGTCACAAGGATATCTAGGAAAATGCACAAACTCACATATACCTGAATCAATAACATAAGGAAAATAAAAAATACAGACAAATCAAATAAGAAAGAATACAGATTCCTATCTAACAGTAAAAGGAACAATAATAATCTGGTTTTTTCTAGCATCATTTAAGAAATATCTAGAAGTAAAGATGGAAAGCGCCATTTTGAGTTTAATGAATAAGTGAGGAAGGCATAGAGCGGCTGTTAAGAGTTTCTACTAATATTTTCATTCTTTTAAAAGAAAGAAGTAAGTGTTTTCATTTGCCACATTCAAGTTCTCTTCGGTAAAAGTGTACTCTGGTTTTGCACACTAAGTTTTTAGTTTGTAAATCCAAATTTCACATAAGTTTGAGGGATATTGAGAACACTTCTTCAAGATGAATATTCGAGGGCAAAATTGGCATAGGGAAACGAAGAAACAAATAAGTAATGGAGGATATTTGGCACTACCGTACGGATACCCAAAATACTCCTCGAAGTTGGATCGTCCCACACAAGAAGCAACACTCTGACTCCTTCCTGAGACTTGGATTTAAGCAGATCCCCAAGAGTAAGGCATGAGTCGTGACCAGTATCCCTTACCAGACGAACTGCATGAAAAACTGACCATCCAATGATGTAAATCAAGCGACGGGCCTGGCTGATTGCATCATAAATGTCATGCCAACACTTCCCATGAACATAATTCATCCCGTTTTCAAGCTTCAGCTCTGGAAGGCAACCATCTGAGACATGGGCGTCCTGGTAAAGTGTGACATTCCCACTTTTCCTCAGAGGGAAGTATGTTCCCGGCACACCGCAGTAAGCAGGACCAGCACTAATCCCATGATGGTACATGGTGAGCTTCGCCACCGGGAAATACTGAATTGATAACTTGAGAACAGCTCCTGCCTTGCATTGTTTCCCATTTGAATCAAGAATTGGATAAAATCCCTCCAGCCTCTCACCGGAGTAAATCCATTCTGCCGGGATAGAAACCGTCCCCATGAGTTGTGCGCCAACGATGTCGTTGTGCTTGACCAAGAACTGAACTTCAGCAGCATGGTGCGCTACTGGGAGATTGAAATGCTGCATCCAAACAGGATTCTCGGTGTTGCTCAACACGTAGGTACGGCCGATCGTCGCGCCAGACACCATAATGGTGACATAGGGGTCGCTGGTGATCGACGGCAACTGTCTCATTTTACCGCTCAAAGTGCTGGTCAGCCGCGGACCGAGCATGTCTCCCAGAGTCTTGGAGAATTGCTCCTTGTTTGGGAGGAACCGCGCCTCGCAAACCCACACATCGAGGCTTCCGTGGAGTAGAAGGACCTTTAGGGACGCCTGGCCTTTGCGGCCTGCGAAAGGCACCATTGGCTGCCCATCGAAGCTTGCCCCGTGAAGGTGATGCGATCCGGCGGAGGGGCTAGGGAGAGTCGCGAAGTGAGGGGAAGAAAAGCTGACGTGGAGGGAGGTGACAGGGTGACCATACACCACCATATCCTGGAGGCGGCCATCGGGAAGAACCTCGATCGGCGACGAAGTGGCCAAGGATGCATGCCTAGAATGCTGGGATGACGCCTCGTAATCGGCGAAGCTGTTGGATCGAGACGGGAAGACAACACTGTGGTGGTGGTGGTGGTGGTGGTGGTGGTGATGGTTGTGGTGGAAAGAGGGGGGATTGGGATCGAAGGGAACGAAATGGGGAATGTGGTAAGGAGGACAGGCATCCGGCGGAGGAGGATGGCGGAAGGAGCCGGAGTGATCGAGGTGTTGGAAAGTCGGAGGGATGGCGACGGAGCCACCGCCGGAGAAGGAATTGGAGGGGAAGAGGTGGCGAGGGGGCGGATGTTGTTGGTACGGGAAGCCAAAGCCGTGAGGATATGCGTCGCCGTCGTTCTTCCGATGATCCATGAAGAGAGAGAGAGAGAGAGAGAGAGAGAGAGAGAGAGACCCGAGGCCGTTATAGAAGGGTCGCATATTTGTTTTTGTGCGTTGGTTGGTTTGGCTATGGTGGAGGGTCGTTTCTGGCACTTATCTCTAACCGTAGATGAGCCTCGCATTGAACGGCTGCGATGCGATGGGATGGGACGGGATGCGACAAAATTTGAGTTGACTGAAGAAACCAAACAATGAATAGATCCAAACAATTTATTATGATTTTCTACACAATTTAATTTTTAAAATTTTTAAAATTTTTAAAATCATTTTCTACATAATATATTCGAGTCTGTCTTTCTTCAAACAACTATATTATTTATATTGAACGATCGGACAGTCCAACCATTAAAAAAGAAGCTCCTGCGATCTCTGTTTGAATCCGTAAAACGTGATGATGTCCTCGAGGTAAAAGTTTCACGTGTGAGCATGCGACGGGAAAGTGATTGAAGAAGACCTCTACATCTGGACGCACTCTGCACCACCAATCGATCGAGAGAGAGAGCGAGAGCGTTGATCGAGCTAACCGAGCCTTCCATAGAGTAGGACAGTTTCCCTTCTAATTAAGCCTGCCCTGCTCCTCCACTTTAAGAGGACTGAACTGCAGTCGCGTCAAATCAAGAGATGCATCTTGTTACAATTTGGCAATGCATGAAAGACCGCCCCACAGGCACCTGAGAGAAGGAGAAGGAGAAGGAGAAGGAGCTGCTCCTCTACTACTCTATGAATACGATCGAGCGGCTAAACTGTTGAGTGGTTGCGGGAGATGGTGAGGGGAAGGCGCCAGATTCCGGCGTTTGGCAACTGGAATTATTCCGATGAACCCATCACTCAGCGCTTTGAATCAGCAGATGGAGAGCTTGTCAAGTATGAAGAAGCAGCGGCAGCCCCGGTGAAACCCGTCGCCTGCCAAAAGAAGGTACACAGAATTCTGCGCGCGCACCTTCGTCTGATATATATACGATGTTTGCTCGTTTCAGGTGAGGAAGGGAGGTGGTGAAAAGGGGAAGAAGCAGCGAGCTTGTGAAGCGAGAGTGGCGGCAGAGAGGATGCCCAGGAGAGCTCCCAAGGCTGTGGACGAGGATCTCTACAAGATCCCACCTGAGCTCCTCTGCCGAAAGCCAAAGAGGGTAACTCATGAACACTGACTAACTAACCATGGTTGATTGACTCCATCGATCTTGAACTGTTCTGTTTTTTTTTTTGTTTCCGTGGCCGAGTGGACGCAGAATTGGAGTCTGTGGCGGCCATGTCTGGGCCTCAACTGTGTCGCCTGACACGGTGAAGACAATGCTGGCGTTGCTGATTGAGAAGGCAGCTAGCGCCTAGCAGAATTGATTGTATGATGACGAGCGAGTGTCATGATCGATCGTTTCTTGCTTCTGCTTTCAGTTTCCTGTGCGTCAGACTGTCATTTCATCTCGACAGCAGTCTGGGAACATCTATTCGGTGTATTTTGCTATAGTGGCGATGCTGGTTTTCCCTGTGGCTTCCTTAATAATTTAAACGTGTTCTGGAAATCTTGATCTTTTTCTCTGATTAAGCGCCAGTCTTCCTAATGCTAACAATCAAACCAAAGGTTTAGTTATTAACAAAACCAAACTAAAGTATATAATTTAGTTGTTCTTGGCGCCATCCAAATTCCAAGTGAAGTTGTTCTTGCCATCTTTTTATTTTATTCTGATTTTTCAATGTATAATTTCTTCGATTAGTTCCTTCGTTGGAATCCATTTCGGTTGTTTCGGAAGTCCTGAATCGCCTCCTCTACCTCTGCCTCCGTGTTCATGACGAAGGGCCCTCGATGCACCACCGCCTCTCCCACCGGCCGGCCGCCGATCAGCAGAAACCTCAGCGGCTTCTCCGACGACCGGTTCCAAACCTCGACCCCGTCGCCGTCGCCCAGCAGCACAGCCTGCATCTCCGTCGCGGGCGGCGCTCCAGGGTGGCCGAACACCCCTGCCCCCTCGACGACGTAGGCGAAGGCGTTCCACGACCGTGGAACGGGCTGGCGGACCTGCGCGCCCGGCTTCAATGTGAAATCCAGGAACATGATCGGCGTGACAGTGTCGACCGCCGAGCGCACACCGTTAGACTCTCCGACGATTACGGCGACGTTGAAGTCTCCCTTCTCGACCCTGGCCACGTCCCTGCTCTCGACTTCCATGCACCGTGGCTCCAGCCTTTATTTACGAATCAATAATTCCAATCCCCATCAACTACGTACATGAACGAAGGAAACCAAAAAAAGAAAAGAAAAGAGTGAAACCAGTACATTTTACGTTCGGAGGAGAGATTGATCCATAGCTGCAATGCTTTACTTTGGCCTTCTCCGGCACTCATCTCAGAGTGAATGATCCCTCTGCCCGTGTTCAACCACTGAAGATGGAAGCAATCACATATCAATAAATTCAGAGGCGAGATTTGATGATGAGTTGCCGGAAACAATCACCTGCACATCTCCTGCTTTCAGGATGCTTTTGTGGCCATTGAAATCTTGGGAAGCAAAGGCTCCCTGCGACAAAAGTACAACTCAACGCCAATCACAATCTTCATAAATTTCACGTAGATACGTTGTTAGCTAGCTATTACCTCTAACATGTATGTTATTGCTTCAAAACCTGTCAAGGAATAGGAATTGTTGATCTTTTCGGATATCTGACAAGTAAACGACTACACGACAGACATGAGCAGTGCAGACCTTTATGAGGGTGATCCGGAAATCCAGCAGGTGAAGAGACTGCAATTACAGATGAGTTAAAACTGTTAGAAAGAACTCAGATTTGAAGGCAAACTGTGAAAATCATTGACAAACCAGTGAACTCGTCTAGCAGGATGAAAGGATCCAAGAATTTAGCATCTTCCCTGCAATTCCAACACCAACACTACTTCTTGACATGCATGGAATATAATAATTTGAAGGAGAGGATTGGAAGTAAATGGAATATCACGCTGAGCACCTTCCTATACTTCTCTTGATGGTGATGCCATCGCTCTCTAGCAGACACTGGGCAAAGACCACCTTTAAGACATGCCTGGGAACTTCAAAGCTTGGCGTCTCATGGTCCATTGTCTATGTCCCTTGAGAGGAAGAGATGGGTTTGTCTTATACATCAGTACTGTCAAGAATGCAATATATAGTCCGAAGATAAAGAACAGGATCAGAAAGACAACCAAAATAGCGGAGATGTACCTAGAAAATCTCTCAATAAAAAAAAGTTGTAATGTTGCAAATAGAACAAAATTACAAAACAGGTAGTTTTTTATTTTGGATCTTTGTATTTAAGAGAGATGGAGGGGAAAGTCTAACAATATGGAAACTGAGGAATAAAAATAATGTATTTGGTACCAAAATAACTGTCAAAATTAAAGCAGCCATCAAAAAAGAAATTATAGAAATATTAAAAAAATACTTGTCACTGTTGGAGAAAATATTTTCTATTTTTGCAAAAATCCAAAGACATGATATTGATGAAATTATCAGTTAATATTTTATAGTTATTTTAATAATATATATTATCGGATTGCTAGGAATTAGTTATGAGTAGGATAAATTTTGGAAGGTTCACCATAAAAATTATATATAATTAATAGCATACCATATAGGACAAAAAATAACATTCTATATGTTTACCTCCCATTTATCTCCAATGATTATTATGAAGATTTTTCATTTTTTTCATCCTAAAAGTATTGTTTTATTTTAAATATTATTATAATAATTTAGTCAAAATTATTAATCATGGTAAAATAAATTTTCTCCAACTTAGTCAAAATTACTACATATGAAATATTTATATATTAAAATACTCATTTTTAATTCGATCAAAATTATTTCAATCTATTAAAAAAACTTTAACTTTTGGTCTTTTAAAATCTCTTCGTTAACCTACCATCCAATTATTATTTTTATTAATACATCATACTCTTATTATTAATGTTGCATCTGCTATTTTATTTTTTATACCAACAATTAAAAAGGTTTTTATCCTACTTGTTATATCAAAAACTAAATCAAAGAATAATCTTGTTACAAGATGTATTTTTTAATCACAATTTAATATTATTTTTGCAACTATATAATTTTGACCAAAATTATGCAAAATGGAGCAATTTGACCAAAATTATTTATAGTAATTTTCATTAAAAAAAACTACTATAATAGTGCTACAAACGTTATTTTTAATTAAAAAAACATGTAATTCCCTTTTAATGGTAACAAAATTAAGAAGCATTCTTTAAAAAAAATCCCCTAAAATTAAAATTTTGATATTTTAATAATTTTATCAAATCTTGAACCTCATGATTTTTTTATATTAATTTAGGTACTGCCAACAACAATCGTCAGAAGTAAACAATCATGGTAACACTCAGTTTTACTTAAAGAACGTAACACTGCTTCATTTTACTGTAAAATCAGATATTTTTTCAAACAATGCTCCTCCACTCCCAGGCTTTCAATTGTTACAAACCTTGTGCTCGAAGTTATGAACTTGTTCTGTAGCAATCTCCTGGTTATATACAGAGGCCCCAATCAGAGTTCCTTCTGCTATCTGTTGAAGCCAATTTATAAGCTATTCCATATACTTACCACACAAATGATCATGTTCAAAGTTGATCTGAGCAGCAGTCTGCAGGCCTTCCCAAAATTCCGCAAGCTGAAACGATAAACAGTCTTCAGTTAAAGATCTGGTTAGATGATCGATAATTGCATTCTTTACCTGAGGAGTAGCATCCGCAAGTCCATCCATGGCAGCCAATTGCATTGTTTGAGTCTGAGGATTCAAGAACTGTGCTTCGAGGCCTGAAGTATGAGGACATGGATATGCTGCTGCAGTCGCCATTTCTGCTGGATAAAGTGGCCCTGGCATTGTCCCACTCACTCGGTACTTGTAAATTAACAGGTGCACACCAAAGTAAGGTTGTTGGAATTCAGGAAGAATGATGCATGGGGAGGGAGATTGCGAAACTTACTTCTTTTGGAAGGAGATTTTCCATGTTTTCGAGTTGAGGATTCAGCGTGGTCAGCTTCATGGAGAGGAACTGAAAAATAACAAGCAGAATAAAAGGGATTCAGGTAAAAATTCCAGCTCACAAGATCGATCTGCAAACGTTGATACCTCGACTTGCTGTTGCAACGACTGCACGTAGTTTATGATCTCGTCGAGCATCACGGCTTTACCAGTAACCTGCGATCCAAATTTTAGTAGGGAAGGGAGAGATCTGAAACTCGCAAAGGCGGCAAGTTCAGTACCTTGTTGCAACCAGGCACGAGATCCTGCAGGAACTTCATCCTCTTGCTGATCTTCTCTCTTCTCACCTGTCGAAAGAGAAAGAGGGCGGGCGATGAATCCATTGCATCGCTGAGTCTCTGAAACAGAGAACACAAGTGGCAGATGAATAGTGATTCCTTGTCTACTCACTCTCTCAGCCAGGCTGTGAGCATCAGTGGCTTGTCCTCTTCTTGCTCTCACGTGGATGTAGTCCTTCGGTGGCTCGCTATCGTTATCTTTGCTGGATTTCCGACCGGTATCTCCGTCTTGCTCAATGTTCATCGTGGCCTCCTCTGCAGCACCAGAATTCTCTACGGCGCCATTTGTTTTGCCTGATTTGGATCTCTTTGCATCAGAATTCTCTGCCATCTTCACTTGAAAATTTGTCAATTTAAATTTAACGGCAAAAATTTTGGCGAAAGAAGCAAGATGGAGAAGAAATTTGATAGTACATTTGTTGGATTGGTGGCGGATTCCTTTCCTTTATCCTTGGCAGGGACCTTTCTTTTCTTTGAATTGTTGTCGCTGATTCCTCTCAAGGTCAAGGAAGATGCCTCCGCCGTAACCCTGTCGGAGGTCGACGAGTCCTCTTGCCCATCGCCGACCTCCGACCCCTGCGGCTTTAGAAATCTCCCAAATTGAGACCTCGTCTCCATCTCCAGTTGGGCGCCGCCAGTACGATATCCAGTGAGAGACTTGCTGCACGAGGGCCCCGGAAGCTGCACGGGAGTCTCCGGGAGCCGGAATTTTCCTTCGAAGCTGGGGGAGAACATTCCTCCACTTCGAGAAAGACTCGCGGCTCCATCCGCAAACCATTGGTCGTCCGAGAACGGCATGCAGCGGGCTCCAGTCTCTGGATTCACGGGAACTAGGAGGCCTCCCCGGCCATGTCGGCGATCCACGGCGGAAAGGTTAAGCTGCGGAGGGGAGTTCAAGGGACTGCTGTAGCTAGAATTTTTGGCGCCATGGCGTTGAGAACCCGTGGACATCTCATCGGAGTTGCATATGGTCTCCATCCGACCGATGAGCTCTCCTATGACGGCGCCATCGTACGAGATTATCGGGTGGGAGAGCGGGGACGAGACGAGAGAGCCGAGCGCCGACTCCAAGTCGCCGTCGTGGGTCACAGGCTGCTTCCAGACGACGTTACGAAAGCGGCTCGATGATTGCTTGGACGAGCCAGAGCGCATCCCCGGCGGCGGCTGGACGTCGCCGGAATGGCCGTCGGAGCTCCAAAAAGCTTCCTTTTCCATCGGGAAAGGCAGAGCGCCGAATTCAGCGGAAAGCCCGAGAGGAGCGAATTTGACAGGACTAGCAAGAAGGGGCATAACTGTAATTTCACATTCTTCATCATATTTAAAAACAGATAAATAAGTTTAGATCATCTAATCAATTATGATTTATTAAAATAATATTATTATTTATTTATTTATTTTTTCTGCAATTGGCTGCACTATTTAATTCAGAACTACTATTTGTTGTTGGTGTAGCCAGCGACATGCCATGTCTCGATGTGGCCACACACGATTAACTTCTTTGGCGATTCAAACTCACAGATTTCTTCCACAACATTCTTGAGCCAAAGGACGCACAGGGTTGGTTGCCTTTTCTAATTGTTCTCTTCATTCTTCAAATTTAGACTTTGATCAGTGCCATCGTCTTAATTTGTTTCTTTCATGTTTATTGTCTTCTGAAAGAGAGAGATAGAGAGAGAGAGGGAGGAGGAGGAGGAGGAGGAGGAGGAGGAAGCATCAAGGCTCGCTTTACAGAGCTGGCTTTTACTTTTAGCTCTCACCAAACTTCTCATGTGGCACTGCTTTTTTAATCTCACCATTTTAATATCTCACACAAGGTCAAAAACCTCTTCAGACAACGAGCATCAAATATGTTAAAGGAGCTCCAATTATATCCTCCAATGGTAGCTAGTACAGTAGCCGGAAGGCCCAAATCAAAGATTGAATAAATAAATGGGAAGAGAGAGTGAGAGAGAGAGAGAATCTGGTCAAGATCTAACAACCACCCTGCAGGGCTCAACTTAATCGTATATAAGAAAGAACTGCTCACCCATTCCCCACACACATCCATCATCGATGTGCACAACCTGACGGCTGATGCAACTTGAGCTCGAGACCTTTTAAGGTTCATGCATCTCAAACGTAAGTCCACGCCCCTCACTGTGTTGGATAACATGCAGTTACCTTCAATCATTGGAATACATGGATAGAGGCATGTGTTGTGTAGCTTAAAGGTGCTAAAGCCTAAAGGAGTACTCAAGTAAGGGAGTGTGTCATTGGAAGAGGTGAGGAAGAATCAAAAGGCACAATGATTAGATGTAGCTAGCTAGGTGTTGGTTTATGGATCAGTGCTATGGTTTTCTCAGGCAATAGTACTAAAAATACAGAGAAACAAAAATTGAATGAAGGTCTAATTAATCAATATTAGTATTGTTGTATATATATAAATTAACAAGATAATCCAGGAATGGTGACTAAGGCATGACGCATGAGCAAATCTATATGGTCTTTTATAATAGAATGAATAGGTAGAGAAGCCAAAGATCTCACTGTCAACCTTATAGTTCCAATGCAACGTACTGAGAAATCGATCTTCACAAGGCCTCAAAAAGACAAGAACAATTAGGAACAGATTCTATATATAGAGGCAATAGCTCTTGGAGACTAAAAAATGGGGAGATTGATCCGTCCTCATCCTTCCCGTCATAATGTTGTCTGTGGCTTGGCCTTCCATGCTTAGGCACACACGCCGTCGCTTCTTTGCTCCATCTTCAAAAGTAAGCTGGGAACGAGAATATGAAGGTTTCAGTGCTTCTCTGCATCATCTCTTATTTCCTCGCCATTGTTGGAGCTCAGCAGCAGTTTACAGGTCTTTTAATTTATGCATTACATTTCATTCCTTTGTTAATTATCATTAGTATATTTGTTGAAATTTGTTTCCGACAGATTGCGGCTTGGATTTGGAGGCATTCCCTTACAGTCCCGTAGGAGAATGTGTTCATCCAGATTCTGGGCGAGTGAGAGTGTGGAACAACGTCAGGACCACCCGATGCTGCCGCCATGGCCTCAACTTCTTCTCGAGAGCCGTCGCCAACTCCTCAGCGCCTGACCAACCCATTCTTCTGGATCCGCAGCGGTGGGCCGATTGCACCGCCCTCCTTCCTCACCGTGTCGATGCCTCCTTGGCTTCCTGTGGGTTCGACCAACTCCACCAACCGAACTCTACTTGCGCCGCCCTCACTCCCTCCTCGCTCACCGCTACTGTTGGTCCTGCTTTCGACGCACTCATCGCCACCTGTTCGGAGCTCAATCCTGTAACTTTTCTGACCGCTTGCTCGAGCTGCACCGATAGGATCTCCGAGGCGATACAGGCCGTCGTCAAGCATTTCAAGGTTGATGATAATGACAGCGAGAAGGCAGTTTGTAGCGTCGCCACCGTTACGGCAGTTGCCTCTTCTAGGATCGCCAACGACACTTGGACTGCTGACTACTACCGGTGCTTGGCGGCCATGGATTCCCAAGGTAGATTTTGTTTCGCACATGTGGACAGTTCCTACGCTTTCGACTTGTGCTAATTCTAAGTTTTTCTTCTTGTTTCTTCTTAGATAACACATCGGCGAGTAGAAAGCTGCGTAAGTGCCATGATTCATTGAGAGTACTCTTCCTCGCCATTATCATCAAATCAAGCAATTAACTGTTCTCACGCGTATAGATTGTTGTGTGTTCAGGTGTTTTGGCCACATGCATATACATATTGGGGATTCTGCTTGCAGCGACGGTGTCTTTCCTTCTCATCGCTCTGTGGCAGATTAAGATTAGGAAAGGGCACGAACACAAAAAAGGCACATTCTTGTTCGTGTACTCATTCAGAGATTAGGAACATGGCTAATGATACAAATAGATGTTCTTAATTTGCAGGCAGCGATGCAGCAGAGAAAGACACTAGCGCATGGTCCGGCCTCTACCGATTCTCCAAAGCAGAGATTGAGAAGGCAATCAACTATAGCAGTGAGGGATTCCTGGGCGCAGGCAGTGCAGGCCGAGTCCACCAAGGTGTGCTTCCCAGCGGGCAGCTCGTGGCGATCAAGCACATCTACACCAGCGCCACCAACAACTCGTTCACTCGGGAAGTCGAAGGCCTCTCCAGAGTTAGACATCACAATCTCGTCTCCCTCCTCGGTTACTGCGATGAGGACGGGGATAGGTTTCTGGTCTACGAGTTCTGCTCCAATGGCAACTTGGCACAGAAATTAAGTAAAGCCATAAACCAGTTGTTCTCAAAATATATGCATGGCGGAGCACTGACTTGATTTTCTTGCAGGAGGAGAGCCTGTTCTTCCATGGGGAAAACGGGTTGAGATATTGAGAGATTGTTCGGTTGGGCTGAGGTTTCTTCATATCCACCCTGATGGATGCATTGTCCATAGAGACATCAAGGTGGAGATTTTCTGGAGCTTGTTGGATGGCAAACTTAATTTCTAGTTGAATATTGAACAGGGTCTTTTAATTTGTGCGTTGGTTTTCAGCTCACAAACATTCTCCTGACGGATAAGATGGAACCCAAGCTTTCCGACTTCGGCCTGGCGAAGATGGTGGGGATGAAGGAGACACAGTGCTTCACTGACATCAGAGGAACCATTGGCTACATGGATCCTGAGTACATGTCGAATGGAAACCTCACCTGCGCCAGTGACATCTACAGCTTCGGAATTGTAATCTTGCAAGTTTTGTCAGGGCGGAAAGTGATCGAACTGAACACCCAGGCACGAGATTCTCTGACCAGAGCGGTATGAAATTAACCAAATGCAGCATCGCAGTCCTGTCTATCAGCTGATCTGCTGATTGCTTGAAAACTATATATGCGTGCAGGCCAGGGATGCGTCGGCAGGGAAGCGGCCGCTCACTGACTTTGTTGATCCGCGCCTCCAGGGACAAGTGAATTTGGACGACTTCAAGTCGATCTTGCGCGTCGCTGTTCTCTGTGTGTCAGGTTCGAGCAAAGGGCGTCCACGGATCAAGGACCTTGTTGAAGAACTAGAGAAAACATGCAGTAACACTAATATGCAGCGTGAAGTAAGCGGGCATATCTACGCAAGGCAATATCAATCTCCAGAAGTAACAGAGGTACGTAAACACGAATTTTTTTGGTTTGTTTTGTTTTAGTAAAACATTGGTCTATCATAAATCTACGACCATACTGTTTATTTTGGATAGGTTTGAGTTAGATTGGAGTGCCTTCGGATGAAGGCAAGAATAAATGGAGGAGGAAATCAGTGGAATCGCATAGCTGAATTATATATATTCGTAGGTGAAGTTGAAGTGACTAGTGCTTAATTAGGTTATTTCAGGCTTCGTTGTCTGTGAGTAGATGATTGAACTTGTTGATGATTAGGGTTTGATTTACACTTTTTTTGTTGTGCTACACAAGTCTACAATCTGTTGTTGCATGGAGTAGAGTATATCTTAAATTATACAGGTCTCTCATTTTATATAAAAGAACATGTTAATAATGCCTACGGACGACCATGTTAAAACATCTCTATTGATTTTTATTATAGGAGGAGCCTTCATTTGATTTACCCCATTTATAGAATAACTGAAGAATTGGATGATGGATCACACATCTGATACAGAGAAACTTGTTTATATTTACATTGGCATGTTACTACATATCAAGACATGGTTTAACTATACACATACGTTGGGTTTAAAACCTCAAATATTTACAAAACCAAACTCCACTCGAGACTGGTGTTTCGACAGCTTCAACAGCTGGGATAGGATCATCACTAGGCATCGGTGATTCGCTAAGGTACATAAGAAATTCGGGACTAGATGGCAAATTTACACAGGCAATCGGGTCAAGATGGTTTGCTAGAAGAGCTCAAGCTAATGCTGGTGCGACATGACGCTTCCCAGGGCTGCTACAAGCAAATCCTTCAATTCTCACCTTTGGGCTGCCCCCGACTGAAGAACCACATGTCGGTGAGCCTCTTTCAAGTCTTCCGGCTTGCATCACACTGGGCGAATTGCCGATGGAAGAAGCCAAGGACTGGGATTGTGTGACGAACTGGGGGTCATGGATAACTGGATTGTTAGCACGCACGGGAGGAGAACCACAGAAGAATCCGTCGTTGTCCCAGTCATCCTGCCAGCAAATAAATCTTTTATATTGTAAAACAATTACTAGAAAGGAAAGATTATGCAACAGCAGTATGAGTTAGTTACCTGGTTCAAAAGATCAAGAATTTCAGGAGCACAATCCATCCTGTACATTGGCTTCACACTGCAAAATAAAATAGAATTATCATTTTTTTTTGTTTACCCTTTGGGAAAGCAATACAGTGAATGTGGAGTTTAAATATAAAACAAGAAACAAGCACAAGGCAAAATGGAGTTAATTTTCAAATTGATTAACTCAAACAGGAAGATATAAATATTTTTTAAGAAATTACATGTACTAATTGATTCATATGAAAAAGAAAAATACTCCATATCACTATTTTAGCTTATGGATTTTGCCTTTTCAATTACTAACACAATTCATAACAAATAACCAACGTCACAGAGAATGAATCATCTTAGATGCATAACATTTAAATTTTAGACACTTCTATATCACCATTCACTGTGATTACAATATTAAAGTTAGTTCACTGGATGCAAAATTCTGGCTGTATATGTGAAGTTTGTAGGGATGTATGTGAAAAAATGTCTTCCTAGGAAATTAGCGCAATTCACAAACTTCATAAAAGAAAAGAAGAATAATTCCCATAAATTGATGCTGTAACAAGATTCAAATTCTATTAAAAGTAGGCTAAAATTTGTTGCACATGATCATCAAGTAAATTGTTATATACTAGATCGATACCAACTTTAGAAAGAACAAGTAATGTAATAAATTAAATATATTTTAAACTCACCCCTTTGACTTTGAACTAGCTCTACTGAGCGTATTAGTTAAGCAAGACACTCTTGTTGGTCGACAAGGTTGAGGACAAAAAACTTCAGATTTTGAAATTGGTTGGTTATCAATTTGCCAAAACCTTGATTTTCTATCAGAAATTCGATCAGGATAAAATTGTCCAGCACCATTAACTCTTCCTGGATAGTTCTCCATTTTGAATGTTTCCTATATCACAAAACAAAGAGTTATTTGACTCACAAAAAAAACACATACACATGAAATGATATTGAAAACTTGTAACAGAATCTTACAGATTAAATGCCACTATTAATGCACAAAATATCAAGAGTTGCAGTTAATTTTGCTTGCTACTAAATTTTTTTTTAAAGAAACAACTTTATCTTGTATTTTCTGTCAACTTGAAACATACATATATATCCATTATCAATCTAATCCATGAAAATCAAGGCTTAAAGGAGCTTAACCCCAGCAACAGATGATTTAAGATAGTATCATGATTTCATTTTCTTAGCTTGTATTATTTTAAGATTTTTTAAACTAAAAACCGTGGATAAATGATAATGGAACAATGTTCTTGGTAAACTAGGCTACAGAAGATTTCCCACCAAATAAATACATCAAAACATCTTCAATAAAAATTCTCACCTAGTTCCTGTATATCAAGCAAGTCAAAAGATGATAAATAGATTAGTTGATCAATTTAATTAATCACTACATGTAATAGATCAGCAAACTTAACATAGACGTGGAGATAAGATATACTATAAATAAGGTAAAGAAACTCACACTGACAGAAAATCTATCCTCCTGTTTATAAAATCTTCACATAAAATAAACATCGAATTCACTTTGCAAGAAAAAAAATAAATACAAAAGACAACATCTTGTTCTCAATAATATACTGCTTATTTGTCAAATAAAAACTTGTCCTACAAGCAAAAACAATAATAAAAAACAATGAAAATTATACGGCTGACCCAAAGGTCAGCTAACTGGAAGTAGCAACCACTTAATTCTGAAACAGACTATTACAGCTACATGTAGCATGGGCTAAGCAATAAAGATCAAAGCATGGCTACTAGAAAGTTAGGGTTTTTTTTAGGTAAACCAATTTCAAATTTTTAAGTGAATCATCTGGCAATGGAAAATTGAATTATCAATAGAGCAGGATATACAAACTAGGGATCATTCCAGCAGGTAACGCAAAGATTAGATACATATCAGAAACTCTAAAAGAGTAACGGAAGATTTGAAACAGCATAATAATTAACTTATCGAAAGCGGATCCGAGAAATTTTTTTCAGAATGCAATTAAGAACAACACGTATTCACGGCAGCTCGAATGCTCACCGGGAGAAAAAGAAGGCTCCCCTTCTATACCTTAAGATCGAATCCAAACGCCTCCGTAACGCCAGATCTAGCTCTTCTTAGTCACAAAATCAGCAGATCTCGAGCCGCTGCCCGAAATCCCAACAGGATCTAAGAAATCGTACTGCGAAAATACCGATGCTCTTCATGGCACCCACCGAGAAGCGACACGCAAGGGAACAGAGAGAGGGGAAGCTGGAAAAGCGCGAGGGAAGGAGAAACGAGGAAAACCTTCCCCTCCTCCTTCCCTTCTCTCTTCTTCGTCGACGCGAGCGACGCCGCGATGCTCTCTCGCCTGGCCGCCTGACGACACCCGACAAATCCGCAACGAGAGCCCTCGTAGGTTTTGCTTCTTCATATTCAAACAATCTCATAAATCTCTAATTGTTAACCCCCTTTTAATGACAGTATTTATTTGTGCTTAATTAAACTCGACTCGGTTAACCCCCGCGTTAGCCACGCGCGCGTGACCGCGATCCGATGATTCCACCACGGGTCCCTGCTCCGCCGTTACTTTCGATAAACGGCCGTTACGAAAACGCCGTTAGAGAAGCGTCAACTTGTGTGTTTGACTCATTCAAGATTCGTTAGGCATGATCTCGTACTTGACTTGACTATCAACTTGAGCAACACAAGCACTGCACTTCGACTGAACTCTTCTAGGTGATAACTATATATTCATCAAATTACATTGGAAGATCCTACTGTTTAGTCATGGATCCAAGTACATCGTCACAAGCTTAATTAAGCCATTTCAAGCGAAATGTTTATTCTTCTTATAAGAAAATGATGATGATAAGGATGGGCGGATAAGGTGGAATCGCAGTTGATTAGTGCAGAGATGAAAGATTAATCTTGTGGGCATGGCGGTTGGTGGAAAGGTTGATGGTGAACTCCGGGGCTGCCCATGCTGCAGGGGGCGTTCAGGATCGAGTTGGTGAGTTGTTAACATCTTGAACATTGCTGTTCACCAGCGTGATCGTTGCCGGTTTCGTTGTTTCCACATTTCCTTCTTTGCTGTCATGATCATGCAGTACCATTGATGTTAATTTTGAAGCTTTCTTCCTCGATGAAGGTAAGAAGATCGAGGCTTATCACTAGCTTGCGCGACTGGCCCAAGAGAAGCACCTCGAGGAGGCTGGGCCGGAGGCGGAGCTTGCAGTTGAGGTTGCGGTGTCGGAGCAGTCGGAGACTCAAATCGTGCCTGCGAAGCCAATCGGAGCAACCAATATGGATTGGAGATGGAGATGGTGGGGGGAATTAATCGCACGTGTGGTATTTGTAGGGAGAAGATGGGAGAGAATATTGGATCGAGTACGTAGTGTAAAAAAGAACACCATAACGTACAAAGACAAAATCACAAAAGCAAAGCATCAGATGCAAGGAATGAAGGCCTAGCCTGTTCAAGTAATTAATAATTAGCAAAAATGGAGCAACATGGAATGTTAACAACGTCCTACAATTAAGCTGGACAAGCTTTGCATGCGATTATTCTTTGTTCTACATGCACTGTAATGCAACAGCATTGCAGAGGCAAAAGTTGACAGTAGCTAATGCAGTGATATGTAGAAACAAGTAAAATTAATGTATTAATTACTAGAATTGAATCAATTGATCTGGACCTTGCCTTTCCACGCATTAATTCCTTTATTCTGATTCTATATATACTGCGTGTGGGACATGAACATATAGTATTTTATTGTCCAACAATTAATACGATAGATCATAAATTATATTGTAATAGTTAGGAGTCAGTTACTTAATTAATTATCTTGTTCTTGAAGTTTAAGTACACTTCATGCTTAATTTAATGTTTAAAGCTTGCTAGCTGATGTAGTTTAATTGACACTGCTATCAGTGCGATTTATAGCTAATTGCTGTCAGACTATTTCTTTGACCATGAAGTTTTGAGGCATGCATGCCAAATAAATTCTAGAAATTTCTTGTGGGATGAGGATGACGATGCCAACGTGTGGGATAAATCTTCAGAGTAGAAGAAAAGCAAAAACCATTGAGGATAAGAACAAGAGAAATGGTAGCTGAGGCTGGGGAAGGTGGACAACCTGACAATCTTTTCAAAGACACTTGCTTAATTTGCACATCACGTTCCCTCTTCTCCCTAGCCAACCATATATCCCGATCACGTTGATCACGAAGAATCTCGCCAACTCGATCGATTGATCACATATCCTCAATTATATAATTAACAAATCAATTCATTCTTAGTCAAAGTCACTGCCATAACCACATACATTCATTATATGCCCGGTGGCCGCTTCTGCTGCCGCTCATCCTTCTCCTCCTCCTTCTGGTACGTCGGCAACGGCCTCGATGACGACGAAGAAGAGCTCTCAAATCGCGACTGCCGCACTGGCGACGACAAGTCTATCGTCTCCTGTGTGGAAGAAGGCGTCGACAACGAGGAGGTGAAGCCGCCGCGGACGGAGTGGAGCTCGAAGGCCGCGGCGCCGCTCATGTCCACGTCGTCCCGGCTCTGCAGGAGCTGCGCGTACTGCACCAAGTGCGGGTAGAAAGTCACTGCCGAAGACGACTGGGCTGCTGCTGGCGACGGAGGAGCAGCGGAAGTCGTGGGCGGCGGCGCCGCCGCGAAGGTGCCGCGGCCGGTGCGACTTTGGATGCGCTCGGGGAAGTTGAGCTTCGCCTTCGCGCCCTTGAAACGCAGGGCCGCGTCGTCGTAGGCGACGGCGGCAGCTTCAGCCGTGTCGAAGGTCCCGAGCCACACGCGCGCCGCCTTCTTGGGGTCCCGGATCTCCGCTGCCCATTTCCCCCAAGGTCTTTGCCTTACCCCTCTATAGTGTCTCCTTTCCTCCATATTCCCTTCAAGAATTCACCATTCACATGCACGTTTCAGTTTGCTGCTAATGGATGCACAGATCTAACTGTGCATGTGATTCAGCTACCTCCCAGTCAATCTCAACATGTGATGAGAGTTGAAACCCTAATTAACCCACGCAAGATCTTGCTATATCTGTCGTGGTGCAAGACACTGACACATGGATGCATGATGAATTAATATACATGTACCTATTTTAATTTAATTTTATACCTTGCTCATCAGAAGTAGTTTGTGTTGGTGCGGTATCCATCGATCCTGACCCTGATCGACCTAGCGCGTGGTGATCTGGTGGCTCAGCGAGCTCGCCGGTGGCCGGTGGCTGAGAGCAGCTGATTACTTGCGTGAGGGCGGAGACCATGGCTGACACGTCCTGCTCGGCGCGGCGAGGGATGTAGTACGGTGAGAAGAAATCACATGCTTCCTTCTCCTCCGGTGCCTCGTCTGGAGGAAGGGACCTCTTCCCATGCCTTCGATCCACCTTATAGATCTTTGTTCAGCTCTTCCACTGTATGTGCACCTCTGCTTCCCATTTGCAGTGGATGTTTTCAGCTGGTTTCAATTCAATATATACATGAGCGCAAAGAAAACAAGATTAAAGTACAGAAAGAAAGAAAGAAAGAAAGAAAGAAAAACCAAAAAGAGAATAAGTGATAAGGAAGGAACTATATAAATAAAGCCGGAGAGAAGCTAGCTAGGAGATGAAGGTAAAGAAGAAAATGAACACGCATGAATGAATAGTGGAAGGCTTGGGGGGAGAGAGATAGAGATGGTGATAAGAACAGGCAAAGTGCTAGGTGGATTGCTTTAATTTATTGGCTGTTTGAGGGGAGAAGTCCTAATTTGTCTTTTTCAAAATATGGTCCTTGAATTGTTCCATCTTGAGAATTAAACTTAATAGTACTGTTATTCTTAGATTTTTTGATAGTGTCAATTTTCTACTCAATCATATTTTATGTAGTCAAATATTAGAATCTTTATTTATTTATTTATTTATTTACATAATGAATAAAATGATATTATTATATGTACTGTTTAAATAATTTAAATGTATACCAACAAGGAATTTTTTATGCTTAAATTCATGAGTGTAAAGCACTCGGAGGGACATCAATTTAATTCTAAAGATTTAAAGGACTTTTTGTGAGTCCTCGGTTACTTTATTCCTTTGCGGCGGCTCAACTTTTCTCTTGCTTAAGCTTCGAATCTAAACATACTCACAGTTTGGGAATTACATTTTGATTGTAATATATTTATTAAATGCCTTTTTAATATTTAATTAATTATCGATTGTTAAAAAGGTGTTAATTAGTATTAGTATGAAAATACAAGACTAACAAGGAGACTTAATTTTTCAAAAATGTATATATTAATTTATACAAATTTCAAAATTAATGGTCATCACAGTCCTTTTAAATTTTTTGTGAGCTTTAGATTTTTGTTATTTTTTGAAAAAACATAAAATGGTAAACGAGCCTACTCTACCATATTTGCTAATAATAATATAAAGTCCAATTCATATAGAACATTTAGATAAATTTAAGATTAATGGGAGCTAGAATTGATATCTATGATATAGTAACTGATGTCTCAATATGAAATTTTTGACTCTGTCCCTCTCTGATTTCTCCACCCTTACTATGCATATTGCATTTGATAGCATTTGGGGGATCAAAATACAGAGCACAGCACAAATTGAAAAATAAAACTCATAAAATAGGGCAAAATTAAAAGGGCATTCCAATTTCACGGACAAATGAGTGCTCTTTTTTTTTTAAAAAAAAAGTCAAATGGATGATCTATCATATTTGTATCTCGAAAATACAATAATGTATTAATTATTATAATAATTGTAACAACTACCTAACTTAAGTAGTTGCGTATTAAATAGTTATCACAATATATATATATATATATATATCAAAACATAATTTTAATGGAGTTTAATTAATTTTGACGTATAATTATTCTCTAGAATATTTATTTAAGGATTTATTAAATGAGGAGTGCCCTTTTGCATGTGATGGGGTAGGCTTCGATCTTGTCACGGCCCTAAAGTCACGATGGAATTGACAAGGTTGTCGCCATAAACATGCTTAAATTAAACTTGGTGGGCAGTTTTGGAAGGCAATGCGGGTGCAGGAACAGTCTCTTCCTCCAACTCGACAAGTGTCACGTGGAGAAAGCTTTTGCGGATGAACCTTTCACGCTGCAAAGCAATCGATGACCCCTCGCGAGATTCAATGCACCCACACCCAGCGCGGTCCGCCAGCATAATTACGCTAGCTGCCAGCACACTGACGGGGCCATATGGAAGCAGGCGCACGGCCGTGCCACATGAGCTGTTGGTGGTAGGCCAAGCCACGCACCAGCAGCTAGCTAGCTAGCGCCGAACATCTGCAGGCAGCTGTTGTGAGAAGATGATTGAGGAAGCGATCGAGTTGTGAGTTAGTGGCACATCATATTCACGCGACGACGACGACGGATGCCGCCGCATGTGATCCAGGATGCATGTTGCTTGTTGCAGAGGCATGCAAGTGCGTACGTAACTCTCCGTCGAATGGGACGTGCTTTTCTCTGGTGGTGCTCATCGATGTCAGCTGCTTGGCATAGCCATGGATTGTCAGACAAAACAGTGGCAAAAATGAACTTCCCTGTAGAAGATTATCGTGTTTGAGCATCTTGCAGCTCCCCAGACATTGTACATAACTGCCAATTATTTGAGATCTACATTTCCCTCAGATCTACATTACCAAAACCACTAAAATAAACAAAAAAAAAAATCAGTAATTGTTGCTGTAGATGTGCACGCCTTCATAATTTAAACATCGTCATCTGCCATTGACAAGGATTGATAATTGCACAATGGATCCGAACCTGGTTTGGATATTAGCCAATTCGCGGCATGTGCAGATTGCACATGCGGCTCATTGAGCCATTCGAGTATGAGTAAAATGTATGGTTCCAGCTTATCTTTATTGTATCGAGAATCCTTCAAGCAGGATTTATCCTGACTTCACCTTCTACGTTGGGAGGAAAGACTGTGTCAAAGACGACCCTCGCGAAGACGTGTCGGATTTCAGCTAGCCCACCTTCAGCAAGAGTATAGTAGTTTATTTTTTTACCCTTTTTGGCAATGTACCCTTTCTTCAACTGCCCATTATTAATACACTCAAATATTCTGCCAACGCTCAAGTACAGATGTTGAGGTATGAATACCTGCAAAACAGAAACGAAAACCATTCAATAGCAACATGAAAATCTTCTGCTCTAGGAACAAATTGCTTCAAATTATTGATTCTTACTAAATGACAACGATGCTGTCAAAGTTCAGTGTGACCAACAATATACAAGATAGTATCAGTTACTGATATTGCAAAATTATTTTGATTAAACAGTCATAAGGATATGCAACTACTTAGAACACAATGTCATACATACCAAATCAGAATATGGAGCTTGAGGATACAGTGCCATTGCTTGCGAAACAAAACGCTTGTCTGTCATCAAGCTTAATGCAGAAGTAACTGAGGAAGCAAGGTTCTTAACCTCACAAATCAAATCTCCATCATCCCATTCTTGAGATTTCGACAATTCTGGAAAATTGTTATCATGTGAACGAGTGATAGTCCTTGCAATATCTACAGCCTCTGGCAAATTTCCTCCATTGTGAAGAGCAAGGCAGTATGTTGCAAGTACTGAAGGATCACGAGGTTGACGAGCTAATGCTTGATGAAATGCTAAAATCCCTACCCTGGTAAGCAATTAATTTATGTTTATTTAGGAACTTCAAGTAGAAATACAGTACATCTTATACACACACACACACACAAAGATATATATTGGAACATGAAAAGGCTACCAAATTTAAATTTGGTGATGTCTTCATATATCATCAATGATGAAATCTTACACGACATACTTCATCGTATAAAAGGATCTCTGACGGTTATGTACAAAGAAACATTTTTGACACATTCTATGCACTAATTCTTTTTTTCCTTGAAGATTTTACTTTATCTTACACATAATCATCAGCCTACCTGAATGAATAAGCAACAAGACAATGGACGTACAGCAACATGGTGGCATTGAAATATATAATATTTCTCACAAGAAAATCGAGCAGTAAATAGTGGCACAAAAAACCAATAAGAAAAAACAGAAAAATGCCAAGATGCCAAAGTATTCTATAACAAGCATAACAAGTGTAGTACAACCACTTGGGATCGATTACATGGATATTATCCATTTATTTGAACTCCATGCAGTGGTATTCAGCTCAAAGTGATAAATGAAACTAAATGAAATGTAACATAGGATCCAAAGACCATATCACAATAGGATGAATTCAATCTGGTAGGCCTTTAACGTTCTATTTGGATGGGGTGAGAAAAGGTTCATTAACGGAAGGGAAAATGAGATGAAGGAAGGGAGGATGAGAAACTATAAAATTATATCAATATTGCATATAAAAGTTGAGATATAGAAGGTCTTAAAATAGACAACACATGTTCTTTGGATAAGTCTCTGTCCTTGGAGAAAAATAAGAAGAAGAAGAGTCAGATTACATGTCTCTATCCATGAAGGAGAATAAGAAGAAGAAGAGTCGGATTACATGTTTCTGTCATATTGAGTCTGGTTCTTGAAGAGATTTGCTACAAGGATCAGCGCCAACACCGTGGAGTGCGAGCGATTAGACATTGAGCGGTGATGATGCACGTTGTATAAGAAGCGACAGTGCAAAGACGAGATACATAAACAGATAAGTTAATTTAGGAATTAATATCTTAAAATGGGGATAAAATTGGAATAAAATATTTTTGAGTCCCCCTTCCTTATACTCCCAAATCAGAGTGTAAGAAATTGTAGCAATTCATGAACATGCAAAAGTAAACTTACCCTTCTCTTCCTTTCCCCTCCTTAACTCACTCCATCCCAAACAAGGTCAAAATTCTCCTTCCCCTTATTTACCCTTCCCTCCCCTTCCCTCACCTCCTCCCAAACAGAGTGTAAAAGAAATTGCAGAAGCCACAGCTACACCAGTACTAAAGCAGCAAAAGAAATAAACATATGTTCATGGTAGATTTCGTTGAAATTGAATTTAATGGTGGATTATGTAAGAATTTGGAAAAACTTGAATGGATATGCAGCTTACCATAGGCTATTATGGCATGGCCTGTTAGGCGCGAGAAGTTTGTCCAAGTTGGCGAATATATCCTGCATATGTAGTGTCAGTGTAATTTATCTGTTCAAAATTACAGTTTACAATAAATATGAGAAACAGAAATCAAACATGTTGGATGCTTCTTAATTTTCATCTTTTAGTCCATTGACTCAACCTAATACAGAGAAATGAAGAGGTGTCCAGCATGTTCTGTGTACTCCATATATGAATATATCCTGCATATGTAGTGCCACCTTTCTCTATACCTCCTTTTATAACGCAAAACAAAGTACATACATGCCAAGGTCAAATTTACCAATGGGGGCATGCATGCAGGAGTCATTACTCCCAGCTTGTCCAACCAAGTTTCAAATTCCCAAGCTCCACTCCTGCACCTGTCGCTCAATATCTGCATTTTACCCCTGCTAAACCAAACATCCAACGAAAAGGTTTTGCCCAAACCTATTCATGTGAAAAATTGTGTCAATTGAACCCAGTAAATTCACATCATTTTATCCTTAAAAAGTGATGTCGAGGATAAACATCCAGCTAAGTAAAAATGAGTCCCTAAAAAGTGATTCTTAAAGATAAACATTCCACTGAGTAAAAAAATCATTATTTTTATCTCAAAGAAGTGGTTTTTTAAGGATAAACATCCTGCTTTTTTCAATCCTCATGTGCAATTTGGCCATCTAGTTTTCTCTCCCTTTCTCTGACAACGATTCCCTTCCACAATCTTCATCTTCTGTCTTTCAGACACTCTTTATCAATGAGACGTATGTGTATTTCTCCTTTTTTTTTTATTGTTCTTCTTCAAAGATAAAAAAACATAGGAGTCGTGTAATCTATTTTTTATGTTTAAATGTTAATTGTAATAGTCATTTATTTTCATCACCTCTTCTGAATGTAAAGGTTATACCATTATTCTTATTTCTGTGTTGAAAATAGTCATCATGGATTTTTGTATGCATCTCCTTGATGGGACCACGGAGTGTAGAATAATTATTTACTTTCACCACCTCCTTGATGCATCTCCATAGGGTTTATGTAAGTCACAGGAATGTTAAAAAAAACAAAATGGGCTCCTTGGTGTGTAGAATAAAACTATCCTCTTGTTTGGTGTTTGTTAGCTGAAAATAGCCATCCAGGAGTTCTAGAAAGAAACTTCTTGAATTCCTTAGACAAATCATATAGGTCAACACAGAGCCAGAATTGGCTCCTTGCAGATTTCTGGGTGTGCGAATAAAGAAGCCTATATGCACCTGTAGGAAAATTTGCCTATATAAAAAAACAAAAGATGGTGGTTCAGAGTAATGGAAGCAAGGATGATAATTATAGGGAAGATGAAGTTCACAAAAAAAAAATGCAAATAAAGTTTCTGTTAAGACATTTTTGCTTCTCCCCTTTGTTTTCCACACATGATATGAGAACCTTTTCGTACCTCAATTTGCACTCCCAATTTTTTTTGTAGAACACCAAACAAAATTTCTAAATGTATTAATCTAATTCCATCAGCCTATCTCCTAAGAATTTATGGGTTTCAAAATAGAAATAGATTCATTCTCACCAGCAACATGTTAGATCGCTTATCCCGCCTTCGGAAACCTTGTGAAACAAAATATGCAGCCTGGTAGTGCAATCAAAACATCATTCTTTATACACAATTAGAAACACTGGATGATAAAGAAATATCAACTTATGGAAAAGTAACAGACCTGGATAGGTAAAAGTAGTTCAAGGATGCCAAATCTCCAAAGCAATCTCAAAGAATTCTCAGCAGATCCATATGCTAGCATATAGTTCATTTCCATGAGGATTCTTCCCTGAAATAGGTGAAGTGGCGGCTCAAGCCTAGAGTAAGATGAAGGTTAAAAATGTTGAAATATTACCCTGTCAAGTCTGAGTACTGAATTGGCAAGATCCTTCACAGAATAAGCTGTCTCTTTAGAAAAACTAAAGCCCAAACGAGCTGCAATTCTGATTGCACGTAGTATACGAGCTGTGAATTATATGAATTCCACTTAATGCAAAGCTCCTATTTATGCTTACAGAAGAAAATGTTGCTTCTAGTTGTGTGCATAATGTTACAAAAGGAAAGAAACTAGTCGACTAACCACAATCTTCGTCGAAAGATAAATGTGCCAGTTTTACTGTCCTGACCTAGTTGAAGAGGAAAAATAGGACAAACAAGGATTACAGGCTGGTACTGATAAATGCAAAAAAAAAAAAAAAGAATACATGCACACTTTAGCTTTTCTAATGTCCTCCATGCCTCCCAAATAATCATACACAATCTTCGAGAATGGATTGAACATTAACCTGACAAGGACACAGAGAGCAGGAGAAGAGAATCAAAGGAAAGCTAGATATGAAAGACTTGCAAGCGCAGCAGTAATGCAAAGAAACAAATCGATAGATATGATTTTATTGAAGGAAACAAGTGAAAGCCAAAAAAGGTTTTGAACTTGCAAAGACAATGTTTAAGTCGTGAAACCAAAGAGGCTAAGTTAATGCAATATTAAATTTGAAGGGATCAAGTTAATGATAACCCATTAATTGTGAAATCCCGACGAAGACAATTCTTCCAGCGAGCATAATCATGTTCATCACAATCAGATCTTCTTGGAAGATAACTCAAATCATTGTGTTGCCTTCTCACATGGGTGTTAAAACTTGAAACCTGCTTCATAAGTTTAAAGGAGTAAGAGTAAATATTGCAGAAAAACAAACTAAATACAAATTCAGCTTGCTATAAATTAAGTCATCCAAAAAACTACAGCACTTCCCTCACACATAAACAAACACACGATTTCAATAGAATACATGATATCCTATCCAAATATATGTCCATGCAACTTAACTGTAAATGAGCATAGGTTGATGCATAATTAACTAAGCATAAATTATGGAATCATCTAGTTACCATAACTTGTTTTTTTTTTTATAGAGAAATTAAGCTTAACTGAGAACTAACCTCCACGATACAATCACTAACATGAACATGGCATATTGGAAATCTCTTTCCAACAATATCACAGCGTGAGAACATCCTTTTCACCTGTAAATTATAAAAAGTTCAAATAAGAAACTATTTGATCACCGTGTTCAAAAAGCTCATACTGCTGCTCATATGGCCATACTTGGACTAGCTCAGTAGTGACATCCTTACCAAAAGCAATGGGAGTGGACTCAACATAAGGCAAATCCAATCCCAACAAATAATTGATATAATAAAATGCAAGCAATATGCAAATAAACACATAAACTGAAGTTATAAGATCCATAAGTTGCTTGGTAGAGGGAAGTCCTATTTTCACTTATATGGGAATCATTTGCTGTAATTTTGGGCCTTGATTCATAGGCAGTTCTGGAAGACCTCAAGAATAAATTTATAATCAGATTACTGAAGTGCCCTATCATTGGTGTAGTAAGGGACAGGTTATTTCTACCTGGAGTTTGATAAGTCTTCATTAAGAACAATTTTTAGGGACCCAAAAGAAAGAATTACTTATTTAGATCTAGTTTAGTCCTTTATTAATTAGGAATAACAAGATGAGGTTGTAACATATACATCAAAGTCACTCATGTTGTACAGGCATCTAGGTGAAAGACAACTTCCGACTATATAATTTTTCTTCTCCTTTGTATTCCCTTCTAGAGGTACCCCTTCAAATAAGAGTCAGTAAATCCTATCAGTTACTGATTATGTTTTATTTTCAGCAAAAGAAAGTAGCAATTAAGAACCAGGTAAATGGCTGTGAAACATCTGAATTTTTATGCTGATTTCTGCTGTATATGAGAACATGTGAAATCAAATTACAAGTTATAGGTTATGATGTAACCATAATAACATGTGCATGTGAATATGCCATTTTGAGCATCAGTTTTTTTCCTCTTGAAAATAAAATGAAGTAGGTTTGCTATCATGTTGGGATGACATAACTACAAGCTTCAATATAAAGATAATGTCACACGTCTTTTGAATTTTCCCTCTTTTCTATTTTTGTTATGTTTTTCTGACTGAAAGGTGCTCCTAGTTCCTATGGAAGAAAGCATACATTGTAGCAATGGGTTAAATATATGCAAGTGTAAATGAGGATTGATCATGATCAGCGAACCTCTTTCCACACATATACAAAAACAATAAGACCATATGTTCTGGTATGCATATTATTTCACAGAAGAAAAGACAGGAACCAACATCAATAAGGTTTGCAGTCGTAATAACATCATAATCTTTAGGTATTCTCTTCATCAGAAGATCTCGTACACAACCTCCGACCAGATATACATCATAGCCTGTAGAAGCATTATTCAATAACCATGTTGTCTCAGTCCACAGCAAAAACAGAATTTTATGTAACAATATAAAGGAACCAAGATCTATGTTTTGTAATGACTGCAAAATGAAAAGGGTGATAAATAATTAGTAATGAGATAGCACATTGATCTCAACAACACCAACAAAATTGTAGATCTAACACTCATGAAAATTGAGACTGTAACGACCCGGCCCCTCGGCCCCTTGGGCGGCCCAACTAGCGGCCCAATTGGCGGCCCAATCGGCGGTCCCTTGGGCGGCCCAACTAGCGGCCCCCTTGGCGACCCCTATGTCGTCAATCGACGACCCTCGGCCGTGCCGTTACTCACTAGGACTTTCCACCCCTGGTCAGTGGATTTTTGCCTCCCCCAGGATTCGAACTCAAGACCTCCAGGATAAGTACTAGAGTTTATGAATCCTGGTAGCCAAGTGAGAAGTTCTCACTTGGCTACCAGGATTCATAAACTCTAGTACTTATCCTGGAGGTCTTGAGTTCGAATCCTGGGGAGGCAAAAATCCACTGACCAGGGGTGGAAAGTCCTAGTGAGTAACGGCACGGCCAAGGGTCGTCGATTGACGACATAGGGGTCGCCAAGGGGGCCGCTAGTGGCCGCCCAAGGGACCGCCGATTCGGCCGCTAGTTGGGCCGCCCAAGGGGCCGGGTCGTTACAATAAAAAGGCGCCTTTTTATTGTAACGACCCGGCCCCTCGGCCCCTTGGGCGGCCCAACTAGCAGCCCAATTAGCGGCCCAATCGGCGGTCCCTTGGGCGGCCCAACTAGCGGCCCCCTTGGCGACCCCTATGTCGTCAATCGACGACCCTCGGCCGTGCCGTTACTCACTAGGACTTTCCACCCCTGGTCAGTGGATTTTTGCCTCCCCCAGGATTCGAACTCTAGACCTCCAGGATAAGTACTAGAGTTTATGAATCCTGGTAGCCAAGTGAGCGCTTCTCACTTGGCTACCAGGATTCATAAACTCTAGTACTTATCCTGGAGGTCTAGAGTTCGAATCCTAGGGAAGGCAAAAATCCACTGGCCAGGGGTGGAAAGACCAATTGAGTAATGGCACGGCCGAGGGTCGTCGGTTGACGACATAAGGGGTCGCCAGTTGGGCCGCCCAAGGGGCCTGGGGCCGGGTCATTACAATAAAAAGACGCCTTTTTATTGTAACGACCCGGCCCCTCGGCCCCTTGGGCGGCCCAACTAGCGGCCCCCTTGGCGACCCCTATGTCGTCAATCGACGACCCTCGGCCGTGTCGTTACTCACTAGGACTTTCCACCCCTGGCCAGTGGATTTTTGCCTCCCCCAGGATTCGAACTCTAGACCTCCAGGATAAGTACTAGAGTTTATGAATCCTGGTAGCCAAGTGAGACACTTGGCTCCAGGATTCATAAACTCTAGTACTTATCCTGGAGGTCTAGAGTTCGAATCCTGGGGGAGGCAAAAATCCACTGGCCAGGGGTGGAAAGTCCTAGTGAGTAACGACACGGCCGAGGGTCGTCGATTGACGACATAGGGGTCGCCAAGGGGGCCGCTAGTTGGGCCGCCCAAGGGGCCGACGGGCCGGGTCGTTACAGAGACAATACACCCTCATGTATAAAGGTGGAATCTCATTGGAAGAATAACAATTCTATTGGGTTGGATTTCAAGAGCTGAAAATTTTTCATTTACAAGGTACCAAATTTAATTTTAGCACATCTCACCACCCATAGTCACATTAACAAACCGAGGTGGTAAATTAATGTCTAGAGAACTATTTGCATCATCTTATTATGGATAAAACAAAGGAGTGGATTCATTGGCTTCAATGGGTATAATTGTGGTACAACATACATTACTACTCAGCTACTAAGATTACTCAGTTCGAGACGACATCAAGTTGACAACGACGTACATACTTGGGAGTAAGTGTTGCAACTTTTGAAAGAAAGAAAGAAAAAGCTTATCTGCTGCTTAAGCTAGAATGAAGCATCTTGCAAACATTGTTCATACTTCCACCTCTATAAAGTTGTGACAAAAAATTATAAAGCCCCTACTAGGTATTGGAACATATAGTTACTGACTTGAGTTTCTTCAAGAATCTAAAATATAATAGACCTTGTATTCCATGTGTCATATTTGATGAAGAAATTAGTGACAAATTTAATCAACAACATCTTCTTATAGTGAATTTTGATGGAGAAATCAAGTTTAGCCTCACACAATTTTAGAAAAAAGGCTTATGGGGAAAAAACAATAGAAGTTGTGGTCAGCTTAATGAATCAATGGGTCAACCTACTCATTGAAGATGCAGCAAGAGAGTCAATATGGCCCAGTTCAAGAAAGGTTTTCAGAATTTATTGCTAAGTAACCTCTAGGACAATGTTGTTTTGAATGACAGTAGAATTATATGATCTAAAAATAGATATATTTAAACAATCCCATTAAATATTATCCTCAATAGTGGATCATTTAGTAGAATAAATAGATTATTTAGAATTAGCAATAAGATATTATCATTTAGAACTTTTATTTTCTTAGAGTTTGTAATTATAATTAATCTTTTATTATTGTTGAGAAGGAACTCTAAGATGCCTATAAATAAAGAAATTGTGTAGCCATTGATAAGATTGCCAACGGATTGTTGTTCAACAACAACGAAAGCAAGAAAGAGAAAATGAACCTTTTTTCTTAAGTCCATTCAAAACAATCCTGGTTGGCTTGGGTAGCATCGATGCCTTGATTCCCAGCTCCTTCGAGCTCAGGACTTTCCACTCCCATTCCCGAATGCCATCACTACCTTCTTAGAACAAAAACCATGTCACGACTGCAAATAGCATTCTTTATTGTTTGGAAGGAACAGCTGCAAGCTCATGGTACCTACTTCCTGCATTGGGTTTAGATGGAGGAGGCGAGGGCGGAGCGGAGGCCGGACCGTCTCCGGCGAGGCTGTCGAGATCGGCCAGTGTTTCTACGGCGGCAGTGGGAGCTGAGGAGCTCCGGCGACGGGCGCAGAGCGCGAGAGAACGTCGGAACGGGAAGGAAGCTCTCGAGACGGCTCCGAAGCCGGCGACGGCCATCTCGAGCTCCAGAGTTCGAAGCGCCGTGGTCGGGAGAACCCTTGGCCCTAGACGGTGCTCCGGAGGCGGCGACGATAAGATCTGAGATCGGCTCCTTCCCTCCTTCTGAATAGGTAATCATTCCCACCGTCCGATCAGCCCTTTCAAAGCGTGCTCAGCCAACCGATGCAACCATTAAACAGACGCATATAACGTGGATAGTTCGAACCAGAAAATTTCCGGTTCAGTATTCTATTGAAATAAACATATATACCGGTTTAAATGTAACGATAAATATATATATATATATTTACATATCGGATTTAAATGTACAGAGCAGCACTCTTCTCTTCCGGTTCCAGTTCGATATAATGATCGTCGCAGTCCTCGGAATCCAATCGGCGTCCGAATTTACAGTGGTTGTAGAACAAGCAGCTCGTAATGGCGTCGAGGACGAGGAGGAGGCTGTGGACGTACGCAATCAAGTAGGCCTCCCACACCATCTCCCCGTTCACCTTCCCTCCGCCGTCAAGGTACGGCCTCACCACCTTGTGTTGGAACAGAGCATCCACCAGTGCCATTCCCAACTCGGCGGACATGGCCAAGGCCAGCGCAGTCTCCGCCCTTCCCTTCGCAATCACGCAGGCCTTCACGAGCGCCTCCCAACCCGAGCACCCCTCCGTCGCCGACACGACGATGGATAACTTGCAGACCGCGATCGTGTTTCCAATGGCCACAGCGCTCAGCATCAAGCCCGTCACGGTGAGCAGCAGCGCCCAGGTGTTCGACGTCAGTCCTGCGATTTCCGCTGCGCGGAAGACGAGGCAGAGCGCGGAACAGACAGCCGCATTGAGGACGACCATCACGGAGGAGCTGAAAAGGTGGGTGAGCAGGGCGGAGCGGTAGCTGCGCCAGCACGACGGCAACTGGGGGAAAGAAAGGCGGCGTCGACAACAGGGGTCCCCGTTAATTGTCCTGAAAATTAATACTTTGGCCAACAGCAAGAACGTGAGCGCGAATGGAAGCGTGAAGATGAAGGAAAAGATCGTCTGTGCCAGCTTGAGGTGGATCCAGGAAGATAATCCAACGTCTGGAAATCTTGCAGCTCTGAAGAGGTGGCCGTAGATGATACAGTGGAAGATGGGCGGGGAGCAGGAGAGGAAGGCTTGCGAGAGGAGGATAGACAAAGAAGCAGGGAAGACGAAGAGACCAGCAATGGAGGTGAACGTCCGGTAGCTACACAAGAAGGCATTCACGGATGTTCTCATGATCCTGGCAGCCATCTCCCTGCAATCCTCTTGTGTTTGGCCTTCGAATTCTTCACTGAATTGCTGCAAGAAAAACAAAATCCGGGTTGTATTCTATAGCAGGAAGTACTCATTTGCAATTTTGCAGTGCAGATTAACCTAACTTGCCTACCTCTTTTAGACTAATTATTCCACAATGCAGATGCTACTTCCTTGTATACGTTAAATTGTACCTAACTTTTGAGCTGAAGACCACATGTTATTGTTATTGGTGGACTGATTCTCTCTGACAGATAGTCAACCTGATAATAAATCAACCAGACGAAAGCCGACTCAACAGAAGACGACAAGCCAAGTTCAACACAGAAGAAGAAGACGACTCAATAGAATTTAACCCAATTTTTGATGGACCTGATCAACCCTTGTTCCTGTTGAGATCCTCCCGGACACATCACCAAAGACTAGCTCTAAGCACGGAGTACTAGAGTTCTTGCAAGCACAAAAATCGTGAGAAGAAAAGTCAGGGGTGCCCTGGCGTGACCACTCCAACATCCAAATCAGTCGGAGAAGACGAAAAAGAAGGAATTACAGTGAGGTATTGTATGTATACGTGCGAGCGTGTGCGTACCTGATCACTGAAAGGAGTAGTCTTTATATATGCGGAATGGGCGTCATATCATATCTTAATTAAGGAAAGTGTCCCCTCATCAGTAAGGACCTTGTCAAAAGAAATGAACTTGTCAGAATAGAAGTCTCATCATTGACATGTAATTAAAGAGTCATTTCGCACCTGCCTTGTCAGAGTAGAGACCATGATTGAAGAGCATGGACATGTCAAGGAAATGATGAGTGGTCATGAGGGTGATCTTTCTGTATAATGGAAAGAGTAATATTTAATGAAGTAGGGCACCGAGAGATAAAATTCGTATGAGTCGAGTTTGAACTGAGACTGAGGAATCTGACTGACGGAGAGGAGTCGATTTAGAGTCAGGAGTCGATCTGAGCCAGGAGTCAGCTTAGAGTTAGGAGTCGTCTGAGTCAGGAGTCGATTCAGAGTTAGGAGTCGGTCTGAGCCAAGAGTCGGCTCAGATTTACGAGTCAGTCTGAGTCAAGAGTCTGCTTGAGGAATCTACTTGAGGACTCTGCTTGAAGAGTCTGTCTGAGGACTCTGCCTGATGGGCACTCCTCCAAGCCAGCTGACTCCTTCCTAGTTTGGCTGACTCCTTGTGGTGCTTGGCCAAGTGGATCGGCGTCAAAATATGAATTTGACCTAGTGGATAGGACTCGGATGGTGTGTCTCCGTTATAACACCCATAACAACCCTCAAACCTGACCGTTTCCTAACAAATCACTTGTGGAGCTTGAGGGAACGGTAGATGAGCCTGAAAGCATGCTCCGCTGTCTACCGGTCTTCCCCTCTCATGTCCTCGTTATCACGACCAGTAGCTGTAACTCTTCTATCAAACTCCATTAATCCTTCCTTCGTCCATCTCCATGCTCTCGCCTCCTCCCTCCCGGCCGCCCTTCACCAGCACAGTTCATGCCTCCGCGGCCCGACCAACGCCGATTCGCCCGCGCGCTCCTCCCTCTCCTTGCGTGGCTATGCGGCATGTATTGCAGTCTACTCTCCATCTCACTCTTTAGAAACTCCACGCCTCTTCTCACCCCGCCTTCCTTTCATTGACTAAAGTGCAGTTGCTCTTAGCCTGCGCTATGGTTACTACGGCGACCGCAAGCTCGTGCTGGGGCCCAACACCTCGCGAATGATCAGGACCAGCTCCCTCTTCGTCAAGCAACTGCAAGCCACAGGTGAAGCCAAGCAGGGAGTCTTGCTATATGGATTCAACGAAAAGCCGCAGCTCAGCTCGGAGAACAATTGGACCCTCGACCATTATTTGTTCGTGGATGCTTACGATCGCAAGGTAATTTTGTTTGTCCGTTTTCTTCCTTGTGCCGTTTCAATCAACTTATGATTGGGCTTCAGGGAGTCTCTTTGTGGTTGAACACGGGCTCTAGAGTTTGGTTGGAATGGAGAGTGTCGACTGGTGGTGATAGTTATACAGACATGCTTGTGATTTTAATCAAAGGTAGCATTTCTATGATCTGTCCTTCTCTTTTAGATTTCCTCTTTGATTGAGTGTGTGTGATAGGAGAACAAAGCTTGGAGAGATTTTCCACAAGCTCCCATAACTATCTAGGAAATTCTAGGAATGGTAAGTGAACAGTCTATAAATGGTTGTAAAACTAATCAGAAGAATGTTTAGTTCTTCTGACATTTGTCTGCCCTGTTTTTGAATATTTAGGTTCCAGAGGAGAATACATTATCTCTGAGGACAGTACGTATTATCTTGGTGTCATCAATTTAACACCTCGGAGCGTTGTTATGAACATAAGCATGACAGTAGCATCAAAGGTCTACGATACCAGTAAGGCAACAAGCGTCTGCTCGACGAGCAGTGGTGTCTGCAAGCTTAAGCTTCCATTTCCCAATACTCAATACAATGTTTTGACGACGTCAGGCGATGAGGTAAGTAAACTTAAGACTGTAAAGATTAATCGCTAAAAATGATGAAAATTAAATAGGTGTCCGTTTAATCTTCCAGGTTATCAACATGGAGCTAACTTTCATAGCCAGATTGACAGCCTATTTCATAATCACAGGTGTTTAATTTCCTGCTCAATTCTCCCCTGCACTTAGCAACCCTTGATTAGTTTACTGATCAGTGCTGTAGTATTTTGTTCAGTTGTTATAGTGATCATCATTTCGATACTACTGAAGCATCTTGGAGCACTTCGGCCTGAGCAGCCAAGGCAGGAACATCAGGTTGCAGAGACAGAGGCAGAGACAGAGACCGACCCGATCGTTCCAAGGAAGGTGATGGCTTGTGCTTATGGGGCGACTGAAGAGGAGCCAGAATCGAGTGTGTGTTGCTCCTCCGAGGATTTGTATGACGGGAAGATTTGTGTGATCTGCTACGATGTGAGACGCAATTGCTTCTTCACTCCTTGTGGGCACTGTGTTACTTGCTACTCCTGCGCACAGAGGTAAACTAAATGGCCTTAATTTAGTGCCATTTGAGTTGAATGCCTAATCGTTCTATCTGGATTTGCTTTGCAGGATCATGGAGGAAGATAAAAAGGTTTGTCCAATCTGCAGAAGATTTATTCACAAAGCAAAAAGGTTGCCCAGTTCATAGCATGAGTAAACATGGAGCTTGCTTGAGCCTTGATGAAGATCTACTTTGAAAGGGATTAAATTTCGTTGGTTGTTGGTGTTCCACTAGATACCATACGTAGATATCAGATGAATTGGTGCAATGCCAACAAAAAAATTGCATTAGGGCTTATTTCTAAGAATTGGTGCAAGATCAACAAAACAATTGCATTGAAACTTCGACATAAATACAACAGTTCTTGGCAAAGGCAAACAACGTATACAATATTTGTCAATGAAATAAGTGAAAAAGGCAACAGTATCCGTCTATAAGAAATAGTAGAGAAATTTGATAGTTGAAGAAGAGAATAGAACAAGCATCTATTTTCATTTGTCGATACCAGGTGATCAGAATTCATCTAGAAAATAATCACCGAGGACTGAAGACCATCCAAAATTTTGACAAGGTCGTTCAGTTTCTACTATATATATATACACATACGATATCCCATCCTCGCTGACTCTTATTCAAAATCCTTCTTTTCTGCAACTACTGTTAGATCATAGTTTTATGGAACAAAAAATATATTGTTGCAACCATTATTCACAATGAAGTTAGTCCATGTAGCTCCTATTCATGTCGACAAGGGGTTCTTCAGATTCATCAGAATTGAAAGAAAATATGTCAGCAGGCACTCTAGTGCAGTCATTAGTACTACCATTGAACTTGGAATGGCCCACTTGACGGTGCTGATCAAGATAGATCACTATGACAGTGATATCATCATGAAAGTGGCGCCTAATTCCTTTCTCAATCCGTCTGATATCGTCGTATCTCATTTCTCTTTTCCTTGCAGCCTCACTAAGAGCAGCTTTGGCTAATCGCTTTGCTATTCCCTGCATTAGTTTTGAGAAAGAAACAAGTTGGATTTTTGTAACTATTGAACTCTATATAGAAAGCATTCTAGATATTAGGGAGCTAAAAAGATTACTGTTCTTGGGTTCTTGAAAACAATCTCAGCTGCAGCTTCATCACTTAATTGCTCCCATAGACCATCTGATGCAAATATCAAAAATAAGTCATGTGGCTTAAGCTTATGAATCCTTATCGATGGCTCTGCACTGATGACAGGTCTCTTCAACGGAACAGGAGAAACAAATTGCTGGAATAATGGATCTCTACTAAACTCGGGTTTCTTTAGGTAGATGTCCCCAATAGCCCTAGACACCTAAGAAGCAAGAAGAATGCCACTTAATATTCAAAATGACAAATAATTTATGACAAAACAATGTATAAAGTAGCTGAATGTCCATACAGCAGTTCAGATATACTCATTATCACCATAATCTATTGAACATAAGGTATACAGCAGGTCAACTGCGCAGAAAAAAAATCATTATGCCTGCCAGTAAACATGCAACAAGGGACACCATTTACTTCCACGTTCCATTTACCAAAATAGTAGTTCAGATCAATGGAATATTTTTACAACAAACAATCTCAGTCAATAAAATTGTACGTAGTTCACAATGAGGGTGTGAATGGAAAGAAAAATGTTCTTCATCCAATTTGCTCTATTCTTGCCTGATTTAGCTACAATTATTTCTAAATTTCTCTCTCGTGTCTATAGATTTATCATGATGATTTTCTATTTATAGCGTGTCTATATAGATCCTGCTCATGAATCAATAAAGATTGTAAAATCTCAATTTGCCTTAGTCATTCTATGAGTCTCTTTTTACTAAATATCTATCTTTCCTTTATGCATTTCCTTCTCCGATACATTCATTTTCACTCTCTAAATTCATTAACTCATTGGAATAGCGTATATATTGAATATTACTATAGTTCATTAACAAATTCTATCATGGTATTAAAGAAAATTATAATCCTCTAATGTTCTTGTTGTGTTCTTGGTTGCAGGGAGGTGGCAACATTATGTTTGTCTTGGCTTCACCTATAATACTGGTATATAATGCTAGCGGTCCTATTTTTATGCTCTGCAATCTCCTCAACATTCTCTGATCTATATTAAAATTTAGTATCTTATTGAGTATGTATTTTTTTTTCATGCCTTTATTTTTCCCTGATCACTTCTATAAATTCTTGTGCTCATGATAATAACAGACTATATTAAATATAATTTTATTTCCCTCACAAATATTGTCAAAGGGGGCACAGCAAGTTCAGTATCAAGTTAAAAAAATGAAATTATATACAAAACAGTTATGCAAATCAAATTAATAATTTAATCACATCCCTAGTGTGGAAGCACCGTTGCTCCCACAATATTAAACAGCAATCAAGATCATATCCTCAGAAATAGCATAACTCAAAGTATGTTCCAAATTCCACTTTAATATTCAGATGTGTTGAGAATAGTTTTCATGTAAAAAAAAACCAAATGTGTAAAAATGGAAATCTAATGAAATATCTGGTACATATATGTTTGGCAACTCCTTTTGAAGCTTTTGAGGTAATGTAAGGATCTATTTCTTGGTTTAGGAGAAGAAGTAATCATGCGACTCCTCAGATAACTCCCATGAGAATGCCAAAAGTTCTCTTTCTTCTTCTTCCTTCTCTATGTTTTGACAACCATTTCTAAAATCAATTTTATTTTGTTCCTACTTTATGACGTGTTGTGGTCTCTTACAAACATGTTGGAGTAGTTGCACATAGGCAAGGCCAGTCTATGGTGGTGAATACCTCACATATTAACGATGAATCAGCTATCCAATACAACACTACTCGGTCATTCCAACATCATGGCTTGAAAAGGTAGCTCTGTAAGGAAGGAAGATCTTCAATGTTCATCCTTGTGAATGAGACCAAAAGTTAAGATTGCAAATAAGAATCAGGTAGTTGAAGAAAAGAAAGAACATGAAACTTTGCTTGCTTTTGCAGTGAATTTAAGTAAAAGTTCTACATGTTTCAGGTTTCCAAAGGTTCTACATGTTGAAGATGACATAAGTCGGAAATTTACATGCAATAAATAGAAGTATCTTATCTATGGAAGAACTGAAATGGCAGCTATGAACTTTACTCCCTGCAATCACTGTAAGCAATTCAAATGGCACAGAGAAGGTAATAGAACAAAGTTTCAGTCAGTAGTGATTGCAGCAAATGTAAGCAATTCAAGATGTTCCATTCCAACAAGCCGTGTATGAAAATCCTTGATATTGAAGGGAATCAGGTGAAATGGAAGAAAAGAGCTCACCTGGATTATCCCTTTTATCCGCCAGGCGCCACGAGTATGAACAACTATTTGGCTATCATCAGGATGCAGCTCAACGACCTCCTTCCTCACTTCCTCGACCGCAACGTTATGGTCCGTCGATAATCGCTCGACCACCACGGACTTGCCACCCGAGCTCCGGCGTCCAAGAACAGCCCTGGAATCACCCAGGTTGGCCACGTAGAGCATGTCCCCGGCGATCGCCCCCACGAGGCAGCATGTCCCCACCGACGCTATCTTCGGCTGGGACAGCCATGACCTCTTCACCAATTCCACGAAATCCTCCTCGGTCGCGCTGAACGCCTTCTTGATCACTTCCGCCGACAGGCCCCCTTGCTCCGAAGCGAACCCTAAACGAAATCAGATTTCGATTAGATTGATTCATGAAAACGGGATTTTGGAGGAAGTAACGAGAGTATGAGCGGAGTACTATCGAGGTAGCGGAGCAGGCGGTTGCTGACGAAGCGCGACGCATCGGGTCCGCCGTGGCCGTCATAGACGCCGACGTAGGTGGCGGAAGGCGAGTTGAACACCTGGCCCTGGTCCTCGAGGGAATCGTTGGCCTGAACAACGGCGATGGAGAACTCGCCGTAGGCATGGGGCTTCAGGTCCATGTGCCACATCAAGCCGTCGCCGCCACCGATCCGCCCAAAGCACCGCTCCAACGGCCTCAAGCACGATCGCAGCATCGCCGCCCGCTCCTCACAATCTGAAGCCTCCAAATCTCGGGATCTTTCTCCGCCACTTCTGCCGTCACTGGCAGCTGGAACACACACGAAACCGCCAGCCGGCGCCTCACGGAGAGAATGCTCGGCTTTTTCGAATTAGAATGCAGAGCTCGCGGAGGAGACTCGGCGAGCCAGAGAAGGAAAAGGGAGCCATTTGACGCTGAAAGGGAAGAAGAAAGTTGGCGTGGGCAACGCGTCCAGGAAGCAAAGTGGAACCAACGGGGCGCGCGGCTCCAACAATTTCCTTCCAGTCAAACGTCAATGGTCTCCGTTCGCCGCGTTGCGTGTCAACATTAGGATGGCTGTGGCCTGTGCCCTGTGGCTGAGCACTGACGTGCTGTTTACAGCGAATCCGTTGCGAGGAAGCAAAGAATTAATTAGTTTTATCAATTTCTTGAAAATTGACATTTTTTACCCATAAAATAACTACACTTATTCGTTATCCTTTTCATTACCTGGGCTATAGCAGGGATCCGACGACCATGAAAAAAATAAAAAAAAAAAAATAATATGAGTATATCATCAAGCGTACATATCAGCTTATATAAGAATTCGACTCCACCACTTTCTTCCCCGTCTCGCTTGATGGCTCGGAAAGGAAAAAGAATCCGCCGTATCCGCCGATTAACTGCTGCCGTCACTGCCGCTGTTGCCGCGGCAGTGTCCGCTGCTGCAGCGGCATCGACCGCCGTTGCTGCTGCCGCGATCAGGGCTTAGTATTCAATTAAAATCGATCTAAATCGAATCGAATTAATCAAAAATTAAAATAAACTGATTTTTTTTCGAACCAATTGAACCGATCGAATTTTCTAATAAAAATTGAATAAATCGAATCGATATTTTATCGATTAATTCAATTTTTAACCGAATTAATCAAATTTTTTAAATATTATAAAAATTTTACTAATTAATTAAAATTTATAAATTTACTTACTTAAAATTTATAAATTATTTTTCTAATTTGATTAATTTAGTTTATTCGGTTTATAGACCTCAGCAAAGACAGCCGCGCAAATTCGGAGCCATCCTTCTCATTACCCAGGCAATATAGCCCGGGGATCGGACGACGATGAAAAAAAATTAAAAAAAGAAAGAAAAAAATTTAAAAAATAATCCGGGTATATCATATAAGAATCCGACTCTACCACACTATTCCACCGATTAACTGCTGCCTCTGTTGCTGCGGCAGCGTCCGCTGCTGCATCGGCATCGTCGGAGTGGTGTCTTGGACTAGAGTAAATCTGCAATTTTAAAAATAATTTAATGTTTTCTATGTAGGTTCACTTTCTCCTCGACATTCTATTCTTTTCATGATCTATCTATTAAAAGTTTTTTCTAAAATTTTGTTAATTGTAATTATGCATTGTGGTTTCAGTTTGACTGATTTGTTGAACCTAAGAGTAAATCTGTAATTGTCATTTTGTTTCTCTTTTTTATTTTGTTATTACATGATTAACTTTATCTGCTCTAATTCCTCTCTGAAAAGGTGGAATTCCGCCACCTTAGCTACCCAAAAATGATAATCCCAGTTAGTCACATTGACTCAATCCCTGGATGTGACCGGTGTCTCGGTCCCACGGAAGTTTCCCATCGACCATTAGGGTAAATCGGGAAGCGCACGCAGCGGCCAACTTTGATGTCCAGCATCCTTTGATTGCAATCCTCATTTGGAAGAAAATTTCAGCAAATACGTCGTATTAGGGATTGAACCACGGGTAGCCGATGTCTGGAATGTCGTAAGAAATGTTATCATTTAGTATATCGGTCAATTAGGTCAATTATAGCTTCTCGTTCTTCATAGATGGTTATGAGATAATTTCTTGATTTATCTTATCATAAATGATCATGGGACTGATCATGTAAAACTACTGGAATGACAAATTTCATTTTTTGTTGAAATATACAACGGAATTTATATTTCGAATTTATATTTCGGAGTATAATTGAGTTGGTTACGATGTAACAGATTTGTTGAAGTGGACAAAGATCGAATCTCGATTTACCTTCTCATAAATAATCGCGGGATCAATGTTGGATGACGGATTCCATCTTGGATGACAGATTCTATTTTCGTTGAAATGTACAAAAGAATTCATAGATATTTCATAGTTATGTTGAAATAAAAATACTTTTAATGTAATTAAAATGAAAAAGTTATTCGACGCATTTGCCGAAACAGAACAAACAAGAACAGAATCTAGCAAAGCCTTGTCTAACTCTCAGATCAACTCGAACGAGCTATTCCCTTCAATGCGACTGACGTCAACGACATCATCGTCCTCGAAAGGTGCGTCGTCGACGGCAGCCAACGGAATGACTTCGAATGCAACGCCTCTAGTTCGATCAAACTCGGCGGCGGCGGCGGCGTTTCCCAATCCCACCGGCGCCGAAGATTCCGCGGCGAGTGCGGCAGCTGCGACGTCGACTGAAGACTGATCGCCATCGGCAGCGTTTTCGCTTCTTCCCTCTGCCTCCGAAGCTTCCACGCCGAGGGCGGCTGCTGCTTCAGCTCTGGAAGTCGAACCGGCGTCGTCATCATATAGTAAGCACCTAAAGGGAGAAGACCACACGATTTTGTAGAGGAAATCTAAGAGCTTGACGGTCGGGCAGAGATCTGTCGGCGCTGATCGGACAGCAGGAACATCGCCGGCGGCACGGGCGGCGCAGCGCTCCATGACGATCAAAACAAAGTGAATGCGTCACTGTCAAAAATTGCTGTATATAAATGCACAATACACGCACTAAAATCGATCAAATTCTATCCAATGAAGAATGATTCAAAATCACGATCCTTCCTCATAAAATACGCTTTGACTGTTTCCATTTCAATTTTTTTTCGACTAATAATAGAGAACATGCATACTATGATTTAGCGTGTTGTAATATCCGATTTGAACAATTCATAGATTCAATTCTTTATAAATGTAAATATGTCATAATAGATTTAATTTATATGTGAAAAATAAAATTAAAACAATGTTAATGTCATAAGTTTAAGGGATAAATAAGAAACTCTTTAATAAAATAAAAAGAAAAAAAAAGGGCTTTCTACTTATAAAACATATTTTTATTATATTAGTTCAACTTTTTATAGTATTTTTGCGAGCTAATACCAACCACATTGGTTAAAATCAGACAATTAAAATTATTTTAATATTAATTAAAACTACTATGATATTAATTAATATTATTCCAACATTATTTAAAACTATTTCAACATTATTCAAAACTACTGTATTTAAATTATTTGAAATAATTTTTGTCGTTATATCAAAATTAAATTAATTATCTTTGTGTATTTTTAATTCGAAAATGGAAGTTTCACGTTGCTTTGCTGGCCTCATCGCTGATTGAATCCACCGCCCAGGCATAGAATTCTCCTGTAGCTTCGTGCCCCGTTGACCCTTGGATCGTTTTCACGCTGTTGCTAGGGTTTTTACGAGCTAGCCATATCATTCCTGCGGAGCAATCAGGAAGGCAGACGAAGCAGATCCATGGCGGTGACCTTGGAGATCACCAAGGACTATGGCTACGTCGTCCTCTCCCTGGTCCTCTACATCTTCCTCAACTTTTGGATGGCCATCCAAGTCGGCAAGGCTCGCAAGAAGTACTGATCTTTCTCTTCGTCTTCGTATTTTCCGCCTGATCTGGTTTCTCCTTTTAGATGATGATTTGCCCCCATTTTTTTTACCCACAGGTACAAGGTCTACTACCCCACGCTCTACGCGATCGAATCGGAGAACAAAGACGCCAAGCTATTCAACTGCGTCCAGGTGCGTGGTTCCCCTCAATATAATTTCTTTTTTTCTTTTTTGATTTCAGATCTGGAACCGCGCTCATTGCCGCTGTTTTGTTGTTCGATGGAATGCCAGAGAGGGCACCAGAACGCGCTGGAGATGATGCCGGTTTTCTTCGTGACGCTGCTTTTGAGCGGGCTCTACTGCCCCATCGGCGCCGCTGGGCTCGGCGCCTTGTACACCGTCGCCCGCTACTTCTACTTCAAGGGCTACGCCACCGGCGTGCCCGAGAACAGGTTCAAGATCGGGTATTTCTCCCTCCCTCCCTCCTGATCAGAAACCTCACCGTTCTGGTTTTTGACATCCTGTGTGTTGTGTTTATTGCAGTAGGCTTAACTTCTTGGCGTTGCTGGGGCTCATGATCCTGTCGGCGGTGTTTGGAGTTCGTCTCCTCCTCAGCTGATGATGCTTTTGCAAAAGGTTGTGTTCTGGCTTTTGCCAATGGATTTGATGTTTCCCTTGTTCGCTCATAGCTAGAAATTGATACGTTTGCAAGTTCCTTTCTTCTGGTTGATCCTGCTGTTGAGATTCTCAACGTCGTTCACACTGGTCTGTTTCGTTAGATTTGCCTAGATCGTCTCCTTTGTCAAAATTTGTTGACTTGCATTAAATCTGTTGGAATTGAGAATCTCTAGTTTGACTTTCAATGATTCTTGATTAGTTGTAGAGCCGGCCAGTAACACGGGCGTCAACGGCTCAATGGAGCTGGAAAGGATTAGAGGCTTCAAATGACTAATTTTAATTAACAGTTTATATAAAAAATATTTTTGGATAAAAGAACTTGAAGGTTTTAAACTGTTTAAATTGGTTATTTAGGATCGTTGATGTAAATTGGTTACCTAAAATCATTGATGAATGTCTCTGAGCATCATGAACCCAATGAAAGCTCTCAAATAATTAATTTGCATATTTTAGGATGATTAATTTGTTATTGATGATATTAAAATATTCAAATCATCATGAATAAATTTCTTATAGCATCCTAGATTTGATGCAAAGTAATGTTGATTTGATTAGATTAGAATTTCACTTATGTACAAATAGTTAATAACATATTATAGAAGTTATAAATTATGATTATTATGATATAGGTAATATCTTAATATCAATTATGATTTTTAATTATCATAATATGCGTAGGTGTTGATTAATAATTTATTATAATAATTAAGTATTGTAGTTGATATAGATCATTTAACTTTTATGCATTTAGATTGATCGAATAAAGAAAAATAATTTAAGTATTAAAAATGAGTCGGGTGTCCTTTTTATAATTAATAAAACTAATAAAATAATAAATTTGAGAAGGCGCTCTGCCCGAACCGATCGCATGGGCAACCCATGAACGATTACGAGGGCATCGCCAGCCCAGCGGTCACAACAACCGCAACCCTAATCCATCCCTCTTTTTGTTCCCTTTCAGATTCAGAACCAGCCGTGCTCGATCTTAATTCGCCGCCTCGCCTCGTCGAGGAATCCAACCCTAACCCCAACCCACCAACTGCACCCACCAGGACAGAGATCCGATCGATCCAGCCCTGAATCCTTCGTCCATGGCTACTTCGACCACGACCACGATCCATCTTGATCCATCGGCCGCCGCTCCCCCGCGCAAACTCCCAATCAAGCGCAAGAAGACACCCCTTCCCTTCCTCGACACCCTCGCTAAGCCCTCATCCTCCTCCGATCCACTCGACCCCTCCTTCGACGACGACGAGAATGGCTTCGACGAAGCGGAGGAAGCCAACGCCGCCTCCGTAGACGCCCGTCCCGCCGCTGGCATTGTCGCTGCCCCGCCATTTCGGTTCCAGCGCGTCTGGTCGGAATCCGACGAGATCCGGTTCCTGCAGGGCCTCCTTGGATGCTGGTCGCAGGGCCTGGTCTTCCCCCGCGACCTCAACATCTTTTTCGACCGCTTCTCCGAGTCCATGCAGCAGCCCTTCACCCGCTCGCAGCTCTCCGAAAAGCTGCGACGCCTGCGCAAGAAGTTCCGCATCATGTCCGGCCGCATTGCCCGTGGCCAGGACCCAGCCCGCGTCGCCCCCCACGACCGCGACGTGTTCCATCTTTGCACCCGCCTCTGGCACCCATCTTATGCCGCCTCGTCCCCCTACACGTCTACAGATGCCCTCGCCTCCGGTAGCAGTGGGAACAAGCGCCGCCGCCCCAACTACCGCGTCCCCTCTGGCCAGGCCCGCCCCGAGGCCTTACCCGCTGCCGCTCCTCTTCCTCCTCCGATGCCGATCTCCACCTTCACGCCTTCCCAAACGCTGCCTCCTCCTCCCCCTGCTCCTGCCTTGACTCATGGAAACGTAGCTTACGCTACCGATGGCGTCGCCGTGAACACAGCATTCTATCCCGTTGTAACAGAAGAAAAGGATATCAAGGAGGAGGCGGACGTGGAGCCGTCACCTGGCTCCTGTGGCAACGAGGCATCCGTTGTCAAAGTCGCCACTAGTCCTTCGCTTGCAAAAATTTTCTTTGACGTATTTGATGCATGTCTTCAGGAGTGGAAGGTGTCCATGCACATCAGACAAGAGCAATCTGGAGAAGAGATGGAGTGAGCTGCGGCTTGCCGAGATGAATGTTTTGGCCCGTCGCTTGAGGTTGGTTCTCGAGAATTCTATCAAGAATTAAATTACCGTGTTAAAAACAAAGATTCACCTTTATGTGTTCTGAACCTCCAACACTGTTTATTTCTGATTTCCTCTTCAAGTCCGTTGCTTTCCTGATGTTTATCTATTGTGTATATCTTCAACACTAACCCTTAGCTGGATCTAGTCTGTGTATTATCTGATTTATGCTTTGTTGAACCAAGATTATGCTACTTTTATGATCTTACCTTTTTGTTCTTCAATTTGTTCGATGTTTATAAATTTTGTTCTGCGCTTTGTACGTCCTTAAATTTGTTCTACCTCAGTCATGCGTTTAGAGATGGCATAGCACATTCACGACCTTCAACATCTGCTTTATAATGAAGCAGTTTTAGAACTGGCTCATGTTGGAAACAACCAATCCATGGGAATCAATTCAGCTGCTAAGTGAGCATAGAAAATAAGAACTCTGAGAGTGAATTTTAAAAGGTGGAACATCAATCAAAAGTAACTTGGCAAGCCAAGGAACTGGAACTGAAGAACAGTATTGAGGGATTGTATCACACTGCACGACAAAGAGCACTTGACCATCTCAACCTCGAGGCCTTGATGAAACAAAAGCTTGAGAGCTTACTCATAAAGTGGCTTCTGGTAGGCATGCAGAACAAAGTCAAAAGCACCTGTCATTAATAAAATACCTAAGATAATAAAAAATGAAAATATGCATACTTTATTAAGAAAAGCTAATAAAATATTTTAAAATGAATGCTATCAAAACTTGTATAGCATCCAGGTAGACAATCTTTGCTTTTAAGAGTGGCTTCAGTTATGTTTTATTCAGTACATGGTGATGGTGACGGCATCACTACTGGTTCAGAGCTTGACCACCTCGGGGATGTGGACTGGGTATCGGTGGATGCAGTCGGACCAGGGCCCGTCGACCGGCGTCTTCACGGTGCGCATGCACTTCCATACCGCGCTGTTGCACTTGAAGCCGCTGCCGAAGGCGATCTGCCACACGCGGTCGCCGCGCCGCATCCGCCCCTTGGACTCGATGTAGTTGAGTTCGTACCACAGCGAGCTGCTGGAGGTGTTTCCGAACCGGTGCAGCGTCATCCGCGACGCCTCCACGTGCTGCGCCGACAGGTCCAAGTTCTTCTGCAGCTCGTCGATCACCGCCCGCCCGCCGGCGTGGATGCAGAAGTGCTCGAACGCCTGCTTGAAGTCCGGGATGTAGGGTTTCCACTTGGGGTTGATCAGCTTCCTCCCAACCAGCGTCAGGAAGAAGAGGAGCTGCTCCGACATGGGCAGCACCAGCGGGCCGAGGGTGGTGATGTTGGACTTGAGGGCGTCGCCGGCGATGGACATCAAATCCTTGGAGAGGTTGATGCCGGAGTAACCCTCGGAGTCCTCCTCCTCGTATACGCACCGGTACGCGCGGTCTTCGGCACCCTTGTGCGTGCGCAGCACGTGCACCAGCCGGTACTTGGCCCGTCGCGCGTCGCGGCGTCGGTTTGACAGAAGGATCGCGGCGGCGCCCATGCGGAACAGGCAGTTGGGAAGCAGCATCGCCCGCTCGTTGCCAGGGTAGAAGTTGGGCGTGATGATCTCGGTGGAGATGACCAGAGCCTTTGAGCTTGGATGTGCCTGCAATTCTATCATATTGGTCAACCAATTCGTGGATGTACCACAATCAATTAGCAAAAGACCTGTAAGAGGTCGCGGGCGAGGTCGATGGATATGAGGCCGGCGCTGCAGCCCATTCCGGAGAGGTTGAAGCTCCGGATGTTGCTGCGGAGCTTATACTTGTTGATGATCATGGCGGAAAGAGAAGGCGTGGGCGAGAAGAGGCTGCAGTTGACGATAAGGATGTCGATGTCCTTGGGCTTTAGCCCCGTCTTCTGGACCAGGTCGTCGATGGCGGAGAAGATGACCAGCTGGGCCTCGGCGCGCGACGCCTCCATGGTGGGCTTGGGCGGGAGGTAGTGGTTGGCTGGCGGCAGGCACGTCTCCTCGCCCAGCCCCGACCGCTCCAGGATCCGCATTTGGAACCGCACGCTCTTCTCGTTCGGGTAGATCAGCCGCGCGTGCTCCATGAACGTCGAGAAGGGCACGCGGCACGTCGCCGGCGGCTTGAAGCAGGCATAGTCCACCAGGTACACCGGTCGAGGACGCGACATGAAGTACACGGTGGACGCGAACACGACCGCGAAGAGGTAGCACAGGACGTGGATGAGGTCGACGTGGAGGGACTCCCATAGCTTCACCATCTCGCCCGGTCCCCGGTGGACGAGCTCCAACGACACAGCGGCCATCACCGGCAACAGTAGAAGCGTCACGAAGTTGTTCACCAGGTACTGATAGCCGAGCTTGACGTACTTGAGCTTGACAGAGCTGGTGAACTGCGGCAACGGCGCCGTCGGCATTCTGTCTCTCTGTCTGTCTGCTGCAGGTGCAATCAGACTAGGCGTTCAACGGAGCCGGGAGCGCTGGCGAGGATTTAAAGAGGTCACGGCGTGCTCGACGCTGACCGCAGCATCATTAATGGCGTTAGTTGGGAAGAAGCAGAGCATAAATGCCGAGGAGGGCCATCAGAGCCGTGGAGCAACCAGGCCAAGGCTGCATCGATCGGCATCGCTTCATTAATTGATCGGTCACAAAGTTCGTAGGCGGGAGTAGGGAGTTGGGGGTTAGGGATTCACATCGAGCGAAACTGACCAAAGCATCGGATCATGCTACTCCGCTGCTTTATCGCCCGTGGAGGCGTGGAGTAGACTCTACACCGTTTGTGGTTTGCTGGTGAGCAGTGGGTGACAGTCGACGGAACAGAAGCCGGAGATAAGGGAGAGTAAATCCAGTTTCCTTTTTTGGTTGAAAAGCCGTGAATCCTTTTTGCTTTTCTTAGCCTTTGCGCCTTTGCATTGGGATTAATTAATTAGATTGGGTGGATGCCCTGGCCAAGCTCGCCTAACCCTCGCCTACCGCGTCATGTCAGGTAGTTCTTAGTGAGATTTAATATATTGGTAAAAAATAAGGGTTTGATAAAAATATATATATAAAATGTTCAATTAATTCATAATTTAGATGGAAAATTATAATGAGATTTAATAAAAAATATATAAAAAAATGTGATGATTTAAAAAATAATAAATAAATAAATAAAAAGCGGCAATCACTGTCGCAATCATGATCGTGAATGTGTTAAACAAAAGGAGAAATTAGTTTTATATTTTTTTTTCATATTTTTACTTGACCTGACTTCGGACCCATGCCGAGCTTGGCTTAAACGGATCAAATTATAAATGGCTCAACCCAATTTGTATATGTCATATACAATTTAATAAGAATAATAATGCATCTGCTGTACTTAGTACATTTAAATTAAAAATGATTATCACATGTACTATAATTTTTAAATAAAGTTAGCAAATGAGTAGACGTAAATTGATTCCTCAAGAGGGAACAGACAAGATACGACCATCACATCATGACTCTTCTTAATTAGTTTACGTGCTGTTGGAATTAAAGCTATCAATCTATTAAAAATTTATTGGAGGGGAAGAGTTTATTATATTAGAAAATCTTTAATTCAATCCAAAAGGGATTATAGAGTTAGACGGAAAATCAGCCTTTAAAAAAAAATGAATTTAAAAGTTATTAAAAATTTTAATTTAAATTAATTTAAATTAGTTAATTTTAAAATTTTTAAATTTAAAATAAATAAATAAATTTTTTGAATCTATGAGTCAATTCAAGTCCGTCTCAAGTCAATCCATGTGGATTACGAATCTAAGCGGATTAATTCATCTATTTATTTTAAAATAGATTGATAAAATTAACTAAATTGATGGATATACTTGGAATAAATAGAATAAGAAGAAGAAAAAAAGTGCATTTGGTGGCTTAGATAAAATGGAGCGTTACATGATTTCCCCAAGCGACTTTGGTGCTATTTCAGAGCTAAAAAGAAAATCAGAAGAGACAACAAAGTTGTTTATTTGAATGCCATTTGTATTAAAATTGGTGTTGTATAACCACAAAGCAAAGCTATACGTTTGTTTAAATTTGAGCTGCCATTGCTATCCACGTTGCAATTAGGCAATTAATGTAGGGTTTCTTTGAAATTTTGTTTTCCTTCTTTTTTTTTTTTTTTTGTTTTTCTCTTTCCTTCCAAAAATTATTATTACTACCAGCGGATTTCTTTGGCGGACGAGCTGAGTTCTAGGGTTTATGGCGGCAGGGAAGGGAAGGAGGGAGTGAGAGTGAGTGAAGCATGAGAGGGACATAGCATTTACTGCTAGCAGCAGCCTCCGGCTCGCATGGCTTCCCGGCGAATCCTCTTCGCCGCCGCCTTCTCTTTCTTCCTTTTTACGGCATTGTGGCCTGGCGGAGCGCCGGATCTGGCGGCGGACGGCGCCGCTCTGCTTGCCCTCCGCGCCGCCGTCGGACGCTTCGTGCTTACATGGAACGCGTCGCGCTCCCCTTGCACGTGGCAGGGCGTCGAGTGCGGCTCCGGCCGCGTCACGGCACTGCGGCTACCCGGCGTCGGACTCATCGGCCCCTTCCCGGTCGCCGCTGTCCGAAACCTCTCCGCTCTCCGCACGCTTAGCCTCCGCTACAATGCGCTCTCTGGCGCCCTACCGTCCGACCTCACCGGACTCCCTGAGCTCCGCAATCTCTACCTGCAGCACAACCGATTCTCCGGTAGTATCCCTCCTGCTCTCGGCTCGGTCAGGAACCTCATCCGGCTTAACCTCGCAGGGAACCAGCTTTCAGGACAAATCCCGCAAGAACTCAACAACCTTACGCGGCTTGGAACCCTTTACCTAGAGAACAATCGGCTCAGCGGGAGCATTCCTCCTTTCGACCTCCTCAACCTCTCACAGTTCAATGTGTCGTTCAATCCTCTGAATGCAACGATTCCCTCAAGGTTTCGCAAGTTTCCTTCGAGTTCATTCTTGTCCACAGGGCTCTGCGGAAGACCGCTTCAGCCGTGTCCAAACGAGATTCCTCCATCCGCTGCCTCCGGTCCTGATGAGCGTGATAATGGGGCTGGGGCTGGAAAGGGAAAGAACAAGCTTTCGGGCGGTGCCATCGCTGGGATCGCAATCGGGTCTGCGGCTTTCATCCTGATTCTCCTCATCTTGTTGGTACTTCTCTGCCGTATGAGCGGCAAGAGCAGGACGAGTTCGCTGGATGCGGTGGAGACGAGGGTAAAGCAGCCAGAGGAGGCCGTATCAGCGTTAGAACAGGACAACCAATTAGGGGTCGGAGGGAGCGGCCAGTCAAACATTCGACCGGCACCAACTGCGATAATTGCAGGGGGAAAAAAGCTGGTCTTCTTCAGCGGTGCTAGGGCAACGTTCGATCTAGAGGATTTGCTGAGGGCGTCGGCAGAGGTGCTGGGAAAGGGGACGTTTGGGACGACATACAAGGCGGTGCTGGAGATGGGGATAACAGTGGCGGTGAAGAGGCTCAAAGATGTGACTTTGACAGAGGAGGAGTTCCGTGAGAAGGTGGAGGTCATCAGGGCGATCGACCACCCTAACTTAGTGCCGCTACGAGCGTACTACTACAGCAAGGATGAGAAGCTACTGGTGTATGATTACATGCCCCTGGGAAGCCTCTCCGCTCTCTTGCATGGTAACCATTTTTTTTTCCAACCCTTCTGAAATCAGAACTAACCATTTGGGTATTTCATCGACAATGTGCTTCATTTTAACTTATAGATAATTATTCTTCCAAATTCTAACTGGAAAAGCATGCTGCATTGCTACTGCTGTGCAACTGTAGTTATTTATCCTACTGTTTTCCCTATATTTTAGTTTGAAGCATTGCACTCTCCCTGTGCTTTTTCATTACCTTTCTGTTCTTATTGCTTGATCTGATCAAAGGCAAGGTTTTTTCAAGTATACACTTCAGTTGCGCTATTATTCACGCTTTAGTCTTTACAATGTGTCTATGTATGCTATTTTATAATGGTTTTTTACTGTTTGTGCTGTTTTACTGTTAATCTCAATTCAAATATTGATTTCTAAATTCTGTTTCTCTAGATTTACTGGATAGATATGGTTTTTATTGGTTGATGAAGATTATTATAAAAATGAATATGTGGGAGAGTTTCCTTCAAGTAGATTAGTTTCTAGGAGATTTATTAGTAAATTTTTTTGCATTTCAATCATGATGTTTTTAGTTTTTAATTTTAGGCAAGTGAGTTAAGGAAATCAATCGGTATAAGATCAAAATTGAAAAGCATGATTTTTGGATTTTGCTTCTGTTGATATGATTACAATTGATAACAGTTTGTTGATACTTGTGGTTCTTTTTGGTATTGGACCGGTATCATTTGGAAAGAATATAATGTTACATGGAGTCCACAGGTACTATTTTTCCAGCTACCTTTATCAGAATGATTTATGCACATTAAAAGTCCTGCATTTTCTTAGTTCTGGATTCCCATGCAGACCTAAATAAAGTCCTGCATTATGTTTGAGTGCTCTTTTCATAATCCTCAGCTATGTTAATCCAAGTTGTGCAAGTCTGTAAGATTTTGATCGGTTTATCTGCAAACTTGTTTTATGCTGAATTTATCGGATGTTTCTTCTGTACTGTCTGACTTTGCTGACCCTTTCTGATTGCTTCATTACTGGAACAATTTCACAGGTTACAGGGTATCTGGCATAACACCTCTCAGCTGGGAGACAAGGACCGGTATTGCCCTTGCAGCAGCCTATGGCATTGAATACATTCAATCAACTGGACCTTCTACTTGGCATGGCGATATTAAGTCCTCCAACATCCTGCTCACCAAGTCCTATGAAGCCCATGTGTCCGACCATGGCCTCGCTCTTCTTGCAGGTCCATCATTCTTTTCTACCCGCATCGTTGGTTACCGTGCGCCAGAGGTCATTGATGCTCGCATGATTTCTCAAAAGGCTGATGTGTACAGCTTTGGCGTGCTACTAATGGAGCTGCTCACAGGGAAGGCCCCTGCTCAAGCCCTCAATGACGAAGGCATTGATCTCCCAAGGTGGGTCCAGTCAATTGTGCCAGAGGAATGGGCAACTGAGGTGTTTGATCCTGAGCTGCTGAGGCACCAAACCTTGGAGGAGGATATGGTGCAGTTTCTGCAGCTTGCTGTGGACTGCACTGCTCAGCATCCTGATAATCGACCTTCAATGACTGAGGTTGTTGCCCGTATGAAGGTAATTCAGACATCAAGACTTAAATCCCTGAGCCGAGTGCAACATAACAGCAACAACAGCATAGAAGTTAGCAGTGACTAATAATCAAGGAGGGATGATCCTCAAATGACTGAATCCTAGGTCTTTTCTATGAACATGAAACATGAAATGTGGCCTAGATGCCGTTCTAGTTTTTGATTCCGGTGATTGCTTGAGATGAAGCTATTTTTCTTTCTTCGTGTGATTAGGCAGAATGTTCCTGATTTTCTCTCCATCTGCTTCTATCAACACGTTCTTAGATTGTGATGATGTTGGAATGCTGATTCATGTAATTATTCCTGATTCCTTTTGTTATTTGGGGTGTTTGGTTTGGCTGCATATGTCTAATATCTTATTGCTTAAACATTCTAAATTTCACAATGAAATATATCATAAATTAAATATTTATTTCATCTTATCTATTAAATATTTACTGATTTTTAAATTTTATAATTAAATATCCTACTAATTAAATATTTATAGATTTCATTTGTTAGTTTATTAATTTACCTCTAATTTTATATTTAAATAAATTAATTATATTTTTAATTCTTTAATTTAATATATTTTACCTATAATTTATCCATGAATATTTTTTACTTAATATTTATCTACATATAAATTATTCAATATAACTAATTTAATATTAATATTTTATTTAAACATAAACAATATATTATAAGATATGCATATTTTAAAAATAGTAAATATAAATATTTTATAAATTTAAAATTAAAATAATTAAATATTTTATAGATTAGAAAATTATGTTAGGTGTTGCCATGGGAAATGAAAATTAAAAATTGAAGAGATTAAGATGAATTTAAGAATTTTTATTTATATTTGGAGAGTTCATGGAATTTTGTTCTTCTAAACTAAATTGATATTGCATGATTTTCATTCTTCATAATTTTGTTGTGTAAAATAATACACACATATATGATTTTTTTGATGTTCCCTAACCAATATTGCTCTGGACCTCTTATAATTGTTTAACTTTTTGGAACAGATAACTGTCTGCTTTACATTTTTTTTTTTGAGTCTCTTGTCTTTTTTTAATTTCATTCTTTTTGGATGGAAAAAATAAAGCTCTCTTCTTCTCTTTTATATAGGTGGATACCGTTCATAATAAAATTAATCTTTGATGTATTTCTTTTTAAAATATCATTAAAAATAGACGATTCATTGAGTACATTGATATCATTACTAAATCTGATATTTAAAAAAAAAGGTATGTCATATCCATAAATAGAAAATGTGACCCATCAAGTATAATTGTCATGTATACTTTACCCTTCATACAATCAAATAATTTTGTCAAACGTAATCACTTATTGAGCCTCTAAACTAATAAAATAATTGATCTTTAAATTTTTAAATATATAATGATTTTTTAATGATGGGAAAAAATTAAATTAAAAAAATAAAGAAATCTACCGCAGAGGTGGCCCCTACTGCAGGGCCACCCACTCACGCTTGTGCTGTGCTACAACTTACCTTTGTTAACTTTTAAATTTATGATTTTTTTTTAAAAAAATCACCGAGCAAAAAGTAAAGTGATTTCTAATATCTCTGTCTCCATTCCTTCCAATGGGAGAAATTTGAAGTTTGGAGCTTTAATATTCCCTCCAAATATTCCATTGTGAATGCCCTAATGACTTGGACTGTATATCGTTCTACTGTGGCTTTGACACATCGTTAATCAGCTTCCTTCACTCTTTCATCTTTGCCAGTATTGCCTTTCGTTGGAGAGTGTTTTGTTTAATCGAGGCAATGCTCTGGGTTCATGAAACGCATCAATACGAATTCACGATAAACTTTTGATGCATAATAAATGCCAATAGACAGTGATGAATTTTCCGGTAATAATAAAATTTAATTGCAATGCCAAATATAATGTGACGTGTCGTGACTAGAGTATAATTCATAGAGCAAAAGCACCACCTACAGTTAAGTTTTGGGTATTTTGTCCTCTTGTTTTTCAGATAACATAGGTATTTGTGTTAGCACATGCATTTTATGTTCCTTTGATCTACAATTGTTATTCTAAACCTGAGACGAACTGTCGTTATTAAACTTGAGAGGAACTTGGATAGTGCTCCAGCTCCAAAGCCAATTGGGGGCTCAAGTTGCACCAGGAAAGGCGCACCATCACTTCTTTTCCCGCAGTTGTTTTTTTTTCCGTGCACTGCTCTGCGGGCCAAATCCAATGGCTCCTTGACTTCTGCTTGGATTCTGTCGTCGGTTTGTGGGCGGTAGGACCGGGGCACGGGCACCTCTCGCCTGCCACTCTGCGCATGTGAATCGATGGGAACGAGTGCGCAGCAGAAGAGAACAGAGCAGGCAGCGATGCGGCACACAGCTCACTGATCTCATCCAAAAATTTTATCTTTATCTTGATAATCTGATCATAAACAATTCGGATTTGGCCTCGACTGCTCTCTCTCCAGTAGTCCAATTCCATAATTAGGATAGAAGAAGGAAGTGCTTCTGCGCCTTTAGAATAGTTTAGATCACTGACACAGAGAGGAGTTCAGAGATAGATAGAGAGGTGCAGAGGTCGATCGAAGGATAGAGGAGCTGTGAGACGAAGAAATGGCTGCTGCCTCATCGTATCCTTCGTTCCGCTTCTTCCTCTTGTTATCTACAGCTCTGTTCGTCTCTGGCGAGGCTACTTCTCTCCTGCCGTTGGGTAACCTCGCTACCCTCTCCTTTGAGGAAGGCTACACGCAGCTCTTCGGAGACTCCAATCTCATGCTTCACGGCGACGGCAGGACCGTCCATCTCTCTCTCGACCAGAGAACAGGTACTCCGTCTCTCTGCGTTTTTCTTCCTGCTCCTCTACTTGTCCGTGAAGAAATTAAACAGATGCACAATAATGTCGTCCTTGACCTTGGTTTAGGTGCTGGATTTGCGTCGCAAGACCTCTATTTGCATGGGTTCTTCAGCGCCTCCATCAAGCTTCCCTCCGACTATGCTGCCGGAGTTGTTGTCGCCTTCTATGTACGCTTCTTTCTCCACAAGATCCATTTGTATTTGTCTGATTTGTCTGCCCTGTTTGAAAGCTATTTTGCTCCCTTGGATTTTCGTTGTGACAAACTCCGTTGGATTCCGTAAGGTCTCTAACAAGCTGTCCGTGAACGCAGCTGTCAAATGGAGATTTATTCGAGAAGACACACGATGAAGTAGACTTTGAGTTCTTGGGGAACATAAGAGGGAGGGAATGGAGAGTGCAGACCAACGTTTATGGGAACGGGAGCACCGCCGTCGGAAGGGAAGAGAGATATGGGCTTTGGTTCGATCCCACAGAGGACTTCCACCAGTACTCCATCCTTTGGAGCCACCAGAGGATCATGTAAGGCTAAATCTATCAAACCATATCTACTGTCAGTGAAACTACTGCTGCATCTCTAATCCTTGGTGCTTCACTCGATACAATTCACATTTGGGCAGATTTTACGTCGACAACATCGCCATTAGAGAGGTTGTGAGGACTGAAGCCATGGGCGGGGAATTCCCTTCAAAGCCCATGTCCCTGTATGCGACGATCTGGGATGGCTCCACCTGGGCTACTTTGGGGGGACGGTACAAGGTCAACTACAAGTATGCCCCATACGTAGCCAAATTGACAGACCTCGTGCTCCATGGCTGCTCTGTCAACCCTATGTGTTACGGTCGTAAGGATACGGGTCGGGACCCGACCGAGAGACATGACCGAGTCGAGTCAACTATCCAAGGACAGTCGGCCGAAGCACTGAGGCCCGGATCCAGGTTCCCGGGTAGCGGCCTAGAGGCTCTTCACCTAAGCCCGACAGCCCAGTGGGCCCGCCGAGGAGATGAATAATCTTACCAGGCCGACTCCCAGATACGCCGAGTGGCCGGCATACTCGACTCACCGACTCCCAGATACGCCGAGTGGCTGGCATACCGACTCCCACTCCCAGATACGCCGAGTGGCCGGCATACTCGACTCACCGACTCCCAGATACGCCGAGTGGCTGGCATACTCGACTCACCGACTCCCAGATACGCCGAGTGGCTGGCATACTCGACTCACCGACTCCCACCTGGCATGCTCGACTCACCGACTGGCCCGAGTGGCTGGCATACTCGACTCACCGACTCCCAGATACGCCGAGTGGCTGGCATGCCGACTCACCGACCCAGATGGCCCGATTGAGCAGCAGCCCCGACCCGACCCAGGGAGTCGGGGCCGAATCGTACGCCCTACTACTGACCACTCCATTCCTTGTCCCAGAACTACTCTAGCTGACCAGCATGCCGCGAGGTATGGCAACGCGCCGCCGGACGTACACTTCTGACAACAAGGTGTCCCCGACATTAAAGGGCACCATTCCTCACCCGTACAGGAAGTACCCGCACAGTAAGGTTCCCCTTACTGCGTCCAGGGTACGGATATCCTCTCCCTTATATAAGGTGACCCCTGTGAAGGGGCCAGGTATGTTCTCATCTTTGCTTCACTCCTTCTACTCTCATTTTGCTCTCCTGCCGTCGCTGACTTAAGCATCGGAGTGGTCTCGCCGGTCCCGCCGGCCAGCCCTCTCACGGTGTCTGTGGTTGCAGGTCTCCGGCGATCAGAAGCTAGGTTCAACCCTTTTTCCCGCACAGTACATCTGAGGAGGTGACGTGTACGCCCAGCGGAGTTCTTGACGGGAACACTATGGATCATAGAACGCTTTGCCATGGGTCTGATGTTGCAGCTTATGATTCCATAAGATCGTCAACCACTGATGAAAGAACTGCAATGGCGATGTTCCGAAGGAAGCACATGACCTACTCCTACTGCCATGATCGCGTCCGCTACCCATCGCCGCCAGATGAGTGTGCCATTGGCCCTGAAGCAAAGAATTTCCTTCCGTCAGGTGAAGCAAAATTCAAGTATCGCAGCAGCCGCGGTAGGCGAAATGGCCTCAGTTCTTTGGGAGCAGCAGTCCTTTGAGCCTTGTCTTCGAGAGTTTCAGGCACTTGGCAGGATTCTTTTTGGTGCTGTATAGCAAATTTATTTGCAATGCTAGTTAGATTCACATTGTTTAGATGGCATGCATATTTGTATCATCTGGTCAAGCTGTTCGAGCTTGTTTTGTGGGTCTATTTTGATCAAATCATATGTGTTCCTGTTTGAGATCGTAAATGAGGCGTCTGACACCTGACTGGTAGATCAAAATGGTACTAAGGAAGAGGACGATGGACTATGGCGTGCACCAAGCTCTGAACTGTAAGAAGAAAATAGAGGGTGAGAATGAAAGTCAGATATATCCTGGTTCAACGCTCAAGTCAGATTCTAGCATAGAGATGGAGAAGAAAAATGCAAGAATGTAGACAGAAATATTTTTTAAGTTCTGAGTACCTGCATCGCAAGAGACGAGGGAGTTATATATACTTATGAAAGAGGAAGCCGTCCTATCTGGATTAAGGAGAATATCCCATTAGTGAAGATCTTGTTAAGGGAGATGTTCCATTGTCGATAAGGAGAACATCCCATCACGGTCACAGTAATGAAGAATCTGTCAGATATGACACTAGACTGCACTATCATATTGTATTAATCGGGTGGATGAGCTACCCAAGATACCATATTATTACATGTGTTTTTCTAGTGACGGTCTGCCAAGCTAAATGAGGAAATGAAGTGAGCAAAATCAGTTGAGTGCAACATAGGGCACTGAATAGGTGGAGCGCAGAGTTGAGTGTTGAACTGGAATCGAACTTTAAGAGAAGTCGAGTGTGGGAACTAGAGCTGAGCTGGATGTCGGGTCGGATATTGGATCCCGATCTGCGTTGGTTGTCAAGTCAGGTATTGGATCCTTATCTGCGCCGATTGTCAAGTCGGGTATTGGATCCCAATTTGCATCGATTGTCGAGTCAGGATTCGATCACCTTTCCAGGATTAAGAGTGGGAGCGTGAAATGAAGTCGGGGAGTGGGACCAAGCTAATCAATTCTGGAGTCAAGTCTTTCATCTAATGTGTCATCTAATCGGATCAGATCTTAATCTTTTAGATCAAGTTATACCGACTCAGAACAACATGGGTATCTTAAGATTTCTCTTAAGAACTAAGGTATTGTTATTAGCACCTCTAGTCTCTATGAATATTTAGTTAATATCGTATACGCAAATTAAAATTTTAAGCAATCGCAAAAATTCTTATGTTCAACTTTTTTCCCCTTGTGTTAGATATTTAGGCTCTTCTTTCAAGTTAGTTAATTGATTTGATCAAAGTTGAAACTATTTTAATATTAGACTAGTATTCAAATCTTAGTTTTTTTTATGAGTATTTTATAACTTTTAAAACTTACTAAATCAATCTAATAATTTGATATAGTAAAACTTATCAACTTTTTAATAAGTTAATAAGTTTTAGATTGTGTAGATTTAAGAATAATTTTAAAACTTGTGACATATTTGTGTATTTTTCATTAATTATTTTTTATCTACTCTAGTCATGAAAATCGGACTTGGAGTCGTGCTGAGTTGGCGTCGGGCTTGACCCGAGCTGGTTTGTCATAATTTAGTCAAAAATTGAACCGTGACAGGTATCGCCATTCAATCGTGCTTTTTCACATCAGGCATAAATAATTAGGGGGGAATATTTGATTAAAATTAAATTGAATTAAATTAATTAAAATTGAATTAAACTAAATTTTTTAAAACTAACCGAATCGATCGAATTTTTAAATAAAAAATAAATAAATCAAATTGATAAAAGACTTATTAATTCAGGTTTTTTTACTGAATTAATCGAAATAATTAAATTATTTAAATATTATAAAAAATTTATCAATTAGTTAAGGATTTATAAATTTATTTAATTAAAAACTTATAAATTATTTTTTTATTTTGATTAATTCAGTTTATTCGGTTTAATCGAATAAGAAATTTTAAAATTGAAATCGAAACCGAATTAATTAATTTTTTTAAAAAAATAATCAAAATTCTGAAATAATCAAACTGAATTTTTAAATTCGATCGGTTCAATCGATTTATTCAGTTTAACTGAATTTTTACTCACTCTATAAATAACTTTGAGGCGAATCTTTATTCCAGGATCTGAAGTTGAACATTGACTCGGCAACGAGACGAGACTAGAGTTAGGTTGAGCAATCGATTTGAAATTTAATTTAATTTAATTAAAATTAAATTTTTAATTAATCAAATCAATTAAATTTTTAATAAAAATTAAATAAATTAAATTGATAAAATATTAATTAATTTAATTAAAAATCGGAATAATCAAATTTTTAATAATTATATATTTTTATTAAATTTTAACTTTCTTCTGTTAATTTAGAATTAAGAATTTAAGGATTTAAGAAATTTTAATTTAGAGATTTAAGATTCAATTTATTTGATTTAATTGAATTAAAAATTTTAAAATTAAAATTAAATTGAATTAATTAAAATAATTATTTTTTAAAAAAAATACAATTTTAAAATAATTAAATAAAAATTTGAAATTTAATTTAATCGAATTCTTGTTCACAATTAATAAATATGTGGGAAAGTCACAAATTAAATCAGTGAAATTCTGTTCGTACAAATAATAATCAAAATATATTTTTGTTTGTTTTGTTCGCTAATAATTTGAATTATTTAATTACATATTCATTGTATAAATAAAAAAATTAATAAAATAATTATAGAAATTTTTTATAAATTAAATAATGATAAGAATTTCATCGCACAGAAAGAGAGGAGTGCGGCGCAAGTTGGTTCTACGCAGAGGAGAGGGAGAGAGGGCGGCACAAAGCCAATCTCTAAACCCTAAGCTTCCCCTCCCGTGCCATCCAGATCGCTCACTCGTTAATCTTCAAATCTAAATAGTTCTCCAATTCATTTTGTCCGAGATTGGCATCCAGAGGAAGAAGCTTCTTCCTCTTGCTTGCTCTTTGATATTCTCCGATCCACAAATCTATTGTTTTGATGCCTCATATGAAAATTAATTGCGTCAAAAGATCTGATTTTTATTAGCTGCATTGTCTCGGATTCTGATTTTCGATCTAACGCAGTCAAGAATTTATTTATTAAAAGTTTCTAAGTCGTGTTTGGAGTTAATACAGTTTGCCGGTGAGAATCGGCAACTTTCTTTATCCTTCCGCGCTGTGGAAGCGTCGCGATCTCTTTCGGTATCCAGGATCGGAGATTGTGTTTGATTTTTGCCTTAATTATTGTTGGTTGCTTCTTCCACCGAATTTTTTTAGTGGGAATTTCGAGGTGAAAGGGGTTGGATCTCGGAGCGCTGAACTAGTGGCCATTAGTTATGGCGGCAGTTTCCGGTAATGCGGTGGTGGTGCCGGTGGATCCATTGCAATTCCCAGTGGGTGGTGGCGGCGGGAACGAGGCTCCAAGGCAGTGGTTTGTGGACGAGAGGGACGGGTTCATCTCGTGGATGCGGGGGGAATTCGCGGCTTCTAATGCGATCGTTGATCTCTTGCTCAATCACCTCAGGGTTACTGGCGAGCCTGGGGAGTACGACCACGTTGCGGCCTGCATCCACCAGCGGCGATTCCACTGGACGAACATCCTCCACATGCAGCAGTATTTTCCGGTTGTGGATGTTGGCTACGCACTGCAGCAGGTGGAGTGGAGGCAACAACAGCAGACAACGCAGAGGTATTCTTACGGTCTGAAGGAGAAGGATGGGAGGAAATCCGGTTTTGGGCATCGATACGGCCATCGTTTCAGTGGGGTTCGAGAGAGTCGTGCATGTCCGGCTTCCTGCACGGTTGTATCTGAAGTTGGAAATTTGGAGAAGAATGATGACACAATCAAAGACATAAACCACAACAATGTGCAGATGTCATCGGTCAAGGATTCCTTGCCTCTCAATGAAAAGGATGGTGAGTCTTTCAGCCTTTCAGATTAGGAGTGTCTTTTGCTAGAAATGTATAATCTTATATCAATGACACATATTAGGAAAACACTTATTAGATGTCAAGTATAAACAATTTCAAGAATGAGCATTCCACGCTGTCATTCGTACCTTAGTCACATCTACAATTGAAGATTTCCATTTCAGAATTGATAATATCTAACATGGCTTTTTTACAGATATCTGCACTCATCTGGGTTTTCCAATTTTTTTTTTATATCTTGGTATGCATTCATGGGAATGCTCAAGGATAACTATAATTGATATGTAAATAAATGCATTCAGGAAACTGCAATCCACATAGCTCAGAGGACAACTCTTGCCTGAAGGATGGAAAGAATGCATTTGGAACCAGTGATAATAAGTCGGAAGTTGGTTGTGCGCATGGTAATCAAGATTCTGATTGTGGAGGTATGTTTTTTTAAATAATAAAAAAATTCATTAAACAGCATATGTGCGTTGTATTATGTACTGCATGCATTTTTGATGAAAGAGTGGTCACATTGTACAACTAAATTTACATGATCTAAATTAACTTTTTAGGAAGTTCAATTAATTTCTCATGGTATAAATTGATTCCTTTTTCTTCTTTTGTAGGTTTTAACTAATTTAATTTCATTGGTCACTGAAATATAATGTCAAGATTCTGTTATGTACGTGATAACAAAGTTTCATCCTACACACGATGAAAAATGCATATGCCAAGATATGCAGAATTCGATCTGCATGTTGATTGTTACATGGGCAAACCAATTAGTTTGAATCTGAGTCTAGATAGGTTCTTGTGAGACTTCATCTGTGCTTTTATTTTTTATTTGAATCTTGTTCTCAGATTATTGGATCCCACTTATATTGAATCTGAGTATAGATAGGTTCTTTTATATGGAGTTCTATATCTTGAGTTGTGAGATAGTCTTCCATGTGCTGTGACACCTATTAGAATGCTTTATTCTTCACATTCTTATATCTAGTGTCAGATGTAGGACACCATTTTTGTTCCTTCTGCATCATGTTCATTACAAAGTGCCAAATGTACTATGCTTATAATATTTTCTAGGATGCATGATGTGAAGGATTTACTTTTCTTGTTAGCTTTTTTATAGAAGAAATGGTGACACCTTTAGGTTTTAATTAGAGCTACTTTTGAAGGATTGTTATTCTCAATAGATGGACCACTAAATGCCCTATGATTAGTGGTCGTATTGCATGCTTTCTAAAGGGTGTCTTATCAAGAGACTCTTTTTGGGCGAGGTACTGCAATTTGCTTGAAGGTTCTTGGTCTCAAGGAATTGGCCATTTAGTGATATAAAATTTCAATTTTTATGAGTGCAAAACATCAATGATGCTTTTCCAATTTAGTATTAAGTCTCTGAGGCTCAATTAAGAGTCCTTTAGTTTCATAAGAATAATCACAAGGTAGGAGCTAGCTTCTGTCATGTTAGGATTGATTCTCTAGGTCTCCAATTTTCTTAATTGCGATATTTTATTACTTTTCCTGATCATTTTGCAGATGGTTGACTAAAGGAGAGTGGGGCTTCTACTCTCGTTTCTTGGGGATCTAGGCTTGACACTTCTCTATAGCCTTTCCTTTTCCTTTCAATGGGGTGTTTGGAGGGTCCCTTTTGTTTTTTGTTGCCAAGGTTCATAACTGATGGACTAGTTCTATGTGAGGTGTGAGGCAGATTGTTGCTGCTGTGAGAGATCTACTACTCCGCTGGGGAGCCAGAACCACTAATCGTGATGACAGAGGAGGGATGATTTTGATATCATGTTGGGATTAGGGAGTATTATTTTGCATAGAATCCCTAGGGGTCATAAGTTTTTACAATACATTTCAATCCTCTACAATCCCTCAGTGGGTTAGAAGTTCTCGAATTGGAAGAGACTCATCGATCATCTTAGATTGGTAAAGCTGGATTGGTCAGATGGATTTTGGACCTTTAGGTCACGAATGGCAAAACTTTCTCCCAATAGACTGTTGAACTTCCACTCTATTTAAATTAATTTTCTTTAACTGATTCCTCCTCAGGGTTTCATCCATCATTGACAAATTGAGTACACTCTAGACGGAATGTGTACCAGATGGGAGGATTGTTCATTCAATCTGGAAATGTACCAACAGTATCTTATGTTCCATTAGCAATGAATTGCTAGTGGATGTTCTTGCTAAATTTAGGAACGTTTGCTGTCTAGCATTACATTTCAGGGATCTGAATGATAGTAGTGCTGTTTAACTTTCTATGAGTATGCCTTTACCAATATCAACACCTGTGTTTCTACCTTGCTTAATTTGCTTTTAGTTTGATTTTAAATTTGGACTTTTTTCTTTTGCATTAATTTCAATGTTTGGCTACTTGGGAATGATTTTGCAACAGACAAGACAATTATGACTTCAGATCAACATGGAATTCTGAAAGTAATATCAACTCCAAAAGAATTCCTGGCCAGAGAAACAAGTGATGGCATGATGGTATGCTCTTCTATATAAACAAACTGTTGTTGCATTCAACTGCTTCCTATGATTGTGAGAATTGATATGGTACAATTTATTTATTAGGTTACCTTATAAAATTTTGTAGGTAAATGTAGTTGAGGGACTCAAACTTTATGAGAATTTTCTGGATAGCTCAGAAGTCACTGAACTTGTTTCATTAGCTAATGAAATGAGAGCAGCTGGCCACAGAGGAGAACTTCCAGGTAGGCATACTCTTTCTTTGGCGTTATGTATTCAAGGCAAATCTTCTTAGCTTCAGAGGTCACCTTTTAACAAGCCACACTGTTACTTTTAATATGACCTAGATGTTGCTTAAATCTATATATTCCTTCCGTGGTTGTGTTCCCACAAACTTTGCACAGCACAGTATGTAAATCGTTCTTGTTGTAGAGTTTTAATGGATTCAAACCGATAAGATAATATCAAAGGAAAATTAATTGCGAGGATCAGGTAAATAAGCTAAAAAAGAGTATGGAGAAGAGGATAAAGGTACCTCGTTGTAGGAGTATGGCCTTAAAGAGAATTGCTGAAAAAAGAGGAGAAACTAGAAACAAATCTGGAAATACAAAAAGGGATTGAAAATAAATGCTGAAGTTTATGAATATATGAGGAAAAAGAAACAAAAGAAGAGAGAGAACAAACCTAGATAAGACAAGAAAGAAAATCTAGCTGGAAATTGGCTGGAAAATGGCCTGTGTCATATGAAGAGGGAGTCTTGGTGTCAATAGAAGCAGTAGGTTTGGATGAAGTGGGGTGTCGAGTGACAGATTATAAATTTAGGTTTAATTTTTATTACCAATGAACCCATCACTTAGTATAACTTGATTTTTTACCCTAAACTCCATGGACTGTCCAACCAGATGCTTGAGTTGCCTAGGCAGCCAAAGTGGTCCTTCTAGGCCACTTTTAAAACACCTGCTTATGAGGTCTTCTTTCACAATGATCTTATGTAATGCTTTCTTCACTACATTGGCATAACATAAATAGCATTGACTGATAAGAGAAGGTAACAGCTTATGCAGTATTAGTTCAGTTTTTTTTTTTGACTTCCATGGATAACTATTTATCTATCCACTGGACTACTTTCTTCTTTTAGGTTCACATCATTGTCATGTGTTGGATAAAGCATTTGCTGGGTTTTGTTTTATTTTATTTTCTTCTAAAGGAACTTTTCTTTTAAGGAAAAAATTGAAAATTAGTTCAAGAACATTTTAGAAATAAAACCAATATCATTTCCATTTTTTACATGCTATCATTAAAAAACAGGGCAAACACTTGTAACACTGAAAAGACCAATGAAGGGGCATGGTAGAGAGATGATTCAGCTAGGTGTTCTCGTTAACGAAGAAGCTATAGAAGATGAAAATACAATTCTGACCTCTGGAGGTAATTATTAAAAACACATTTTAGTATTTATTCTCTTCAAATGTATATAAATCCTTGATAGTGCAAATACTATTTTCTAGAGAGGAAGATAGAGGCCATTCCTAGCCTGCTTGATAGTATCTTTGACTGCTTGGTTCAGCGGCAAGTTTTGCCAGTTAAACCCGATTTCTGCTTGATTGACTTTTTCAACGAGGTAAGTTTTTATTTATTTATTTATGTTATGTTCTTTGTGAATTTGTTTGAGTTAGCTGACATTTGTTCTTATCATAAAGGGGGATTATTCACTACCTCACACATGGCCATCTTGGTATGGTAGGCCAATTTGTAATTTATTTTTGACTGATTGTGACATTGTATATGGCCGAACAATGGGCTCAGATCATAGGGGAGACTACAATGGTTCTCTGAAGCTCAACATCACACCAGGGTATGTTTTTTCTCACTAGTTTTCCTAATTTGCGAGTTTGAGTTTTTTATTGTCATTTCTTAAATGATTGAAATTATTGGATTTGGTTTCTATGTTTTAAAATTCTATGATAAATGTCAGAGGTAAGTCAATAGGGTTGTTCAGCTTAGTGGGTTTTCTTCCACATTAGTACCTTAGGTTTAGGGCTCTGAGTCGTGTAATTATCTCCTTACAACATGAGCAATTTCGTATTCACCTCACCCAAACTTATAGGATTTTCCAAAGAGGTATTCTTCAGTTGGCCTCTACTTGGAAACTAGTTTGAATGCCTCCTGGTGCCAATCACTTGAATTATTTATTTTGTCAAAATGGTGGCATGATGACTTGCAAGAAAAGTGGATGTAATCCCACATTACTATTTTATATTTATGATCTATTCATTCCGGTAAAATGCTTAGGGGAGGAGAGGAGAGCTTCACTTCTGAAAAGCTCTCCCTCAAAATCCAAAATGCTCTCCCCAAAGAGATTTCAACACCCAAATTGGGCAGATGCTTTCTTCTCCTGGGAATTAAGAGGAAATTCCCTATTTACCCTTCCTGGTTAGCTTAGTTCAGGGCATGGGCCAGTGTCACGAGTGAGTGTGTCTAGTCAGTGAGGTAATAGGCGAGCTCGATGAGGTTGTGAATGAGGCAAGGTTGCAATTTCTCCTTTCCTCTCCTCTAGAAAGACGAGTAAATGGGGATGATGGAGTTTTTGCTCCCTCTTCTCTACTCTCTTCTCCTTTCCTCTGCTCTCTGGGTGGTAAATTAAGCCTTTAGTATTTTTACATTGAGTCCTCTGTATATATGTAATTATCCCTTCATAACAAAAGCAATACAATATTTACTACCAGCAAATTTAACCATGAAAAGTAGTTCTTTCTCTCCTTTTTTTATAAGAAATGTTTAAGTGTGACAATATATTTGGGAGTGAGGAAAAAGGAAGAGTTAGAAATCTTGTGTCTTGGTATCAATGATCGTCACACACCACAAAATGGGCACCTATATAGTCTGGCAGTATCTTACTAGATAATTTTCTTGACAACTAAGACATGAAGTAATTTCCTATTTTAGATCTCCTGCATTGAGCTCATTTAGGTTCATTGTTTATGCGGGACAAGTTCTTTAGAGGGATATATCGAGTAAAATCTCTTCTATCGAGATTGTATAAAGCCGTCAAGTTGTCAGGGACTGGCGGCAGAATTAAAAATATTATATTTGGTAGTACGACTGATTTATTTTTCTGAGAAAAGATTTTGAGGAACCTCTTTTTTGGGCAGCCTCAGGAACACTAATTTTCTTACGAGTACAGGTGGTAGATAATTGGCTACGTGGCATTATATGTCCATGCAATGGAATACGGCAATAAAAATTATTATTTTTATATAATTTTTAAACTTTTAAGAATTAAGACTTTGTTTAGTTTTTATTACGAAAGTGTATACTTTTCGACAGCTACAAGAACAATTATTATCCCCGACTATTGGAGTTGACTAGATGAATCTTATTTGTGAAGTAGTATTTATTAATAATGATGCCCTCACCATATTTTTTTCTCTTTTCATTTTGTTCAACTCGAAGTCATCCTCATTCTCTCACCTTTTACTTCCAATTGATTGAAGTTCTCTAACTATTATTGTCTTTGTCGTCTGTTATCTTAATTTTGTTTCCTCATTTTATCTGAGCTATACTTCTCATATGTGTGCCCTGTTGACTCCGCTAATCATACTTGACTGCATACTAATAATTTTAGCTGATACTGAAACCTAATAGGTTTTAGTCATAAATTAACTAAGGTTGTTTTTTTTTGGATAAATTTGGTTAAACGTTTTTTCTAGGTTCTGTAACAATGGACAGCTCTGTATATTGTTGCATGGGCATGGTCTTTTATTAGATCTGAATTTTATCAAGGGGCATGGTTTTTGATTATTCCACTATTATTAAGAAACTAAGTTCCACCTCATTCAATACAATTATATTTCATTTCTGCAACAAACATAAATAATCGGAAGTTTGCAAAAGTTGTTTTCTTCCTTTGCATCTGTGTGCTTTTCAAAGATTATGAGTTCAGTAATTCAACGAAGTATAAAGTTGAAGCAAAGTAGTTCAGCAATTTGATGAAAAAGCTCATCTCGTACCATTCTCTTCAAAATTATGTACTATTTACTTGAGCTGTCATCATAGAATTCTCACCTTTTCTATCTATTCCAGGTCTCTTGTTGTGATGCATGGGAAAAGTGCAGATCTAGCTAAACGTGCTATCCCTTCCCTTACAAAGTCACGAATACTGTTAACTTTCGGAAAATTTCGACCAAAGAAGACTCTTCCATCAGATGGTTCTATCTCCAGTTCATCAAGCTTTTCGCGTTATCCATTAAGTCGTAAGCAATATGGGGTCATACCTGCTAATGGTTTGGTACAAGCTCAGCCAGCCCCTCAAACCATTTCTCCTCCTAATGGTGTTCAACAGCTGTTTGTGGCTGGCCCGGTGGTTGCTGCTCCAGTTCTTCCTTACCCATTGCCCACCTCGATACCTAATGCAAATTCTGGGTGGACCGTGGCAGCTCCTCCAAGACACCCAATTGCTCCTCGACTTCCTGTTCCAGGCACTGGAGTCTTCATTCCGCCAGGATCTGTACATTTTCCTCAAACTCAGCAGCTACCAGGAGCTTCAATTTCTGCTGAAGTTACCTATGTGCCAAACGATTTGCCCTTCTCTGCTAAAAATTGTACAGAGAATCCTAGTTTTATCAATGATACTTCTTGCGAGACCTCCCCAAAGATTGTGACAAGGGTCACTGAGCCTAATCCAGAGTGCAATGGGTGCTTGACCACTGGTAATGCAGCTGCCATCCCAGAACAGCACAATGCTGTTGATGAGAAACTTGATTCTTTTCGAGAAGTAGCAAGATAGAAAACTACAAGAAGTTTCGGAGCAATGTAAAGAGCGGCGGAAGAATTACTATGCAATATCTACTTCTTTTCACACATTAGGACAAAACAGTATTTGTATCTAATCTATCTCCTTGAACTTTGTCTGTGTACATTCTGACTGCTTTTTTCTAGATTACAGTTACAATGGCTAAGTAGATTGGCAAAAAGGATTATCAATGAGAAATACACGTTCGTTGCCATAGCCCATAGGTATGTCTACTGATTCCTTTCCTTGCTAGGGAGTTAGTGGCTTAGTTTTTTTTTTTTTTTTTTTCTATTACAATCTGATATCTTTAGATGATCTTAAAGCAGCTTTAGTGTCTTTTGTTAGATCCTGTCGTTTCAAATGACAAATTTATGGTCTCAAGTTCAGTGATTTGCAATTGTGAAATAATCTCTACGCCGTGAAAAACTCATCTGGTCGCCATTGGAGTCAAGGCAGCAGTCTAGTACATATGATCAGGCTTTGCTCCTAGTTTGAAGTTAAAAATATTCCCTTAAACGACGTGTTATTCCATTATGGTGTAATGATAAAACATTTAAAGAGCAAAAAAAGGATTAGACTTAGAATTTCAAATGAGACGAATACTTTTAGGATTAATCTGTTGTGAACAATAGGGCGTGGCCTGTTAGATCTAATATTTTGGATATATTTGATTAAGTTATTTAATCAAGTATAAAATATAATTTAATATAATTTAGGATTTTATAATAAATTATAGAGAATAAAATATAATCAGTTTAATATTTATTATATTATTTTGATTTAATTTATTTTTAAATTAAATTAAATTAATAATATTAATATTAATATTTATGATAATATATTGATAACATGTATAAAAAATAAATATAATTTATTTATAATTTTTTAAAATTTAAAACAAATTTATATATATTAATAAAATAATTTATTTTATGATATATTTTAATTAATTTAGTTTTAAAATTTAAAAATAATTATGAATTTTTTTGGTTAATTTCTAGAATAAAAAAATCTTAAACTATTAAAATAATTAAATTCTGAATTTATAATTTATTTATTAATATTTTATTAATGTGATGGTGATATATTATTCGAGAATCGATTCTAATCAAGTTATCATTGATTCAAATTAATTGAATCACCGTCCATTGAACTTTCTAATAAAAATCGATCAAAATCAATTAAAAATCAACATCAAATTTAAGTGACAAAGTAAATCAATATCAAATTTAGTTCTTGGAGCATAATTAAATTGCTTATAATAAAACTGAATCAAAGATTTAAATTTTGATAAAGTCAAAATAATAATCTCTTCTTCGTAATATTTTTTTATCGTGATCAATAAAATTTATAATGAAGGGAGCCGTTGTGACGAATTTTAAGAAGAAGCAAAGCAACAAAATTTGACGAGCAAAATTCCAAAACAGGTCTAAGTCACCATTACAACAACCACTGAAACATCACATGCGCCTTCGCTTTAAAGAAAGCGGCTCCCTTCGCTGCTGTCTCTCTCTTTCGCACACACTCCACTTAGCTACTGCACGACGCTTTGGAGTCTCACGGTCTAACAGCCGCGGCCTCCGTATCCTCCACCGACGCCACTGTCGCGCTTCTCGCTCCGATGTTCCTCTCGTTCGCCCCTCCCCGCCGCCTCTTCCCCGTCCGCTTTCTCCTTCTCCACCGCCATAACCTAGCGCTCCTCCTGCTTTCGCTAACTCTGCTCGCACCGCCAGCCGCACCTCACCAGAGCTCATCTTTTTCCGGCCATGTCGCCCTCACCGAATGGCGCTCCGCGCATGCCTCCTTCTACGCCGTCTTCGACCCGCGCGACACCGTCGGTCCGCCTTTGATCTCAATTTCCCACAATTCCCTTTTCTCCCTTTCCTTTTTCTTTTTGCTCTAGACCGGCGATCTCACGGGTTCTGTGAATTTTATGCAGGGGGTGCGTGTGGGTACGGGGACTTGGGGAAGAGTGGGTATGGGATGGCCACGGCGGGGCTGAGCGAGGCGATGTTTGAGAAGGGAGCGGCTTGCGGAGGATGCTACGAGGTGAGGTGTGTGGAGGAGCTTCGGTACTGCCTGCCGGGGACCTCTATGGTGCTCACCGTCACCAACTTCTGCGCCCCTAATTACGGTCTCCCTGCCGACGCCGGCGGGATCTGCAACCCTCCCAACCATCACATCCTCATGCCGATCCAGGCCTTTGAGAAGATCGCCATTTGGAAGGCTGGAGTCATGCCCATACAGTATCGCAGGTCACTAATCTATGCTTTTACTCCCAAATTGCTACAAGGCCAAAGAGATTTCTGTCAAAAAAAAAAAAAACGGAAAGTGAAAATTTGTGGCAGTTTGGAATACGATATCTTCATTTGTTTTGTTGATATTAGTTCAAATTGAATGGATAATGAAATTACTTGTTTAGAATCATGCAAAATTAGGCTATTTTTTTCCCCTTCTAGTTTGGAACTTTGGAATATTGTGAAAGTACATAGTTCTTGTTAAAAGGTTAGAATGCTATGAGGAATCTGATAAAACTTTGTGTGCAATGATTCTACTCTGCATGCAGTAATAGGACTGTCTCAATTTGTAATTTCAGTTCAAGTAGTTTTGTAAAGATCTGTCATCGTTCAGGGAATAAATAATCATGTAAAAACTTACTACCTGACTATATGTTATCTATACATCCATTAGTTTATGAAAACTAGAACCAGGTATTGATATCTAACTATTAGTAGGTAGCATTCATCGTCTCTTGTAGCCAATCATTTTGTGTAAAGATGAGAACACATGTTGAATGGATGACTGAAATCTCAACATGTTAAGCATCACTGCAATTATCTCTTTCATAGTTCCTAGCCACTTTGGATGCTTAACATGCAGGGATGTAACATATCTGAACATTTAAGTGTTTTAATTCTACGATATTAGTAGGTAACGATTAGTAGTTATGGAATTGAAAAAGGATGTTTACATTTTTGGGGGCATCAATCAATTCTATGATAATGATTGTTAGGAGAACAATACTTCTTTTATGCATTTTGTAAGCAAGAAATACATTGAACATAAAGAAGAGAGACACAAAATGAAAGAAAACAACATCAACAAGAAACACAAACATTATGTGGTCTGATGAGATCTTCTAAGTCAGATGACTACATGAGTATAGATCTATTGACAAATATATGTTATGTCATACCACAACCTCATTTGCATTACGGGTGGTCTATCACAGTTTGAAAAAAATTTCTAGGTTGACATTGACAAAACATGTGATAGGATCTTGATGGTCCAACTAGAGAGGGCAAGTAGACAATGAGTTCAATTCGTTCGTTTCCCACACGCAAACACAAAACAATGCAACCATTAGTAATGTGAAAATGCTCATGTGTGTTTAATTGTGTCAAGTATAATCACAATGGAATAAAAAACTAAATACAAAAACGAAATATGGAAGGCTGCTAAGAGAACTAAACTACCTCAGTTGCTAAACCTGAAATCTCATTTGTTATTAGCGTGATCAATTAGTTTTTTGGGATTGTGTGTCATGACCATGTAGCTGCAAAGTTCCTACATTACCTGAAAATGCCTTCCAACTTATGGTACAACATTAACGGTTATTTTTAAATGCTGAAAACTTTGCGAGTCAATTCTGGTATTTTCAGAATAATATTTTGATTGTATCAAGAATGGAATTGTTTTGAGATGTTGGAACCAAAGGAAAATGTTCTTGTTGTTCCTACATTATTTCATTACCTAAGAACGAACATTATGTTCCTTTCCATTTCCACTGTGAATCAAATGTAATGTTACTTTCTTCTTCTGTTAATTTTTATAGGCTTATCATTGTGGCTTTGACATATTGCAGTTGCCCTATGCAAAATTGCTTCTTGTTACCATAACTAATTATGCAATTGGGGTTATACAGGGTGAAATGTGTAAGAGAAGGCGGTGTTCGTTTTACCATCGATGGCAAGGGATTCTTCTACAATGTGCTGATCAGTAATGTTGCAGGTGCAGGTGACATTGTTGCTGTGAAGATCAAGGGGTCAGCAACTGGATGGCTTCCTATGGGTCGGACTTGGGGCCAAAATTGGCACATTAGTGCTGACCTACAGGGCCAAGCACTGTCATTTGAGGTCTTCAGCAGTGATGGTGTTACTCTCACCTCCTACAATGTTGCCCCTAAGAATTGGGCTTTTGGCAAGACCTATGTGGGCAAGCAATTCCCATTCTGAATATAAGTATCCATTGTTTTCCTTCTTCTTGTACTTGTATTTTGTCTGTACACATTTGAGAACCGAGTTATTAATGAAGAAATCCAATTTTCTTTTAGTACCTATATATGCCTGTATTCAGTTCCAGTGTTTTCTCCACTTTACATTGCAGTCGTTTAAACTTGTCTTCAGTTGTGCTACATGTTCTTTTTCTGTAATTATGCTCTAACAAACTTCGGATGCGGATTTTAAGCAGCAAAGACAAAATATTACTATCATTATCTTGATATTGTCTATCAGTAAAACATCTAGTGGTTAACCAATATTCTTTTGCATACTATAACCCTTCACTTCACCTCATAAATTAGAGTTGTATTCTCTAATTTAGAGAGTTTATCTAAGCACTCATTTTCAAGGTCTACCTCTGCAATGGGGGACGAAGGAAAGTTAAGTTATACTTTAGACAGAACAATATAATGAAATTACACACAGGAAGCAAGCTTTTAGGGCACCACAATGGCATGTGCTTACAGCACGCTCCCAAGAATTCTAAGGAAATTTCAAATACAAACTCTGTTAAACTATGAAAAAAAACGACAGCAGAAACATAAAACAGAGATTCTGAAGACAAAAGACAGTCTTTGATTTAGTTATTTACAAAAAAAATTTCTCCAATTATTGAACATCTCATGACCTCTTGTAAAGTAGGATAAAATTGCGTACAATAAATCCTTTCCGGACACTCTGTATTGGCCGGAACTTCGTACACCAAACTATCCTTTTTTATTAAACATCCATGACATGAAATTGTATGAGTTTCTGGACTATGATGTTCTCCACTGCAGCTCAACTTGTAAGCGACCATTTTTAGAGTCGATAAGATGATACTTCTCGTTGATTCTCTTGTTGTTGACGACATCCGCAAGGCTGATAACCACATGTCCTAGCATTTCCTGACAAGTAACTAGATATCAGTATGGTTGGAAAACCAAAATAATATCTCCAATTAGCATAACTATCGGTCTAGGCTAAAGTAAATGCAAGTATATGACTACTTTTCACATAAGCTTCATTTAACTTTCTTCTTTGGCTTGTAGGAGACTTTTACAACAAGAGAATATCACCTTGAGGGTACATGAGAAGTGGGGATAGCACTGAGGTCATGAAGTGCAAAGAAGACAAAGGATAATCTAAGTATTTCACTATTTTTTTCCTTATTTCCATTGAGAGAAACTTGCTTGGAATATTATAAACATTAGTCAAAATGCAAAATGAAAATGGTGGTACCTTAGAGTGGATTCCGATACTTGGTGGTCGACTAACTACCTCGACATGCATTTTTTCGTTTGTAGGTGGTTCCTCACAAACAAATTGAAACTCCTCGTCCCATCGTGGATCTCGATTTTTCTTGATGCACTACATTAGACAAAAAAAAAAAAGAGGATAAATGGAATTAAGAGTGCAACAAACAATATGAACGACCATTACAAAACATTCTTCACTCATGGTACCTTAGTTTTCTTCGCCTCTCCTCTGAACAGGATCCGAACATAAGGATTTGTGTGATGCTTCCCTTCAAGATCTTGAGCTTCGTGGATGATAGCCACAAGCAAACCACCACCTGCCGGAGTGCCTTCAGGTGCCTTCTCCATTTCTCCTTCTTCATCACTGATATCATTTGGAACGTCCCCTTCCTTAAATGGCTTGTAGGTGACGTCTACAACAATCTGTCCACGTGACTTGTCATTTTGAGGATCATTAGGATCCAAGGTTTTGAGCAAGTCAAGAGTTAGAGTTTTTGTCTGATCTGGGATAAGATCTTTCAGTGGGACGACATTCAAACCCATCTTATCATGTTTGCCAACCTGGAGGAGAAATAAACATTTACAACATCGCATATATTGGCTAAAGAGAGATGAAGGTATACATACCTGCTCCCAATCATAGACATTAAGTTCAAGAACTTGAGATTCTGGATCCCTGATAACCAACTTGAATTCCTCATTCCACTCAGGATTAAGATTGCTACGTTTCACAGTGGTCTTCTTTGCTGGCAGATTATCATCTTGAAGAGTTAGCTTTACATATGGATCTGACTTACCCAAAAGATCTTTCTTCTTCAATTTCATTGCCTGGACCACAGTCACTTCCAGAATACCAACGGGCTTCTTCAGAGCTCTGCGAGATTGACGTGAAAAGACACTCAGTGCTGGTAGTTAAATGAAGCTGATAATGTATTAAATAATGAGGAGAATCTCATATCCTACTTCGTGGGATCCATTATCGGGACTTCTAGTGTTTTAGGCCATAGATACATGCTTGCAACTTGCTTCTTTATGGTCTCCTGTGGATCAATGCAGAAAAAAGTATACGTCGGGAAGGGGAAAAAGAAGTCTGCATACAAATCTGAACAGGTTTAAAACAAAAACACATGGGTAGAAGTTGTAAACATATCGTTCGAGCTACAGACAAAAATTGATAAAATATTGGCAACTGGCAAAATTAGATGTAATTGTGTCACCCATTATGACAGAGATAAGAAGGTTCTCTTTTCATGACTCATCAACAGATTCCATCTACGGATCACGTGAAGGAAATGAAACCTATAAGAAGAGAAGAGAGGGAAAGAGGGGAAAGACTAAACAGATCACCAAAAGCATCAAAGAAGTGACACTGAAGTTAGAAAAACTAAGATGTATTCTATAAGGGCATTTGGATCAATGCATTTGGCATTTGGATAGTTAGGTGAAAGAAAGTTTCGGGTTGATTCATATTATTCTATGAGATGACAGAAAAGTGATTCAAACATATAAACATTTTTCAAGATTGTGATTATAACTGAAAAGGAAACAGTGAACCGTAAGGTCTAAGAAGCAAAAAATAACAATAATAATAATAATAAACCTGAACAAATCTGTAAAGACCAGGTATTGACATAACATCAGCTCCTAGAAGCTTTAGTCCAAAATCAACATGTGGCTGCAAGAGATTACAAGAAATCAAAACTTGAAGGATGTAGAAAAGTGGTTAAACAAAAAAGAAAACCAAATATTTCTATCCCAATTTACCTTCTCCATGAGTGATACAAGGATTTTTGCAAAACAGGGGAAGTTCGGGACCAATGGCTTTAATGTAATCCGTGGAATTGCAAAGACTTGCAAGTCTAAAACCTAAAATGAATTAAAAGTGGGGAAATAATCAACTCCAAACATCAACTGTGAATTACTTATGATTGAGAAAAAAATGGTATTTCTTTTGGTTGAACCTAAAGTATCTAGACCTGTACTGTCGCTTTTAATCCAAATGCCTTAACCACAACGGTCACATTAGGGTTTCCAGCCCACTTGAACAATGGTTCCATGATCAGTTCCTTGTCGTCAGTAGTGTAAACTTTCATTCCTGAAATACAATGTAAAGGTACATAAAGAATTCTACATGCATATGTATAGATGCTAAGGTAACCAAATATCAATTTTATGGAACGAAAGTAGGAAATAATATTAAGATAAAATGATAATAAAATTCCATTGAAAACCATTACTGAAGTTTCACAGCAGACAGTTCAAATGAAAAAAAAGGAATATATATATATATATATATATATATATATATATATATATAAAATAAAATTCACATGAAATGGCATGGACATTTACAAAGTATATATGATCATTCTTAGCTTTAAATGCATTAACAAAGTCCAATAGTCCATTTCATAATTTCCTAGAGATCAAATGTAAGAGATGATGCACTATTGTTGGTACTATCCAGAAAAAGGGACTAGCTCACCTAATAATTTGAAATTAGCAAAAACCAAGTCTAGAAGCCATGTAACAGTGAGAAAAATTCTGACCTTGAAGTGTAGGTGGCAAACAACCTAAGGTGAGTGTTTCAAATTCGACAGAGTCAATTTTGTACTTGGCAGTATTCTCAGCAATAATTGGTTTTGCTATCTCCTTTGCAGTTTTGCAAATTGCCTGCACAAGCACTATGAAGATAATTATTGAATACAAGACATTCTATCACATCCACTAAATACATTAGATTAATTTCCAGAATTCTAAGGGCGTTCACCTTGTCAAGATAAGGCCACATATACTCTAGAAACTTGTTTAGCCAGTCAACCTAACAGGACAATGATAATAAGTTTAGTTTTGAAAGTGAGCACCAGAGAAATCGCCAACTGAAATCAGAACCTAAATTAACTAATTGTAGAGAGAAAAGAGGGAGTTTTTTTACTCGATCAAAGTCTGGATTTTTCACCCATAAGGGAATTTCCGGAAACATTTTCTCCAATGCAGTAGAATCATATTCAACAAGTGGCCGAATTTCAGGATCCTGAGAATATGAATGTCAATAATGAGTAACACAAAAAGCAATACTGCTTATATTCCATTGAGTTTCCTTCCTTCTGTGAGTAGAAACAGCCTTTAATCTAGCCCCTTAGTATACCTTCTCATCTCGTGTATAAGTCACTGGCTACCTTAAGTTATTTATTTATTGTCGAGAAGTTAAATGTAAAGATGGGATATATGAAAATATCCCATGCCTATTAATGTTGGTAGACTATAATTATCATAAAGCAACCAATAATCTTTTCTCATTCCATTAGAATTACCTTAACATAAAGGACACATCTCTATAGAAACAAATTGTAGGCATCCATACTGGTACAAGTTTTTTGTATCATCATAGCATTCCTTGGTTTTCACATTTTCAAAATGTTCATACAAAAAATTTGATCATCACTCATCAGGAACAAGAAAACAAAAATCAACCGAACCAAGACTCCTCTGATACGTTTGATATTTCGAACAATGACACAGCTTAGAATTCCATAAAGAAATCAAATTACAGGCTCGATCTACGGGAAATGGAACATAAAACAAAATCGTTCAAACTTGTATTAATCTTAAAGAATCAAGAAAGGAATCATTTTTGTCATCGTCATTATTATATCTTTTTCATAAAGATCGAGCACAATTCCGCAACAACCGCAACTCTCGCAAAGAAAAACCGAAATATGGAAGAGAAGCGAAAGAAACCGTCCACAGAGGAATCAAAATCATCGCACCTTGACGTCGGTGGGCTGGGAGAAGATGAACAGGTAGTAACCGATGACCAAGCCGAGGGCGATCCCCCATCCGAACCCAAAGAAACCCAACACTGTGCCGAAGAACCCCATCGCCACTATCTAATCCACCTCCTAGCCAAGTAAAATCAACAAGGGCAGATAGAAGAGAAGAAAAGGGCAAGATCCCAACTTTCCGGAGTCGGAAGAAATTAATCGGCAATCACCCAAATCGCCCACGCAGAATTCCAATCCAAATTCCACATGAAGGAACCGGAATCAGACGGTTGGGCAGAGAGGAGGAGGAATTTATTAGGCTGTCGATGTTAGAGCGAGATTTAATGGCGGCCATAGAAGATGTGGAGAGTGGGTATGCGCGCGCCCGCCCCGCCCCGCTCCATGGGACTGTCGGTAACGCTGCATCTGCATGGAGTTGGAAAGCGCTGCCTGTTAACTTACGTCCACAACCACACGCTTCGCCATTTTAATAAATGCCCTATTTTTCCATTTATAGATATTTACATACATCATAATCACCATTATTTTTACTATTTTATCTTTGGGACAAAGATTAAATCCTGAACGAAGTCGAAATAATACCCTCTTTTTCGTGATTAACAATTGTAATTTTTTGATTTACCTCTTCACATATGGTCGTGGAGTCGATCGTAATTTTTTGATTTACCGTTAAAGTTATGGATTCCACCTTTTACAGAAAAAAAGATTAATTATAATTTTTTAATTTACGTTTTTATAGATGATCGTGAGATTGCTATCTGAGATCGTTGGGACGGTGGATTCCCGAAATGACTTTTACTATTTTGTTTGAATGATATTTTGCAGTAGTTTTGTGTGACGTCATGAGTGGAGGGTGTTCTGTTAATTTTGAAACATTGAGAAATATTTTAGCGTGATTGATAAATTAGAAGGGTAAAGTCAAATTATTCCGAAACCTTAAAATGGAGCGTTTTTGAAAAACTAAAAAATTGAGGGAGCATAACAGATGGACGGATGTCGACGCGGATGAGAAGCCGGGCGACTCGTCTTCGAGGGCGGCGGCGACGTCGCCGGTGCCGGCGATAAGAACGCAAGAAGAAGAAGAAGAAGAGAGCGGAGGGTGATGCAGAGAAAGACCCTTCCACGGCTATCTCTGCTGATGGGAGTGGGGCAGAGGAGGCAGCGGCGTCGGCTGGGGAAGAGGCCTACACGATCGAGGCGGCTAAGAACATGAAGTACGAGGAAGCTATTCCCGGTGTAGGCAAAGAGGTTTGGATATGACCCAGCCAACCAGTCCCTGACGGCTGCCCGCACGGTGGAGGCGGCTCTCGATGACAGGGTCAAGAAGAAGGCAGACCGCTATTGCAAGTGATCTATCAGTCCGATTATTCTTCCAGGTGGTTTGAAAAACTGAAAATTTTAGGGTTAGTAGTAGTCCTTTCTCTATCTTCCTGGTTGAATTCAGGTTTTCTTTAACACGCTAGGTAACTAGGGTTGATTTGGGGCTCGTTCATTTTTGGGTCTAAAGTCGTATACTGTCTCTTGCAATTTCTACTTGAACCTTACTGTAAATTTTGCTAGAAACATATTGTTCTTCAGTTCTTATGATTAAACTTCGTGATATTTGGGGTTGTAACCACCAAGAAAGGGAAGCGGATGATCATTTTGAGAGGATCAACCTCCCCTTGTTTGGGCTCGATCGAACACCTTGTTTGCGCTCTAATATCATTTCGAGGGGATCAACGATCTAACACATTGTTTGGGCTGCAAAAATTTGGTGGCGATTCATGAATGTAATCAACTCATTGGCAATTAATTTGGGAAACTGGTTTGTTTTGCAATTGTATGAAGTTGCTAAACTTGCTACTCAAATACAAGAAATGCATCATAATAAAACTACAGAATCACTAGCCACCTCCTCACAATAGTCCAATTAACCTAATTGATGCTTGATTCTCGAAGAAGAAGATGGTGTTTTTGCTCTGATAGAAAGAGATGCTGGGACTGGAGAAAATGCATTAAAAATAATAGGAAATCATAGATCTAATCTCATAGCTAATTCCTGGAATGATTAATCAAGACTAAGAACTTAAAACAAAGACAGTAGTAGAAAATTGGAGTTCCCAGGGATTCGATGCTACTGCCATCTCCGCTGCAGCTTTCAGATCCTCTTCAAAAGGCAGTTACACAACGTGCGCGCCAATTCCATGCGTAATCTATTCCATTTTGGCGCGAACATGGCCACCTGCCATTGCCCTTCTCACCGATAACTGTCAAGAAATCGGGAGAAAACAGAGTCATGGCCAGTTTCATGGACGTGGCGACCTCAAAGCCCGTAACCAAAAGCTAGGAAGGTTTCAAGAACTCCAGCAGTAGGTCGGGACTCGCTCGCCTCCTCTGCTCCGATGAAGCTCGGCGACTTGCTCGAGATGTCCAACGGCGACACCCCCGTGAGCCGCCGGGGCATGGCCGGCCTCAACATCGACGCCGAGATGGGTGCGCCACCCTGTACCTCACCTACTCTTTCTTCTTTTTCTCTGCTCCTCTGGACTAATTCTGATGGTTCGCTCAGCGAAGAGGCGGTCCGACGTCATCGAGTGGCTCGACAACCTGTTTCCCGGCCTCCGCATGCCGGTCGACGCATCGGAGGAGGAACTCCAGGCGCGGTTGCTCGACGGATCTCTTCTTTGCGGCATCCTGAGGAGGTTGAGCCCCGGCTACTCTAATGAGGTTTGTTCATCCAACTTCCGCGGCAACTCATCATATTCCTTTCCCAATCTCAACTTTCCAAGCACCGTCGTTGCAGATGAGGAACGATAACTATGATTCTAGCCTCGAGAACAGTTCGGAAAACATAACCAAGTTTGTATCGGCTGTCGAGAACATGGGACTGCCGGGATTCAACGTATCCGATTTAGAACAGGTAATTCAATCCAATAACTTCTGAAGAATTAGTATATCCCATGAAGTTGAAGTATTGGATCGATCAACTTGGAAGCAGGGGGCAGTGTCTGCAGTGGTGTACTGCCTTTGGTCTCTCAAGGATCACCTCCTCTCCGATGTCTGCCAGGATGGAAACTCGCCGGTTAGGAGTGGAGGAGAGGGGAGAACGAAGCCCAAAGTGCTTCAAAACACAAGGTTTGCTCCACTCAGTGTTATGGTTGGGGACAGCACTCCCAGGGCTAATGATCACAGCCCTGCTTCCATTGGAGAACAAAGGAGGCATAGCTTCCATGAGCTAAGATCGCCACATTACTCTCAGAGCACTCTCATTTCAGGCATGTTATTTTGGACAAAAGTTCTTTGCCGAACATTTTAAGCTTAATTACATGTTACTTTTTCTGTGCAGAGCCATCAACCCCACAATCTCCTTATGGTGGTCACAAGTTCCATGATGTCTTTCAACTAAAACAAGGACATTATTATGATATTTCGGCTTCAAAGATCTCTGATATGATGAAATCAAATAGCTTAGATGTAAATTGCATAAACTCTCTAATACAACTTCATTTTGGTATTTCTTCTTTAAAAATTATTTTTAATCTTTGATGAATATTTTGTCGGCAGAATGCCCCTACTCAATCTCTTTTAAGCATCATGAATGGGATTCTTGAAGAAAGTATTGAGAGGAAGAACCAAGATATACCTCAAGTATGTACGCAAGAGGAACTCTTGATTCTCAAGACCCTACTTCTTTAGCTCTCCTCTGACTACATGTACATTCGATCAATTAATTCAATGGTGTAGGCAAGACAATATTGTTCACACTTTATTTTGTTGTGCTTGCTAGCGTGTATCATCCTTGTTGAAAAGAGTAGTGCAAGAGATTGAACGTCGTATTGCAACTCAAGCCGAACACATACACAATGTAAGAATTAAGTTTTTCTTCATATATGTGTTTGTGCTTCTTTTGAAATGTTATCAAGAATGTTTCATCTTTGCTGCAGCAAAACAATCTCATTAAAACAAGGGAGGAGAAGTATCAATCAAGAATTAGAGTGCTTGAAGCATTAGCAATGGGTACAAATGAAGAAACACAGGTAACATCAATTAGCTGCAACAATTATGTTAAATGAATTCGAAGGTTCATTGTTGTTTCTCAGATGTTGTAGTAAATTAGTCTCATTTCTGTTTCAGATAGTTATGGAACAACTCCAACTTCTAAAGGTCTGATTCCTGTCTAGAGTTCTTAGCACTTACTAAATAGGACTCTTTTTTGTGATTATCTAGTCTTCCTTTCTTGTATAATTTATATGCTCTTAATTCAACAGTATCCTTAATTGTTGAAAGTAAACGAGAAATTAGATGAAGAAAGTACTTCAAAATGAACTAGACACTGGAAAGAAATAGAGGACAGTTGAAATTGTGTTGTTTACTTTATTTGGACTTGCAAGTATCTTTGTCATTTGAAACAATATATTTGAGAATCTCGTGGAACATTTTGTAACTGTACTGGCATGTTTAGACAGAAAAGCATAAAATTGAAGAGAAAAACACACATGACGAAGAAAATATCGCTAGGCTGCTGAAGGAGAAGGAGAAAAATGACAAAAATACTTCAGAACTTGCTAAGGAGTTAGAGACTGTAAAAAGAACATACAAGGAGCAATATCAGCATATGGAAACCAAATCAAAGGAGCATCAGGAGGAGTTTGAACAAAAACTAATAGAAGTTGAATCCTATTTGGAAGAATCAAGAAGCAGAATGAAAGAGCTAGAGGCAATTTCAGAATCCAAGACCCAAAATTGGAATCACAAGGAGCATGTTTTTCAGAAATTCATAAATCTACAACAGCAGTCAGTGAAGGTATTCCTTGCTTGTACTTCTATACTTATTTTGATTCTTACCACTGATATTTTGGTTTTCATTAGGAGTTGAGGTCATCCTATGACTCAATTAAGCATGAACTTGCAGTTTCACAAAAGAAATGGTGTGAAGAATCGATCACCTTCGGTACCAAGTGCTCTGAGATACATTTTGACAAAAATTTCAAACACATGTATTTGATTTACTCTTTTTTTTCTGCAGGGAAGAGACTGAAAGTACTGATTGATGCTGCAGAGAACTACCATAGCATCCTTGCTGAAAACAGAAAATTGTTTAATGAGGTTCAGGAGCTAAAAGGTGTCATTTGTTTTGAAATATAATCTCACATAATGTTTTATAACTCTGCTAAAATTCTTTTATATGTTGTTTAGGGAACATTAGAGTCTATTGCCGGATAAGACCATTTCATTCTGGTGAAGACAAAAAGCATACTACAATAGAGTACATCGGCGAGAACGGTGAGCTTCTTATTGCAAATCCCTCCAAGCAAAGAAAAGTTGGACAACGAATGTTCAAATTCAATAAGGTCTTTGGTCCAGCTTCTACTCAAGGTCTGCAAATGGATACTTAAACTTTTATCGATCATAATATCTTTTTCTGAATCATATTTTATTGATACCTAAGAAAAGCTTTTTTATATTCTAATAGAGGAGGTGTTCCTTGACATTCAACCGTTAATTCGCTCAGTTCTTGATGGTTATAATGTATGCATTCTAGCATATGGTCAAACCGGATCAGGAAAAACTTATACCATGGTGAACATTCCTTAATGTTCTTTCATCTTTCACTTTCTCAATTACATTTCTCATACTTAATGATTTCATCCTTTTACTATGTTGATAGAGTGGACCGAATGGAGCAAGTGACGAAGAATGGGGCGTCAATTATCGAGCTCTAAATGACCTATTTCAAATATCCCGAAACAGGAGAGACACCTATATGTATGAGGTGGGTGTTCAGATGATTGAAATCTACAATGAGCAAGTCAGAGATCTGCTTGCAAATGATGGCTCACAAAAGAAATATCCTTTCTTCCCATATGATCCCATTACTCCAATTAACAAGTGCTAAACTTCTTAATGATTATTAACCTAGTTAATGCTTACAACGGTTAAATATCATACTATAATCCGTTCATCCCTTTGTTACACTTCATTATCCTACCACTAGTAAAAACTAATCAAATTGCTTCTTCTTTAACTTGCGTACACTTGGAATTCTGAATGCTTTGCAACCAAATGGACTTGCTGTCCCTGATGCAAGTATGCATCCTGTTGCATCTACGAACGATGTCCTGGAACTGATGCAAATGGGAAACACTAACAGGGTTGTGGGTGCAACAGCTCTTAATGAAAGAAGCAGCCGATCACACAGGTTTTGCTTTCCTCACCATCAACATGTAAATGCACATTTCCTAGATTGCTGATGTAGTCAAATGCCATTTCTTTCTCAGTATCATGACGGTTCATGTACGAGGTGTGGATTTGAAAACTGGAGCTACATTAAGAGGCTCTCTTCATCTAGTAGATCTTGCTGGAAGTGAGAGGGTTGAACGTTCTGAGGCCATAGGTGATAGATTGAAGGAAGCTCAACATATCAACCGATCTTTGTCGGCTCTTGGAGATGTCATATTTTCTCTATCACAGAAAAATTCTCATGTACCTTACAGAAACAGCAAACTAACCCAAATTTTACAAAGTTCTCTTGGTACTTGCTGCATTATTTTATAATGTAGATTCCAGATGACTTTCTATATCAGTTGAATAAAAGTTTATTCATTTTTACGCAGGTGGGCACGCAAAGACACTAATGTTTGTACAGATAAACCCAGCGATAGGATCTTATTCTGAGACCTTGAGTACCTTAAAATTTGCCGAGAGGGTGTCTGGAGTGGAGTTGGGTGCTGCAAAGAGTCAAAAGGATGGAAAAGATATTAGAGATTTGATGGAACAGGTGATCGATCTTCTCTAGAATTTATGATTTTCTTGTTTGCATTTATATTTTTTTTCCTTGTTCAAGGATCTTATTTTATCTTCTATGATCTCTACCTGAAATTTTTGAGGAAAATGAAGCCATCGATAAGTAAATTAACAGGTATGCTCGAAAGAGTGTGCCTTAAGGCCTAATGGTTATTAATCTTTAGTGGAGTCTCATCTAGTTCTTTGATTTTCCAAGTAGAACTGAGAAAGAATTATACAAATCTAGTTTCGTGCTTGTATAATAATTTGTATGCTTCATTTGTTGTTGCTTTGACCTTGCAGATAACAACACTTAAAGATGTAATAACTAATAAAGATGAGGAAATCAAACAACTACAACAATTAAGAGACACTAGATCTCGGTATAATGGCAACTCATTGAGTCACTCAGCTTCTTGTACAATTGAACACAAGAGGAATTTATACGACGAGAGGGTACTGGCTGATAAAAAGGTGGCCTTGGATCAAGAAAACTACTCTGAGCAAAGTGGTGAGCATTCTGAATCCGGTTCTCAGTGGTCGACGGACGGTAGAAGGCACCTAAAGCATCAAGCTGTTGAGCTTAATGTTGATCCTGAGCTTGTCAGTCTCGGTGATGCAGATTCAGAGGAAAGATTAAGTGAAATATCAGATGGTATTCTTTCCATGGCAACAGAAACAGATGCTTCAATAACTAGTCTTACTGACCTTAATCTCCATGAACAAGTAAAGTCACCAGAAGACATGAAAGATGAAATGTAAGTATTTCTAGAATTTTAAGTGCCTTTTTTTCCTGGAATTTAAAAATGATTCCTTAAGTTCTGAATCCTCACCTAGAACATCATCAAGTACATAGATAAAGATTCAAAATAAGTATCTACAATAAACATATGAGATTTTTTTTCAACATATGTGCAATTCAAACAAACACCAATAGACATATTTTCATTTATTTAATGAAGTTGCATTGTTCACTACAGCCTTGTCTTAAATGCAGGTCTAGAAAAACATCAGGAGTCTCTAAACCAGCTTCACATAAGACTGGACAAGTCCCAACACTCTCAACAAGATCAAGAGGAGACTTAATTAAGCCTCCAAGTAAGTAGATTTCATTTCCTGTGATCTAGTTGTCTTGCTGAGAATACGTTTTCAGTTCCTTCTTTTACTGAAGAATTAATCTTTAGTTATTAATTTTTTTGCTGCATTTGCTGATCAACTTCTCTTCCAACAATAAAGGTGCAGGGAAAAGCACAAGCCGATCGACAGTGGCTTCATCCAAGCCTCCCAGACGTTGGCAATAGGGGAGTTGATGCTGCTACTTAATCATATCTCATTTATGATAAAATTTCCAGTCGAGTTTATTTCACATGTTATGTAAACAAATAAAATGCATATAATAAGAAAAAAAGTCTCATAAATATTTTACATTGTAAACTTACAATTCTTTTTTATTCTCTTTATCTTTATCCTTTTAGTAAAATTCACCTTTTTTTTTCTAAACAAAGATGATATGTGACTGAAAAAAAAATCCCATAACATAGGGAATGCTTCAGCTAAAAAATAATGTTGATAAAAAAAAACTTGTGGAGGTTAGTTGGAAAGCCAACATAATCAATACACCAATCAATAATTTGTTCATCATACATTTCAAGTATACTAAATCCTTGGAATGAAACGACATCATCCTTATTACAAATGTTAACAGTAAATTCATAGAAAACAAAATTCTTCCAAAATGTGGAGAGAGGTATGGCAACAATGGAAACTTTCGAGGTATGCGGTCTATACTTACTCCGTTTCAATAAAATCTAACAAACTTTCATCTTTTCCTGGTGAAACTTTCCACCACGGCTCCTTTTCAAAGACCAACGAAGATAGCCCCTCAGATGATTCTGCACTGTTATGGTCCTTTCTATATTTTCAATTGTTAGTGCCATCCACTTTGTTTTCCCTGCAAAGGACAATCACAAGAGAAGTATGAGATTGAATAAGATATACACACTTTGGAATCACTTTTTAAGTTGATGCTGTGACGACACTGCACAATAGCATTGCTATCTATGCTAGGTGTGATGGACAACACAAGTACTACACCCACCTGACCATAATACGAATCAAAGATCAAACATAAAAAGTATAATAAAACGCTGAAAATTGAATCCGTAATGCTGGAGAAGTGGCTGACCAGCCAGCTAAATCCACCACGGTCCACAACAAAGGTTGTGCTGTTGGAATATTTACTACACCAAAAATATTCAGAATGAGTAGATCTTGAAAACACAACTGCTTTTAGAAAGTAGAGCACATATTCTTAGGAAATAACATTTACTCAAGGGCACTGTTCCTATACCAGGGATAATCTTCTTGCTCATGATAATATCCACGACTGTATTACAACTACAAAATAGCACCACTAAAGAACATACAAAGCTGTAACAATAATAAATGCTGAAACTGTTATTAAATATCTTACAATGACACAATAACTAGCAAAATCTCACAGTAGGGTCTACAGTTAAGTGAAGAATCCCACTGATTGGTCTCATGAGTGCTCCTACTCATGGTGATCCTACTTCCAGTGTTCTGTGGATCACATTCAAACTTAGGGATATTGGCAAAAGAACATCCTGATTAGTTGCTAGATTGTCTGTGTTGGATATCATCATGCATTGAAAGGTATTGATGCCAAATAATTTTCACAGTATTTCAACCATGTGCCACAGCTTACCTGATGGGACTTAAATGAGCGTCTTTGGATAAATAAGAATACAAGGCTCATTGGCATAATCTCAGATTGTCTCTATGTAGTTCAACAAAATGACATTGGGCTATATCTCGAGATGTCACCATGTAGCCCAATACGTTGATATATTGGGTGATAACACCATCATACTGTTAGTCCAACTATATCATATACATTGATGTAAACAGGCTATATCTTGTAGACTTAAAAGTTACTAGATTTAGGTGTACCTCTGAAGTAGCTCCAAGCAGTTGCTAAGCTTTTGCTTCAAAACATATCTTAGGGAAAATACATAAATAGGGTAGTTTCCTAATATCATAGGTCTTTAAGATTGCCAATACAATGAAGATTTAATATAGAATAGAGCTAATAATTAACCATAATTCAGTCTATGTAATAACATAAGAATATCTTGAGAACTAGATTCGTTCAGTCTAAGCTATTTGTCGGTCTTCAACTTCCCTTCTTAGAATTCAAATCTCCCTAACAATACAATAGAACTTTTGAAAATAGTAATATGAAGCAAGCCAAACAGATAAGGGTCGTGTAGCAATGTTCAATTAGAATAACTTACATGAATTCATGATCTCTTTACGAAAGCCTGGCAAGCTTTGCATTTTTCAAAATATAAAACAGACAAATGTATCTTTATCGGCATTAGGTCTTCAATTATGAATTAAGATATAAACTAAACTATTTCTCAAAATCTTCTGTCTTCTGCTTCTGAATAACTAGAGTATCAATACAGGAAAGGGCATCCAAGAACCTATGACTTTTTCCCAAAAGATGCTATAGGGTATAGGTTAATAAGCATATAGCAACAAGAAGAAAGATCAAACCATAATCCTAAGCAAATATAAGTATTTCTGTGATCTCAAGTGTTTGGATCGAATTTATTCTCTTTTCTGGGTCCTGTGTAGACACCTAAGATATCTCGCGCATGCTTTATTATAAAGCAAAAGTGTATGTTGTGGCAGCATGACAGTTTGCTAGAAGAAGATATTAGGATCTACTATAATTGCAAAGGCACATCTCCTCACATGGTAACTAAATCAAAGTTAGCAGAAAAGAGAAATCATTATAATGGAAAAGACATCATATCAAAACAGCATGGCAAATAATGGTAAAAGACTAGACCTTGCAGGAGAAGAATCAGTAGCATCCGCCTTCCTCCATGCCCTATCTGCACGGCTCTCCGGTGATCGTTGAGTCTCACTTGTTGCTCCAAATCCCTTTATGCCAAATGAAGAACTTTCAGATAGAACATCCCGAATCTTGATGGCCTCCAGTTGTTCGTCAATCGTTCTCCAATCCTGCCCCTTCCCTGCTAATACTTCTTCTCGTGGGCGAGCTTCTCCAAAGGGGTTTGAACCTTTGCCTCTCTTCTCTATTGGCTGCTTATGCTGCTCCCCTTGAATTTCTTGTTCGCTGTCCTGCCCCTTCCCTGCTAATACTTCTTCTCGTGGGCGAGCTTCTCCAAAGGGGGTTGAACCTTTGCCTCTCTTCTCTATTGGCTGCTTATGCTGCTCCCTTTGAATTTCCTGTTCGCTGTCCTGCCCCTTCCCTGCTAATACTTCTTCTCGTGGGCGAGCTTCTCCGAAGGGGTTTGAACCTTTGCCTCTCTTCTCTATTGGCTGCTTATGCTGCTCCCCTTGCATTTCTTGTTCGCTGTTTCCATCGGACGCTGAGGAAGAACGAGGCTGCAGCACAAGCCTACGCCTTTCCCCACTATTTCGTTCTGTTTCCCTCCTCTGTGTATCTGGATCGGTAACGAAATCCTTCTTCCTACCCCATGTTTCGGAATCGGCTCCAGCTCCAAAAGATCCCTCCTTGCTGAACATGTCAAACCCACCCCTCCTCTCCCTGGGCCCATCAAATCCGCCGTTGCCTATCCTCCGGGCGTCCACCGGAGGTGCAACGCTTTTGCTCGAGATCCAACTATCGGATTCGTCCGCCTTGGACTGCGAGTCAAAGAAACCCCCTGTTCCACCCCTCTCCCTCCTCTCGGGCACTACGGATTTCTTCGTCGCTCCCCAGTCGTCGTTCTCGTCAGCACGGGACGGGCCAAGTTCCCTCTCCGATCCACCTCCAGATCCGCCGAAACCTCCTCTCCTCCCATCGTCGGACGCCCTAGACGAACCCCAACGGCTGGGGTCGGCATCCTCACCCGAGGCAGCGCGGCCACGGGCACCGCCGGTGCCGTACGATGTGTATCCGAAACCCTTGGAGGATGCGCGCTCGAGCTCCTCAGCAGAGCGCTCGCGCGGGCCGGAAGGGAGGAGGATGAGCTCGTCGGCCGTGAGGCCCTTGGATGATGAGGAGGATGCGGAGCGACCACCAGTGCCGTGAGCGACGGGTTTCCCGGTGGTAAACTCGGCGAAGGAGATGGGCTGCGCTTTTTTCTTCTTCTTGGAGGTCTTAGAGGAAGCGGCGGCGGCAGCGAGGGAGGGGAACTCCTGCTGAGCTTGCTGCGGCAGCGATGCATCGGCGTCATGCTCCTTGCCCATGGAAGCCTCGTGCTCCGCGTCCAAGGCCCACGCGCCTGGTTTCGCCCACGCCGAGACGGAAGACGCCATGGATCTTCTCTGAGTAACCGAGCGAAAGTTTTGGTGGATGGGAATTGGGAGGCGCTCGTCTTGGTAGCGGTAGTCGGCGTTCCCGGAGTTTATATACAGCGAATTAAAAGGGTTTCCGAATCGGATTTACCGACTTGTCTCATTTACACAAAACAATTCTATTCCCAATAGAAATTCATATACAGATGGGAGCTACTTCATTACGAACTAACGATACGACATTTTCATGTTTGCTGTCTCGGGTGTTATGCGCGTAGGCTGAGCCGTGAGGGTGAGAGTGGTGATCCGGCGTTGATAAGGGATAGGATTCTGAGTCGGATTCGAGCAGGGTAGGCTTGGCAATGTGTCAGGTAGAACTTGTCTATAGTGAATCATGATTCGAAAGTACTCAAATAATTCAAGAACATTTGAGATCATTTTTTTTACTGTAGGATCGAGGCATGATTGCTGGAATTCATAGAATTGGAATAGAATCAGTTAAAGTTTAAGAAGTTGAACCATAAGATTTTTAAAATATCAAATTAAAATTTATTCAGATATTTACATTCATTAGAATTAAGGAAGGTGTAACGGATTTTAAGCTAAAAAAATTATTTGAGATTTTAAAGAATTTTAATCTTTTTTATTAAAGTTATTTTCATCTTCGTTAAAACTTGAAGATTATTTAAATAATTATTTAATTATTATTAAGATATTATTTTTATTTGAGTTAATATTATTTGATTAAATTAAGAGAAAAATTCTCTAATCTAATTTTCAATGTCCTCTTTAAAAGTCTTAGTTAGAATTAGCTTATAAAATAATGACTGTTCTATTTAGTGTTAGATAATAATATCATATGTGGTATCGAGGTGTCAACGATTGTATATATATATATAATTTATTAATCTATATATATGCAAATAATTTTTAAAAAATCTAATTATTAATCATGTATTATAAAATTTTAAGAGTTTTTAATAGCATCGTACGATTCTACAATCCAATCCCGACCGATCTGATCTTACATAGGATCCTGCAAATTATGCTCCCGTCCACTCCAACGATGTGCTATAAAACCTGTAAGCCAATAGTTATGGTCAAATTCTGTATCCAATGTGGGTTGTCATTGCTCTCTCTAATAACATAATCGTAACTCTCCTTTAATGTTTAAATCCGTTAGAGTGTATAATCCCATGGGTCTCCTACCTATATATCAACACTGGTCAACTAGGAAGTCAGAATATGTAATCGATGTAACCCCTTCGACAGTTAAGTTAGTACAAAGCTAAAAGGAAAGGTCAACATGGAGTTGAAAGAGAAATTATTGTCACTTCAAAGGAAGAGACCTTGAGAGTAAGGATGACAATTTCCTCTAAATCCTATGGAACATTTGATACCTAACGCGAATGGAGAAGAGTATGAAAAGATTTTTTAAATTTGATTAAATTATTGAGTATGATAATTTTTGGATTCGAATATGAAGGCGAACGTAATAGAATCCTATCCATACCGTACTCGAATACCCGACCCGATTAAATTATATATATATATATATATATATATATATATATATATATATATATATATATAGTCCTTTTATGTTGCGTGCTCTTGGTGTGTGACTACGTGCACGCCCGAGGGGGTGGCAATGTGGCAAGAGGAAGTGGGCTCTCCCACATGGTCGCCCTCGCTAAGGCACGCATGCGGGGCATGAAGGGGGCGCAACATATCAAAACATCTATATATATATATATATATATATATATATATATATATATATATATTAAAATCTCAAATATAATTGTAGACGATAGTAGAATATTTAGGTACAGTATGAATATCCGATCCTCTTATAAATATGAAAATGAAGATGAAAATTGAATACCCAATTATGGAGACGAAGATAAATATAATAAATAGGAGTGAGGAATGGAGGATATAAAATCCGATCCATTGTCAAGAGAATAAGAGTTGAACCAGTAAACTTAGTAAAAAGGAAGGATGTCTTAGAGAAGGGCTTTAACAAAGAGGAAAAAGAACAGATCAACTATCTTAACTCAAAATTACTCATAGCGAGTGGCCATTATCCTCTCCCGGTGCACAAGTTATCTTTTATATACTAGTGAGACAAGTGTCCACGTGGACTGCCATAATCGCCAACCTAGTGGCAAGCATGGGCAAAGATGGAGACACCACTATCTTCTATTAGGAATAAATTTGATACACAGGGCATATTCAAATAAGGGGCCAAGGTTGACCTCTCTTCATCATAATGGTATTCTGTGTGTCCAGTTCGTTGACATCAATTTTCTTCTACTTGCACATGGGGCCTTATACGCCGGATGGGGCGACATCAACTTCCTTTCAAATAACTCATGTTGGCTTAAGACAATGTCACTTTTGTTATACTTATGTTAAAGAATCATTAGAAAGAATAATTAAATTTAATAGGCAAGGGATTGTAAGAGCTATTTTTTAGTGGGGATATTCTTATCTTCTGGACAGCATGTTGAGGATGTTTTCGGGCATCCTCAGCACGAGGATGTTCTCGAGGTGTAACGCCTTTATGGAGATTCTGACTTCTGATTTATCCATCAACCTACCTGATTAAGTTTCTAATAGGTAGGCATAGACGACACCTATATATATATATATCTATTCAGACGGAGATTACGAGACACGTCACAAGACTTTTGAGAACTTCAATAGCTGATGGGTGGACCTTTCAAAAACATTGAAATCCCATCAGCGCGCACTCGCCCCGGTTGAAGACGATGCATGGGTTGTCTTGATGGGAATTTAATTCGGCAGAAACAGAGATTTACTTGTCTTCTTCCAGCAGGAGATAAAGGAAAAGATATGACAGGGAAGATGCTGTCGAGGGAGCAACGGAGGATAAGAAAAGGAGTTGCAGGATTGCTCCATGAAAACAAAATATTAAACTGGAGAATGGTAGTGTGGCCGTACGGTGGTACCAAATGGATTGCTTGATTCCAACAGCCAAGACAAGAAGGGCACTTTGTACATCGTAGCTGCATTGAAGCTTGCAAATCACACTAAGCTGTTGTGATCTAACGGGCTATTGAGATCACTAACCTAGCCCGATCAACCAAAATAATGGGCCGGTCCAATTCTGACCCGTGAGGGACTAACTACAAATGACATGACCATTATGTGAATGTAGCCAGCTATCTGCTCTACTTTCGATTCCTGTCTGGGTTATACAGTGCGCCAGTCACCAAGTGTAATTGATGCGATAAGAATTGTGTCCGTTGAGAGTTACGGAATGATCTTGAATTACCGTGTAGTCAAAATAACCGTGTCTGATGATATTTACCAATGTGGACCGCTGAGGTAAGCAAGACATGGATCGAAGCCTGTCATACGACCGTTGTCCACTTCCTACCCACTCACTCACTCTCCAGCTTTCGGTCGCTCCCTGTCTGCGCCTGCTCATTGGATCATCCTGTGCCACGCACAGACCAGTCCGGCTCTGCTCTGCCTCGCCTTTCTTTTTCCGGCTTCCTCTGTCTCTTCCGTCGTCTCTCCCCTCCATGGCCCTGCCTCTGCGCTCCCCCAATCTCCTCCCACCATTCCTCGTTTCGCTCCTCCTCGTCGTCCTGGCGGTTCCCTCCGCCGCCACATCCGCAGCCCTCGTCGGCATCAACTACGGCCGCGTCGCCAACAACCTGCCCCCTCCCGAGTTCGTTCCCCGCCTCCTCGCCTCCGTCGGCGTCGGCCGTGCCCGCCTCTATGACGCTGACCCTTCCGTCCTCCATGCCTTCGCTAACACCGGCGTCGAGCTCGTCGTCGGGCTTCCAGACCGCTGCCTCCCCTCCGTCGCTGCCGATCCCAACGAGGCCCTCGCCTGGGTCCGCACCCACGTCCAGGCATTCCACCCCGCCACCAAGATCGCCGCCGTCACTGTCGGCAACGAGGTCCTTACTGGGGCCAACGCCTCCGCGCTTTCCAGCTGCCTCGTCCCCGCCATGAACAACCTCCATTCCGCCCTCGCCTCCCTCGGCCTCGACCGTGAAGTCATCGTCACCTCCGCCCACTCCCTCGCCGTCCTCGCTACTCCCTCCTACCCTCCGTCCAAAGCCGTCTTCCGCCCCGACCTCCTCACCTACGTCCGCCCCCTCCTTGCGCTCCACGCTCACACCGGGGCGCCTCTGTTCGTCAACGCCTATCCCTACTTCGCCTACGCGGAGGACCCCTCCGGCGTTGCGCTTGACTACGCCCTCCTCGATCCAGCCTGCCCCACCTTCACCGACCCTGCCACCGGTCTCCGATACACCAACCTTCTCCACGCCCAAATGGATGCCGTCTACCACGCCATTTCCGCGGCCATGCCCGGCAAAGGCGGCGCGGTGGAGGTGCGGATCTCGGAGACAGGGTGGCCGTCAGCGGGCGACGCCAACGAGACGGGGGCTACGCCGGCTAACGCCGAGCGGTACAGCAACAACCTAATGCGCCTGGTGGCGGCGCAGAAGGGCACGCCGCTGGTGCCGGGTATGCCCCTCCGTGCCTACGTCTTCGCCCTCTTCAACGAGAACCAGAAGCCGGGTCCATCATCGGAGAGGAACTACGGCCTCTTCAAGCCGGACGGCACTCCGGTATACCATATCGCCGGCCTGACGCCGCACCAGGGCGGAAACTCCAACTCAACGGCCGGATCAGGCGGATCCGGCGGCGGAGAGGGCTCGATGGGCGGCGGGCTCGACGGCGAGTCCGGATATTTCAGCATATCCGCATCAACAACGGTACGTTACACCGCATAAACCATTTCATGCGTATTTCTCATTAATCGCTAATTCTAACAACCCGCGATCGGCAACAGATCTGGCCATTGCCCTCGATTTCAACGGCGATCGCAGCAGCAGCAGTAACAGCGTTGCGTATCCTCTCCTAGTTCAGCAAAAAAGGATTCGAAATAAGTAATTAAACGGGATTAGGTCACTTTTCTGCCGTTGGAACTTGTAGATGCCTGTTGTTACTCTTCCTTTTCCCCATGTAATTTTGGTGAATTATTGGTGCTGCTGTTGAAATTGAAGCTGCTGTAGTAGTGCAGTGTTGTCAGACTTGCTGTGGCTGTATGTGGCTCAGCCAGATGTAGCATAGTGCGCCTCCTGTTTTTAAAAATTAGCCTTTGTTTCTTTGTGAATTGTTATTACCTGGCTACTGGGAATGCGGGCCCGGGCCGGGCCCATGTCTTTCGAATTGCAAAAATTGCGAGGAGCGTGGGCGTGGCGAAGAAAGGTGTAACCGACAGCGAGACATGGAGGAGGATTTGATTTTCCTGTGTGCATCACGTGAACCTGTGACGGCTGCGCCGTACCGGCTGGTCTTTTAAATTTTCACCTCGCGCATTTGGCTAGGTCGATCCGGCTCTGTTTGCACCCGAATGCTCTTCTCTTCAGGTTTTAAAATGCTCAGTCCAGAGATCACTTTGATTACTGTCATTATTCTATCTGAGTTGTAAGAACTATTGTACAATGGCTTTAATATCAGCCATTGTCCAATAATTTTGGGTGAGATTTCCATTCATAGCATGATTTTTAATAACACTCGTGCTTCTGCAGCACTAGAACCGGCTTCTCCGTTCACATTCTTGTGTTAGTGACACTCTAATCCCTTAAGGAACTAACTTAAGTTTTGCTTCTCACAATCAAACAGAAAATGGTAAATACTTGTTGGACATATCTGATACTAATGTCTGTGGAAAAATAATTCCTAATGTCCTTTAAAAAGCAAAGTGATGGAACTCAGAAAACAGTGAGAAAAATTGTGGTGTTTATGTATGCACCTGTAGCTATTATACATATATAGGTGTGTGCACGATGAAGCCGCAGTGCATTACATTGATATGATGGATCAAACAGCTCTTGCCCATCAAATGATCGAGAAGAAATTTAACAAGGTTCTTCCTGCTGGAAGGCAAATAGATCCTTGCGGTCATTCTTGTGTCCTGGCTTACTTGCTAAGAGCAGAGTTGTCTTTATCAAAAATTTCTAACGCCATTAAATTTTTGGTCTTTTTTTCCTCTAACCTCGTGTTAATCTCTTTCAGAGAGGAGAGATTTCTTGAAGTTTGATTGATCTTGCTCCCTGATAGTCAAGTCATCATCCACCGACTAACATATAATCAAGTTGGCGGTTGTTTTGCTCTCAACATATCTGTTAAAGTTCGATCCGTTAAAGTTAGATTCATTTAAAAGATAGAAGTTGATTCATCATCCTCAAGAAGTTATCTATCTCTCGTTCTTGGATCAGAACAAACCACATAATCAACTAGCGGGGTTGGAACTTTTAAGCCCTTCAAAGGAATAGTGTTTCATACCAAAAAAAAAAAAGCATTTTTTTCATATAAAATTTGAAATGATTTATTCTTGTACAAATAATTTTTGTCCTATATATACCCTAACTTCACGCTTGATCTATTACAAATTAAAAATATATTGAACTAATTGTATACAATTCGCCATCGACTGGTTTGGCAACCTTTGATTTCATTATAGTTGAACCTTAAACTGAGGTAAACAAACTAAAAAATCACGAAGATTTATATGTGTTAATTAAGTTAATTCCTGAACAACTTCGTTGATGTAATATGGTAAGAATACTGGTTAACCTGAACTTTTCGCTTTCCTTTCCACTCACCGTGCAGACACAGATTAACAAACACTGAGGAAGGGTCGTGTCAAGTAGAAGATTGGATCCAATTGTGATTCCTTGGATTTGATTCGGAAAATTAATTAATGTGGGAATGCCTTGAGCACCTGATGCCCATTTATGAACTAGGCACCTCCACTTGATACTCTCCCTCGAGCCAGCTGATCATCTACCTCCATGCAGTACAGGGAGTGCTGTACTTCTCATTATGTATATGTTATGTAGATGTATATATTTATTTTCTACAGTCTTGGGCATGCAAAAGTGTGTATATAGTAGTAGATCAGTTGGTGAGGGTGAATTGATGAGAATTGAATGCTTGGCATATGGGCATGCACATTGGGGTTTGAAACAAGAAGATGAGCAGGTGTGGAACTGAGGATTTCATTAATGGAGTGGGGTTGAGAGCATCATGAATGGTGGCAGATCACAAGACAAAAGGGAGGAATTCTGCTCCTCGGTCCAGTTCCTTGAATGCCTTCTCCCAAAAGTTGCAGGTAAATAAATTTTTTCTCTAAAACAATGTGATGGTAAAAGACTGCTAGCTAGCTCAAGTTAAAAACTTGTCGATCGATTAACATAATCAAGGGGTAAAACTAGCTAAAGAAAATGGCATTGGTGCCACGTTGTGACTTTTTTTTCCTAGAACAATAATTAAAGACGAACTTTATGAAAAAGGAGAGGAGAGAATTATATATCTTATGGGATAAGAAAAGAAAGTGGAGAAAGTCGATTATCTTTGAAAAGAAGATGCAGATCGAGTATATATGTTATGTAACTTCTGTTCAAAGGACATTAATTATCATTTGGATGTTCAATTACGCAGTAGGAACTCATGGGGCAGGGCTTGGCTGTCACTGGGGCTGGGTGTCAGTTCCAGTTCCATTAATAATAATATTAAACAAGACCACCCCCACTAGATTTGTAGTCATGTAGCTTTCTGCCAAATCTAATATGCCCATATATTAGTTTACAAGGTTGGATTTTAGGGCTCAATTGCAGGCAACAATTGAACCTACAACAAATTATTACGAGAAAAAAGCCATGGCCTTTTCCGAGAGAGGGGCTGTGTTGTGTATGACATAGCGTTACTACCGAGAGGATGGACGAAACGATTAGGGTTTTCTGTCCTCTCTCTCTCTCTCTCTCACAGACACAGGCCTTCTCACCCACTCACCATCCTTATTCATACCTGTGTCTTTTCCTTATGGGCACTGAGGCTTGATGTGTGATTGAGTGGGAAAAAGAATGGGAGAGATGATTGAATCCTCCCTTCTTCATTGAATGGTCATCTCATCATCCACTCTACTCTTGTGTGCACTTTACAAGAAGAATAATCCCATGCCATGCATACCATCCCTTCCCCTCACCAGACCATTCTTTTTCACCCGCTTTTATTAGTCTCACTTTGCTTAGTCTCTCTCTCTTTCCTCCTGGATCTCCTCCTCTCCCCTCCCCTCTTTCCGTGTATAAATACCATCTATCTGTTGGTATGTGCGGTGAGGAGGCAGTATCAAAAGTTGAAGGCTGCGGTGGCTGCAGGTTGTCATATGGGCTTATCAAAGGGTCGCTTGCAGAGGTTATTGGCATCCTGTCCACCTCCAATCCAATTCATAGCAGCTAGCCATCTCTCACGGCATGAGCTCGGAGAGAGATGTAGATGGAGGTGGACATAGCTGCCAAGTGAACTCTGTTGGCTTCTCTTTGTAAAACCCAAGTGACAGATCTAAATTCCTATGCGAGTAATTAAGCAGTAAAGATGACCAGATGATCAGTGAGAGGATGCATGGTAAGGTAAAGATGACCCAAAACTGTTGAATGTTCAAGTAGGTTTTGGTTTCTCTTCTTTTCATTCCCTTCGCATGCTGTCATCATATATCATCATTAGAGGTTGGAATAATACATGCAAACTGTTTAACTTCTTTTTGCCTCTTCAATATGCTTTGGAATTCACGATTATGTACTAGGAAACCTAATAATTCTCTTCTACTAAATATACAAGTCCAACTGGTTGTACATATTTTTAATTTACTCTTCAATTTCTCTATTGTTGTTTGATCACATTAACCTTTGCATTCCACCTCTTCAATACTGTGGTTAGATGAGAGATTTCCTTTGCTTCCATATGTCCCACGAATTAACTGATGTTGCCTCTTTATTGCAATTAGGGTTTCAGAAATTTTTGACCACTGTACAGTGCGAGAGTTGTACTTCAAGCTATACACAATGATGAGATCTATATATTGTCGAATATATTAATAAGACGTAGTTGAATTAATAATATTCTCAGTGAACGAGCAGGATATGGACTCGAATGTAATCTTCTTAGTTTCCTGCAAAACCATCATTTGTTTCAGGCTTTAAAGATTTCAACTCTTTATCACATTGTACCATGGCAATTACCATCAGCTTTATCACATGAGATATGGAATCTGTACTTGTGAGTAAACCCTAGCAATAAATACTCAATATGGTGCATCAAATATCTTCTTTCTTTATGTATCTTAATTTACTGCACAATCTTTTTGCTGTACTGCTCTTAGCGATCAGATTTTATTTGCTCAACTTTAATTTGTGTAAGATTGCAGGTAGTAGCTAACTAGCTAGCCTTCAGGTCCTATATCATGAACAAAAGGCATGCAAATTTCAGCTCAACTCATACACATGATTCAAATACTCTTCAGTTTGTAGGACTAATGCCAATGTATGTGCAGTAAGGGTTTGCCTTGGTGGATTTTCTTGTATTTAATCTTCCTTGAAGTCCTTAGTAGTGCTCAAATATGTTTGTAAGAGAAAAACAACATCACGGGACCTAATAATGAGTTGTTTGAAGTTGATGGGTAGAGTGGTCAAAGTCTCAGGGAGATCTGGAGGCTCATTCATTACTTAAGCCTGCAGCTAGCTGCAGGGCTGCAGCTAGCTGCAGGGCTGCAGCTATTCAAAGTGAGATTTAATGTGCTTTTGGACCTCTCTGCCTTCCTCATAATTGAATAGTACATATTGTTAATTTTAAATGTCCACAAGTTAATTATATCTATCTAATTAACCTCTTTTCAGCTATAACACATGATTTATTGTTTGGCCCTGTAGAGAGTGTAGATAGTGAGGTTTTTCTAGAGGTTTTAAGTGATGAACCAGAGGTGATGGTAGACTAGATTAGGGTTTTTGACTCCATGAGAGAATTCTTTAATCCTAGGCCATGGAGATTTTTTGTTTCTTCATTTTGATTAGTTTGATTTAAGCACTAATTAAGCCTTGCATTGTGACTATTTAATTGTTATCCATGTTTGTGTGGGCTAAAAGAATGAAGAGATTATTAATATTGTTAATTGATCTTGAGCTAGAGTTGAAATATGTGATCAGATCAAATGTGCATATCTCAGTGTTGTTGGTTGTAGTACATAGATCGTATATATAGTGAGTAATTTGAGTAACATACAAAAAAAATTGTTTAATGATAGAAATGAACATAAATTATAATGCACATAGAGGTATACAAAATAACATAGACGTGTGTTCTTTATTTCTATGGAATTTAGCAAAACATACAATCAAAACACTTTTCTATAATTATTTTTTAATCAAAAAGTGTAAGCTTTGCAATGTGCTTTACAAAACATCTTGCAAATTTAATTTTTTTAAAGAGATGTAGAAATAATAAAAAGGTTAAAAAAGCGATTTTTTTGCATGACTACCAACTATATATCTCTTTGTAAGTAAGGTAGGAACTAGATGAAATTTGATGAATCAAAATGTTTAGATAGTTATGTAAATAATTGGTAAGGTTGGAGGATATTGGTTCTTCCATTATGATTAGATTTATCACATTGTTTTAACATATGCTTGATGGTAGTTTTAAGTTAGGTTTGAGCTAATGGCCTTGTATTATATTAGCAATTAGATATATAGTTTTTTGAATTGAGATTGATTAATCTCATTGGCCATTAGCATAACTTAAACTCTTTTAAAAATAATTTAAAGCAACTTATTCAACTCAACCACTAGACATTTTTATCAGAAAATCCAAACAACTTTCATATATCTGAAAATGACGTACCTTGGCATTGAATAAAGTAATATGGGTAAACATTCATTGCGATCTATTTTTGTGTGGATGAATCACATATGGCAAATAATTGATCTTGATTCATGTGTGTATTTGGTTTTCCATGTGATCACGTAATCATATTGAATAGTTGCAATCATGTTTATCTAATGGAGGAGACTACGAATCATCACAAACAAACAACACAACAGTGCAATTCTACGGCACCATTCACATGAACACCACGGACCAAACTGTGAGCGACAAAGCAGCAGCCAATGAGTCCACAGGAAAATCACAGAGCACTTCTCTTTACTCTGATCGAATAACTGCACCATTGTCCCTGCAATATCGCCTCCACCCTCAGGCGATCATCCATCATCATGCTTCATTTGGTTCAATTTGAAAGAATTTTAAGTATCCTTACCGATGCTCATGGCTGGTGGTAATGTAAACTGTATGAGCAACACGTACGGATAGAGTGGAGATTGTGGCAGGAAACCCTGGTGCTCTGCGCAGCCTTCACCACGGCAATGCCAAACAGAGGAAGCATCACGCAACGCACACAGGTGATCGCTGCAATCACCGCTGGCCTTCCTTCCATTTTCTCCTGACTGAGAAATTATAGAAGGTTGAATTCTTGCAAGGCAACGACGTGGTGCTGTTGAATCGACTGACCTTGTTGATATCGCTGCGAGCATTAGAGGAAACGATGTTAAGGTAGCCGGAGGCGAGGAACGCACCGAGACCAGGCCTACCAGCAACACCTGAAGCATTGGCATGAAAGCCAGCAATAGCAGAGACAAAAACTCCAATTTTTTTGTTCCTTTTGTTTCTAGCGTCACTTTCAATTACTGCTTCAAAAACCAATCTTTCATTGTTACGAAGAAACAAGGTGCCAGAATCAAACTGTAGAACTGCACGCATGCTTTCTTCATTTAAAAAAAAATGCAATCAGACTTAAAATTTAAGAGTCTGTTCCAATGGATGAAGGAGTGAGAATAGAAAAGATAACCATTTGAGATAATAAATCGATGGCTCTAAATTACAATTTATGTTGGCCTCACAATCCAAATTAGGTTGCTTATAAAATGGTGTTAATGATAGTGAATTCATAGGATACTTTTATAAATAAGTCCATTCATTTTTCAAATTTCCTCCAAATTCTATATGCAAGAAGATTTATCAAAATGCTTATGACATTATTTTTTTTATAAAAATTAAATATTAATTTGGATCATATAAATTATATTTTAAATCAATTTGTATGGTGGAAGAAGAATGGAAAAGGATGAAAACCTCATTCTATTAAATTTCGGTTAATCAATGCATAAGCAATGTTGCAGCCCACCGCTCAATCTATTCTCAAATCTTTAAATCGTTCCCTGTTCCAACCAAACATTGCCACGTCAGCCGACTCAATCTTTAAATGAAGACCCCCGTCAAATTAGCATAGCTGGCACGATGACAGCCATACATCTTCCACGACCAGGATCCAATCGGACGGCTCACGGCGTCCGCTTTGATGCCGTATCTAATTCAACCCAATTCGGGCCACAGCGCCACGACACGTGTACCTCGTCCGGGCCTTTCGCCTTCCCCCATTAAGAAAGGGGCAAGAGGGTGACCTGCGGTCGCCGGTCCCACGCTTCCGCTAATAAAGTCCCGCCCCTGTCGTCGTTGTCTCCCTTAATCGCTCTCGTCTATTTCTCCACCTCCAATGGACAATTCGTGGAGCTCGACAAGGAACACAGAAGACAGGAGCGACCTCTGCTCCGCGAAACGATGGGAATGCCGCTGGAGCACCTCTTCGTAGATTGATTTCGGGTCTCCTTTCAGATTTCATGCATCGTGGTGATTATTGTGGAATGACTTCGATCTCTACATCAGTTGTATCTCTGTTACTAACGCTACAATTTTGGTAAGTTTTGGTTAAGTTTCATGCAAGTGTAGAGCAATTTAGTGTCAAGGTTCAGGTTTTTTTAATTAGGTTCCCCTAAAATGAAGCATATTTGTTGCAGATCTTGTTTATAATTGGTAGCTTTGGTTTTCCAATTGTCTAGTTGTATTCTCAGTTGAGATTTAGAGCTGATCTGTTCTACATCAAATTAAAATTTCAATTCGTTGTGGTTGACTTCTGGAATTGGGTACGAGGTATATCTTGCCGAGGATTACATCGGTTCTAGTTGGAAGTTTTCTAGGAATCACATGATCTGTGAAGGATTATGGCTTCGGGCACGGAAGTTTCTCCACCATTGACGATGTTGGATAGAAATCTCAGAAGCAAAGACAATGGATTTTCGCTAGGCGGTGACAAGGGAGATTCAGAGTCATCAAAGATCTCCAAGGGTGCAAGAGTTCAAAAGCCCCCTAGACACCTTTCGGTCATTCCCCATTCCGCAAGCACTGCCCGCCTGGTCCGTTCGGCTAAACTACTGTTTCTTCCTTTAAACTTAATCTATGGCAGTGTAAGAATCTGCACATATAATTGATATGTTGGTGCTCCAATTTCCTAACTTTTATAGGGCTTCGATTTGGGGACTCTTGCTTTGATATCTCCTGAGCAAGGTCAGACTGCTTTCTTACCTGTGTTCAGGTCTGGCAGTTGCTCCGAGATTGGGCCAAAGTCGAGCATGGAGGACGAGCATATCTGCATTGATAATTTAGTCACTCATCTTGGAGCTCCTGTCAATTTCCCATCTCCTGGTGCTTTTTATGGAGTGAGTTTCTGTTATCTATAGTTGGATTCATGCATTTGTAGGCTTCTTTTAAAGATTGCCTACATGGTTAATGTCATTTATTGCTCATTCCATCTTATACTTTATATCTGTGTTTCAGTTACAATTCTGTTGTCAGATACTGAGATAAAGCAGTTAGTATTTGCAGGTTTTTGATGGACATGGAGGATCTGATGCAGCTTGTTTTGTGAAAAATAATATCCTCAAGTACGTAATTGATGACAAGGAATTCCCTGCGAATGTGGATAGGGCATTAAAGAGTGCATTTCTGAAAGCTGATCTTGCTTTGGCCGACTCCCCTTCACTGGATCGATCATCTGGAACTACAGCACTTACTGCCCTAATTTTCGGAAGGTATTTCTAATTCTAATCAACATCCTAACCATGTTTCACTGTGAGTTGTGTAAATAGCAAACTCAGCCACACAGCAATAGAACTACTTCCATATTCAGTAACCTGCAGGATGTCGATATGTTATCACCCAACCACCCTCATATTTATGCCTTTGCAGGTCACTGCTAATTGCTAATGCAGGTGATTGCCGAGCTGTATTAGGGAAGCGTGGTCGAGCTATTGAGCTTTCAAGAGACCATAAACCTAACTGCAAAACTGAACAACTTAGAATTGAAAAGCTTGGAGGCAGTGTTTTTGACGGCTATCTCAATGGCCAACTATCTGTAGCAAGGGCTCTTGGTGACTGGCACATGAAGGGCGCTAAAGGTTCTGCCTATCCTCTTATAGCTGAACCAGAGTTGCAGGAGACGATCTTAACGACAGAAGACGAATTTCTAATAATCGGTTGCGATGGCCTTTGGGATGTTATGAGCAGCCAATGCGCAGTGACCATAACCCGGAAGGAACTTATGGAACACAATGATCCAGAGAGATGCTCTCGAGAGCTGGTGCGAGAAGCATTGAAGCGCAACACCTGCGACAACTTGACTGTTGTGGTTGTTTGCTTTTCTTCAGATCCTCCCCCTTGCATCGAAATCCCAAGGACCCGAGTTCGTAGGAGTATTTCATTAGAAGGGCTACACGTCTTGAAGGGAGCTCTGGACACTAACATTTGATCTTCAAACTTCTAATTGATCAATCACCCATTCCATTCTTCTAGTGTGGTAGACCTCTATAGAGTGGAGGCTCTCAACTCTTTTGGCATCCTCGATGAAATAAATCATGTTGGCTGCTGTATGAATTAAACATTCGTTGAATCTATAATTTTTCTACAAATTATTTCTAAGTTTCTGCTTCATGAACATCAAGATAGCCGACGGCAAGATCACTTCAGGTGCCACTTATTACAATGCAAGATCGAGAAGTTCCTACAATCCACTCTAAACAGTAGCGTAACGAAAGCGAAAGCAGAGCAAGAGCTAGTAGTCCTCGGGAGCCAGAGGTTGGTGAGCGCGAGGCGTCTCCGCCGGGATCACCAGGAATTCGTACACCAGCCCTGCCAGCGCCGCCCCTACGGACGGACCCACCCAGTACACCCAATGGCTCTTCCACCTCCACCCGACCAGCGCTGGTCCGAACGCCCGCGCCGGATTCATGGCTGCGCCGTCGAACGGCCCGCCCGCCAGAATGTTGGCTCCCAGTATGAACCCGATGGCCAGCGGCGCGATGGTCCCGAGGTCCCCCCTCTTGGGGTCGATCGCCGTCGCGTACACGGTGTACACCAGCCCGAAGGTCATCACGATCTCCAGGAGCACCGCGTGCCAGTCGCTGACGCCCGACGCCACTGCAAAACCTACCGGCCTCTGCATGTTGCTAGTCTGATTAGTTTACTGAATGAGCAAATCGAGGGCGAGGTGAATTTGTTGTATATTACCATGCCGCCGGTTGCGAGGCGGAGGAGGAGAGTGGCGACGACGGCGCCGAGGAGCTGGGCCACCCAATAAAACACGGCTCGGATGAGGGAAATCCGGCCGCCAACCAGAGCACCGAGCGTGACGGCCGGGTTTACGTGGCCTCCTGATACGTTGTAGGCGACGGACACTGCCACGGCCAGAGCAAACGCGTGGGCGATGGCCAACACCACCAGCCCGCCGGGGGTGCACGCGTCCTCGTACAGCTTCCCTGTAACTACTATTGTTAGTTTCCTATTAATCATACCAACCGCTTGAGTGGAGTGATTTTTTTTGCTTCGTACCGAGGGAGAGAATGGAGCCCTCGGCAGCGAAGACGAAGAGTGCGGTGGCGATGAACTCGGAGAGGGCGGCGCGCATGGTGTCTGGGTGAACGGCGTCCTCGGTGCGGCCTAAGGCGAACCTGCGAGGCTGCATGGCTGCGGCTCTTTTGATCGGAGAATCAACGCTGTTACTCTTCTGGCCGGCTGTTGCAGCGAAGGAGGCTTCTGCTTAATCATGGACGGTGAGGCGAGGGGAGGTTAAAGCAGTGAAGGGGAGGAGAGGGGAAGCGACGCGTGGGAGGGAGATGAGTCAGAGGCGTGGCACGTCGATGAAGCTAAGGTACGTAGCGTCCAAAACAGAGGTGGCCAAAACCGCTTTTCCGGTGCGTGTTCTTATCTTGAATTGCGCTGCCCTTCACCACCGCATCACCGCACCTGCATGCTGTCCAAATGTACGCGAGGCCATTGTTTGCTTCGCCCGAGAAATGGCTCCGGCCATGTGGAGCAAGAAGTCTAGGCATCCCAAGCTCATGATAACTGCAATGAGCAGATGATGAACAGAGGTAGCACCGGACAAATTCACGACGATCATTGTGCCAACAAGATGGGGAAAGCTCAGGACTAAAGAGCTATAAATAGAGAAGATAAAAATGTGGAAAGACTGCATAAACTGGCGTAATCCGAGGTATCGACATCTCCAACCTCCTCATCCGCCACAGGCAATGGGATCTCCGTTCATCAAGTACCCTCACTAAAAAGGGGAAGATACTACAGTCTAGTCACCAATGTCGCCTGACCTTTCTACCATGCAGAAATTGCCATGCAGGAGGATTGCTGCCACTGCAAAAAGGAAAAATGGATGTCGACAGTCCTCCTTGAGGCCTGGAAGTCCCCCTACACGGGCAAGCTTTCTCCCCTTACTTCCTCCGAGCTCCATCAGAATGCGACCATGAGCAAGGCATAGATTCGTCTAGATCCATTTGGATTTGACTTGTCTCCCCATTCTCCCCTTCCACTTCCTCCTTTTTCTCCTTGCTTTTCCTCTCCCTTCGCTGACGGTAACCAGAGTCTAAAGGTAGGTACAAAATCGAATCGGATTAACTGATTCAGCAGATTAAATAGAAAATGCAAACTGAATTGGGCTTTCCTAGTAGAATCATATTTTAGTTTAATATTAGATCCATTCAGCCAAAACAGATATCTCTGTTCAACTGTTGGTGCACCAGAAATGAGATGGTATTGGACAAGGACAGTTATCTGTGTGAAAGAAACTTCTCCCGCAGCTGCCCTTGCTCATTAATGGCGCAACGACGTGCTGACTCAGCGATACGTGTGATGGGACGCTGACGACTCCTCCACCACGGATCGCACCGCTTCCTCAAGATTCATTTAATGACCTGATTGCGGACTGATTAAGAACGGGAGGTTTCTGACTCAGTGCTGAGCAAGCCGAACGAATAAGTAACGCACAGCCTTTCAAACTACGTAAAGAAAATAAGAATTCTCATGATGTTAGATATGCACCGGCGTTGTTAAGCATGACTCAGACAGAATCCAAGGTCAATTTTTGCCAACTAATCAAGCCTTCATCATGGAATACTTCGGTAAACAGTGGCCAAGTGTATCTGATGGCAGATTTCGGTGGAAAGTTAGTCGCAAAAAAGTAGGTTTGGACCATCCATTAGCTACAGTCCTTTAATCCTGATGAGATAATGATAACTACAAGATAAATTGCTGATTCTGAAACCCACTGCTGCTACCACCTTATAAAAGGGGCAGCCTTAGTTGCGGCAATGGACAATCCAGAGAGCAGCAAAGAAACCTCAACAAACACCAGACTTCTTCCCAGTATGGACAGCCTAAGCCACGACCAAGTAATTGGGTTTCCTGTAATCCAAGACCGCCTAATTCATGCTTCTGATTCTGAGCCAGCTGCCCAGTTCCTCAAATCCAATTCTTCCCACTCCAAACAAAGTAATGATTCTACTGCAGTTTGATCTTAGTTCTATATATCTTCGTATACTGTACGTACGCTGTTTTCTAACTCATATTTCTCGTTCATTTCTGATTGCAGAAAAGGATTCAATCGTTGACTGGATAAGCAAGGCTGGAGAAAAAGCACAAGGCCTGAGAGGACATGGTATTTTATGCTACCATATCTTGGAGACTCAAGGAATTAGTTTTATGACACATTGAATAAATTAGTCTGCAATGCTTTGGATGCAGTGACCTTGGGCCCTAGGATCTCTGAAACCATGAAGGGCAAGTTGAGCATGGGAACAAGGATTCTCCAAGCCGGTGGCCTCGAGAGCGACTTCCGACGGGCTTTTGCCGTGGGCGAAGGCGAGAAGTTACTGAAATCCTTCCAGTGCTACTTATCCACCACGGCAGGTCCTATCGCAGGGATGCTCTTCATCTCCAGTGAGAAGATTGCATTCCGCAGCGACCAGTCACTCAAGCTAACTTCTCCTAAAGGAGACCTGGCGAAGGTGCCATACAAGGTAATCAAATTCCTAAACTTCTTCTCACAACGCTTTAATTCATGCGAGTGGCGGTTTAACAATGTTCTTGTGCTACAGGTTTTGATTCCGTTGATAAATATAAAGGTAGCACAACCAAGCGAGGACACAAGGAAGCCAAGGCACAAGTATGTTCAGATAGTGACGGAGGATGAGTTTGAGTTTTGGTTCATGGGCTTTGTGAGCTGCGAGAGAGCCTTCAGGTACTTGAAGCAGGCAATCTCAGCTCAACAATAAGCCTCTAAGATTAATTACAGTGTCTCGGTGTGTAAGTAGTGAGATTGCTTGATGTCTTCTTGGGAGCAGAGTTCTGTGTATGTAGAAGAAAAGCCATTTGTTATTGTTTCTCTTTGTTTCTACGATAAGAGTTAGAAAACAAGTAGAAACCAGCTTGGAGTTGTATAATAGAATTGTATACGATTGTAGATGTTGATGGTGAATTAAGCTTTTGTTTCTGAAATCAAACAATTATCAAATTGGAAGCATTATGGAACAAACATAACTAAAATATTTATTAATAATAAATAAATTGTTTCCTTGTTTTCTAATTATACAAGTTGAATTATACTTAAAAATAAATATAATCCAATATAATTTTAAAAATAATTTTTTAAAGAAAAGGGAAAAAGAATATGTGCATTTAGTATTTTTTATTTAATAATTCTGCGGCAAGCCACAGAGAAAAATCGTACACGTTGACCGACTTTTCCTCGTTGTCTCTCTGGCTCTGCGATTTCTCACAGGCCGCAGCTGCGCACCGCGACGGCGACAATGGCGAGGCCTCCGCGGCACTCCCGGATGCTCCCTGGCCGGAGATCCTCCCCCTTCACCCTCATCCTGGCTGCGCTACTCACTGTCTCGGTGGTCCTCCTCATGCTCCTCGCTCTCGGGATCTTCTCCCTCCCTGTTGATTCCGACGGTCCCGCCAAGCACGGTCCTCGGAGATCCATCCGGGAGAAGTACGTTGAGCTCTTGTTTCATGGTGGTGTTACTGTAGTCAGATCGATCGGATCTGTCATCTGTAGGCGTTCGCCTTGGATCCCGTGGGTTCCCGCTTCAACGCTAGTGATTGTGTTTCTGGGTTTTGCAGGAAGAATGCAGTGGAGCACGGAGAGAATCAGTGGACGGAGGTGATCTCGTGGGAACCCAGGGCGTTTCTGTATCACAATTTTATGGTTGGTTCCCATTCTCTTCTTTTATGCGTTTATGTTGCTTCCTCCCTTTCAAATTGGCTTATTCTTCTTGATTCTCTAGTTTACTCTGTGGGATGTATTAGCCTCATTTATGGATCTGAATAATGGTGAAATTCCCTCCAGTTATCGCCTCTCTTCTGAAAAATTTGCCTAATGTTTTCGGCAAATGAGTCACAGTGCATTCGCCTGTGAATCCTTGTGGAGAAATAGGCTGTTTAACGAAAGACAATTATGGGAAGTAGGATAGTCACCTGAAGAGAGTGTCTAATGTATTTGAAAATGAGATCTTGGTTGTTTCTTTTTTTTCATAGTTTCGATGTTTGTAAGTCGGGTGATTTCAAGGTCTGCTGGAGTGCTTCAGGCCATCTTTTTCAGAGTCTCAATGCTTGTTTGCTCAACTGTTTGATCAAAGGATTCCTCAACCAAAATTGGCAACCTATCTGCAAGAAATCCATCAGCACAAGTTTAGTTGCTAAGGTGGAAATACCTGAAAATTTGTACCATCAAAGAACTAATCATTTTTACACTTTGACCTTTAATCATCAAATTTACATTATTTTTAAGTCCTTTAATCATCTAGTTTACAGTACTTTGAAGTCCTAAGTTCTACATTTTCCATCTCATGCCCAATCTATTAGGTCTTTCTTGATGAAAGTTTTTGACGTTCTTTGTCCTTTCTATTTTGATTTTTTTCTTTGTGGCGGTATCGATATCTAAAATGGCAACATCAAACCCTCATCATTTTACATTATTGTGCGTACTTTGCTACCATTTTGGCTTGAGTAGCATAAGAAAGTTGCGGTGTACACTTATTGCTCCATCCGCCATGAAGATATGATAACATGGGTTCAAAAATGATAACATGGGTTCGAGAGACAAATCTTAGCTTCTTTAATTGTTATCATCCTGTTATTTGTTCCTATGACCACATTTATTTTCTCTCAAGTGCTGCCTAGTCACCTACGCATGTTATATTGTCTGCATGGTTTTTAATGTTATTCATGTCTTTTATAAGTGATAATAGCTGTTATATATGTGCTAATCAGTCCCAGAAAGAGTGTGAGTACCTCATTGAATTAGCAAAGCCTCACATGCAGAAGTCAACAGTTGTAGATAGTGTGACAGGTCGGAGTAAAGACAGCAGGTTTATATTTCACTGGCTCTCTTTTGTCATCTGCCTGCTAGTTAATCATCTTAAAGTGTAACAATGTCTTCCAGGGTGCGGACAAGTGCTGGCATGTTTCTTAGAAGAGGACAAGACAAAATCATCCGAACAATTGAGAAAAGAATAGCAGACTTTTCCTTCATACCGATGGGTGTGTATTTAGTATGTTATATGAACTGAAGAATTATGCCTGTTGGTTTATAGTATTTCAGGATGTGTTAGATTCTGGTTTACACAAAATTATTTTTCTGTGTTGCTATCTGCAAATGCCCAACATATATCAGACCTTTACTCCTCTTAATTTGTCCATATTGTGTGAATTATAATTAGATTTCAAAAAAAAAAGTTATCTTGACTTTTTATTGCAATTTGGTATCTTCTTACATCTTGAGTCTGCTTTCATATGTGTATTTACTGGTTACACAGTATATCTGAATTCACACTTTTTCCCGAACAAACTCACAACTTTACTCTCTTAGTGCTTGATTTTAAAAATTGTTATTTTAACTATATTTCAATTTTTGGGTCATTCATTCAATTTTCTTCTAGTAAATTTCTTTGCGTAGAAGAATGCTGGGTTTACATCAGTTTCAATTTACTGACCTTTGCACCCTCTATGTTGGTTTATATGAGTATCTTACTAATATAATCAGTCATCATGCCACTATTCTCCTATCAAAGATGAATTACGCATCTATTCTAGTGGCAGTTTTTCTTCAGTCTACTCTGTAGATGTTTTTACACAGCTAAGATTTGGTTTTGTTCCTTAATTCAGAGCATGGAGAGGGTCTTCAGGTTCTCCATTACGAAGTTGGTCAGAAATATGAACCTCACTTTGATTACTTCATGGATGAATTCAACACTAAGAATGGTGGTCAGCGAATAGCTACACTTCTCATGTACCTGTAAGAGTCACCCTATATTGCTTTAAGAGGCTGGTCATATTTTTCAAAGAGTAACATCTTTTGTGACCTTAACCTCAATGTTGCAATTTTTCTTGATCAGTTCTGATGTAGAGGAAGGTGGTGAAACTGTGTTTCCTTCTGCAAAATTCAACGGAAGTTCTTCACCAGAGTTATCAGAATGTGCAAAGAAAGGCCTTTCTGTTAAACCAAAGATGGGTGATGCTTTACTCTTCTGGAGTATGAAGCCGGATGCCTCCCTCGATCCATCTAGTTTACATGGTATATTTTCTATATTTTTAGGGATACACATACACCCCCACTAAGATAGTTATTTTCATCGTATCTGTTTGCACAAAAATTAACATTCTTAGCTACTAATTGAACTTGTTGCAGGTGGATGCCCTGTTATTGCAGGAAATAAATGGTCTGCTACGAAATGGATGCGTGTTCATGAATATAGAACTTAGTTACTTTGCTGAGAAGGTACTTTAATTCCTTATCCTCCTTGGCTTGAGAAATTCTACTGTAGCCTTCTGAAAGCAACATAATCATCATCTTTTATTCTATTAGGAAGAAAAAAGAGCTGAGCAGAAATGCAGTTTTACGACTTAATGCTGGCATAACTGTGTGGTCCTTGCAACATTTTGGCCACCGTTAATTACAATTCTGTCAATTAGATGGATGGATAAAATCAAGCAAGCTACACATGCCTTATGCTGGCATTATTTTGTGGTCCTTGTGATATTTTGGCCACAGTTAATCACAATTCCACCAATTAGATGGATGCATAAATAATCAACTGAATATTCACGATAGAGACCTATCTATATATAGCTCTGTTCTCTAATCTGTATTCTTGTGAATGTTATGCTAGGCAACCTAATTAATAGTGGAATCAGAACTTCATGCTGTAAAGTTGCTCTTTCTTCCAACTGCTAAACATATCTATATAACCTAGATGATGAATGTAGAGTTTAACTGTAATTTAGAAGAGACACCTTTTTATTATTATTTTTTACGTGTACACACTTCATTGTTGATAATAAAAAAATCAAGAGGTTGCATCTCTCCTTGCAAGGATAAATGGCAAGTTATGAGGAAAACGCTTATTCATTTTTATCAAAAAAAGCTGTCTGATGATTTTTAGCTTTGCTTACCTTTGTTGTAGAAAAATTTACTTTTCAATTTTTTTTTACATGTTTACTGAATGATGTCAAGCAGTTTCTACTTCATACTTCATGTTTAACGTCGAGAGAGATCAATTTAGCATCGGATAGAGATCGGCACGCATGTTGACAGTTGGAGTTCATGGAAACATAATTCAGCTCTTTACTCCATTTCTCCCTCATTTTTGTAAGTCATGTCAAAACTACACATTCAATACCGTGTAGATGTTATGAGTCGAACTTGATAGTGTTCAGTTTTCCAACAATATTTTGACAATAAGATCTGCCGCTTCAAGCTTCTAAGTTGGATTGGCTGGGCCTGGGATTGCTCAAATCCATAAAACTTGTCAACAATAGAATTGGTTGATTTGATTATTTCTTTAATAAATGTTTATCATAATCGGTTGAATTGGTGATAAGTTATTGTTTTCCACAATTCATGGGAAACTAAAAAGATATTACTTACCATATTTCATGAGCCGAAACTACTTCTAAAGTGTCAAATCAAGCACAAACAGTCCCCACTGCACCAATCAGTCTCTTACTTTCCTCACATGTCTAACACAGGCAAGAATCTAACAGCATGCACGTGATCCCAGTTTGTGAAGCCAATGGAGTCGCAGCTGCAATCAATATAGTCAACGATGAAGAACAGCTCAAGTCTTCTCTTACTCCAACCAGTTTTAACTGTCGTCAGAATTTATTACACTTAGCATTCATCCTTGGACCCCATCCATTTCATGTTGGGATCTACAATTTAATGGGCACACAAAGGTAAATAAGGAGCTCACTCTTCCCTTTGGGGAGGGCTACAACATTTACACACTCAGAACACAGTAAAGTAATATCCATCAGAAGTTGAGACGAGAAGCGTAGGTGGCCTTGGGAGACCAGTTCCTTGGGATCACATCTCTTGCTGAGAGGGTCTTTTGAGAGGTCAGTGTGGTGAGCTTTACTGAGAAGGGGCCCTGCAGAGGCCCCCCAGTGATGCACCAAGTTGCTCCCCACACGTGCTGCATCTCTTGCCACTCCACAGAATTTGCCTGCAAGATTTGCTAGTTTGTTGAAATCCATATTGCAAGCTGAGTTCTTTACTAAAAGTTTAACCTTTTGAATTAAATGACCAATCAATCAATACACTGAGTTTCCTGCGAGATTTTAGGCATGATGAAGAATTTAGGCTTTTCAGTTTGGTCTTTGACAATGACTTTGAAGTAAAAGAGATCAACTTTAAGGACACAAAAAGGAGACTAATCTTCCTGAAAAAGTTCTAGTTAATGTTAGGCAGTAAAATACCAAATGTTCGTTAAAGCAACATGTAGAGCTCTGATATGGACAGAAAAATGATAGTTACAAAAGGAAATGATTCTTTAATGAACAGTGTCTCATAGATTTGCAGAATAGTCATTGATGAAATATCACCAAGAACAAAGTTAGGTTTTTAAGACAAATCAAAGCTGACAGTATCTATTCTCTTCATATCGAAGAAAAGAAGCCGAGTGAGAAGGGAAAGTTTACTTGTTTGATGTTCATGGATCCAATATCTCCATCAGCATCCTCAAACTCCACGAGAAGAGATAGCCAATAGTTTGTGGAACCTTCATTTACATAGAAGGTAATGTTCTTCCCAGGATACTTGCATGGAGTCCTGTAAAAATCAACTCTTCCCAGTTAAATATTTGTTCTGATTGAGAATCAAACCAAAGGATTGCTTACTTTGGATAGCGTTTTTCATGAAAAGGGAAACTTTTAGCATAGATGAGGATGTAATTTGTGAAATGCGCATAATGACTACCTTCGGAAGATGACAGAGATCTCGCCGCGGTTGCGTAGCTGAGCGGCCTCACCGGCGACGGCCATGCGGCCGAAGGCGGCGCCGCTGAGGTCGAAGTGGGTGCGGCCGGCGGCGCAGTAACCGCCGGGGCACTCGTCGGTGACGATGACGGTGACGGGGCGGAGGGAGCAGATGGCAGCGTCGAGGCAGCGTACCTTGTAACAGGCGCCGCATCCCTCGCCGCCCTTGAACAGCACCGGGCTCACCGCTCCCACCCGCGCCCGCATCGGCCGCACGTCGACCAGCGTCCCGTACCCACACGCCCCGCCTGCCATTAATTTACAACCCTAATCATTATAACTAACTTTGCTCATACGAGGAAAATTTCAATTTGCCCATTAAAGTTTTATCATAAAATTTAATTCATCTTCTTTCAGGAATATTAAACTATTAGAAGATGAAATGCAAATTTTACAAAATTCTTGGGCGGCAAACTGAGATTTTCCACTCCCGCACTCTTCCCTGTTCCAGGAACATGGCAACGGCCGCAAGTCTACAGAGCTCGCATATAACGAACCACCCTAGCCGTCCGATCTCAATCCGACGGGCATCAGAGGGAATCGACCCCGCCGGCTGAGCTCGGCAGCGAGCTATCCGGCGAGTTTGCGAGAATCCGAATCACGCAAAAAAAAAAAAATCACTACTAGCTTTCTGCAATTTATGTATAACTCTGGAAGAGGGAATCGAGGGGAGGGGCTCACCGTCACTACCGTCGCCGTCCGGGCTGCCGTACCAAGTGGCGGTTGCAGGGTACCAATGCGGGTCGAACGCAGCGCCGCCGTCGAGGCGGCGGAGCAAACCCAACGCCGAGAGCACGAGGAAGGAGTAGAAGAAGGAAGAAGAAGAAGCCATCCTTCCTCCCTCTCTCTTTCTCGTTAATTGTTATATAGACAAAATGAAGGGGCAAAATCGGAACTAAATTTTTACTCGATAATTAATCGTATTACTATCGCACTTTACTTGCACTTCTGATAGGAAATTACTGGCTTGCCCTTTTCTTTAAATTCGAAAAATCATTCAGTGAGGCTATTTCGGCCATTTCAATACGCCGCCGGAAAGGACACCGAACACCAACGTTACTCATTTTAATAAACGACGACGGACGACAATGCCCTCGGAGTCGCAGTAAATGACGAAAGTGACACTGTCACATGGGTGGAGTTCCACTGTTGCGAGAGCCGCAACGGAACTAACGGCGAGCTTCCTCGATCCGACGGCCTGGCGCCGCAGCGGCGAAAACAGACGGTCGAGATGAGACGATCATGGTACCGTTGGAATCGAATCAAGCGGACAAAGGAGCCATCAACTTCTCGTGATTCCGGCGATTCAATAATGAATAATAACGCTCTCGTTTTGTCTGCGCAGACAATTAATAGATCGATCGATGCTTCAAGTCAAAACCAAAATCTTATTAAAATTCTTTTAAAAAAATAAAATTTTTACTGTTGTTGTTCTTGAGGAGTTTGACACAGATGATGGAACGGAAAGAAATAAGAATGTCTCGTACCATGTCAAATTTTTAATAAATAACATTGGTTGTTATGAGACGACGTTTTGAGTGTTATTATATACGGTAAAAAATAACATGGAACGGAATTTTTTTTATTATTCTGTTTGCATTTAAGACAGATTTGATTTGAATTTACTTTGATTGTTTTTTATAAATATTTTGTTTGTATTCAAAGATACAAAAGACAGATTTGACATCACTATCTTCTTATTTTTAATATTTTATAAATAATGTAAGACTATCAATCTACCATTCATAAACATTTGAAACTTGAACATTTTTATTTTTGATTTACGATCAACAATTCTATTTTTTATTATCATTTTCAACATATTTAATAAACAATCTTGTTTAAGATAAATTTTTGAATTTTTTGATTTAATTTACTGAGTTATTAAAAATTCTTTCATTTTATATAGTTATAAAAATGTAATGAGGTTTTTGATGAGAAAGATTATGATATGATTATTTATCATTTATTCTTATTATTATTTTAATCACATTCTCAAACAGTGAACACATGTTCAATATGTATTTTTATTATGCTGATTCTTAAATTACCAATATTCTAAATATTATTATTAAGTCAATCATTTGACATCTTTCATCAACTCAATCAAATAAATATTCATATAAAAAATTTGATAATTTATATATCGACACTGTTTAAGTCTGAACACAAGGGATAGGTGAACTCTCAGAACATCTTTATTGACTTTGACCACGTCAGCTACGATTAAATCTCGGATCTACCTTTCTTAATGAGATTGACATTTCGGTGACACTTTGCTTATGTTCTTCTGAGATAAATCAATTGGAGGTTAAAAGGGAGGCTAAATATACTTAGCATAATCCCTTCCGACATTCAAGTCAAACTTGAAGAAAGAATTAAATAGTAGAACAGAGAACAATAGTCTAAATAGAGGCATGATAACGAATTGAGCATACCTTTTCCACTCAATTGATTATTTTTTTATAGCGAAAGAGAAGAAAAAAAATTTTCTCTTGTATTAATAGGTTTTCTATTATCATGTGTTGTCTTTATTTTGAATGGCGCTATTATTACTAATAACAACAACATAATTTTTCTATAACTGTTGTAACTAGCGCTTCCTTTGTTTTATTTTTCTCTATTTTCAATGACTTGCACCTATAACGACTATCACCTGTATAATAGTCTTTAATGTCTGTATAATTGAGGCACCATCTATTGAACTGACCCTTATTTATCAGCTAGCTCTCAATGAGTATTGTTGAGATTTGTTGATCATCACTGAGCTCTTCTTATACATTGTTGAGCCCTTTCTACATGTTGTCGAGCTCTCCCTATATGTTGTGGAGCTCTTCTTGTGTGTTGCCAAGCTCTTTTGTCATGTGGATGAGCTTTGGCTAAGTCTTACTCATAATACATGTTCTCATCTGTTCTGTCTAAGATCACGAACAAGTGAGTTAACAAAAACAATTAATAAGGAGAAGAAGTTGAAAATGACAAGATTGAAAAGAACGCGTGGAGTGTTTGCAATACTCAATCAGAGATTAGATTGGGCACCAATGTTAGACTTGTCGTAGCCACTCTAACGCTCAACGAATGATCCAATGCGCGCACTCTCTAGTTATCATGGATGAAGAGGATGGACCTAAAACGATGATTAAACTGCCATTGGAGAGTCCTAGTAGATCACTCTGATTTCGCCGACCATCTGTGAGGAGGTAAATCGAGAAGCTGCAATTGGTCATAACGAGGGAGAGCATTGCCTCGGTTTCGTCGAGATTCGACCCTTGTCCACTTTAATAAGTCTGTCCCATCGTAACCAACTCAACTATGTTTCAAGAGTTTGATTCCTCTCCTCACTCTTTATAGTACTAGCCCTGATGAAATATAAATTTCATTGTATTTTTTATTATATTATTATTGTATGATAATTATGTTATTGATTTTTTTTTATGCTTTTATGTATTTTATTTTATCACTCATGTAGTTTATATATTTATTTAAAAATGTTTACTATATTTTTTAATATAAATCCACCCCATAATCGAATGATATTGGAAGTGTAATGATAGAGTGGATGGCCGCCGTGATCATTCTTGCGTGCTGAGTTTCTTTTTGGAGCCTATGTACCAATATACCTTTTAATTTTCCGAAATTAAGTAAGATGTAGGTATTTGACTAGTGATTTAATTTATAAAAAATTCTAGTCCGTCTCATCTGAGGATCGAACCGCAGGTCCTTGAATCATAATCCAAATGTCCTACCGTTGCACCATTACCCCGGGACATTGCCTTCTACTTCCTTAAAATATAGCTAGGCTGTATCGAGATTCTAATACTAGTTCAGTTATTTTACAACATGTGCCCTACGTCCTGTCCTACCCGGGCTTTAGCCCGGAGGCCCGACGATATTGAGAAAGAGCTACAGCTCATCGTATTTACGAAGGAAGAAACGAAGAACATGTGTGACAGAGGAAGATAGCCCGGAATTTTTTATTCCTATCAATGTATCAGTTGTTTTATCTTTAGAACTATCAATCTGTGATCGAACCTCTTGGGTTGTAGCAATGGGCATTGTTGCTTAGATTTAGGTACGACTCATAGTTATAAAATTCAAATTGGAAATCAAACCGATCAAGTTCCCGGTCACTGGTTTAATAGTTAGACTGATCTTGAACTTTTTGATAAGATGAAATTGCATGAACCATTCATGATGAATGGCAATCAATGATGTGTGGGGCAGTTGAACTCAGAATCTAGCTCAATATCTAACTCTAAAATATCTCTAAAACCTTCAGCCTTTTCCATCTACTTCATATCATCCTATACAGAGTAAGAACTAAGAACAAGACAAAAGAAAGCAAGAAGAACAAAAAAAATGCACTTTTTAACTTGTTTCTGATCGTGAATTTTACTTCTTTCACTTGTTACTAGCTCACATGGATATGAATTATTGTTTTCATGAATTACTATTCTATAATCATTAAGAACTCAACATGGATATTTAGAAACCGATCAGTTGTGTAGTGGATTCGGCCCCTGAGGCACCATTCTCTTCGAAGCTCCATAACTTGAGCTGAAATCATCATCAGGCTCTGGAGATGGAGAAATCCTTGGAAAAAGATGCATGGATGTCTTCACAGTATTCTGGCTGCTCTTCCATCTCCCCACCTCTCTGCTCAGGCTTCTGGCATGGCTGAGACCGGTAAGCGTTAGGGAAACTACAAGTAGCAAGAGAAAGAAAACCAGAGACTTTAGTAACTTCATGGTCGCAGAGGAAGGAAAGGATAGAGAGGGAAGATTGAACTCAAAGCCAGGCAGGTGCAGTGTATTAATAGCGACTACGTGCACTTTCTCTGGCACTGTATTACGCACGGCATCTTCACTGTTCTCCATTTGGCATTGCTCGGGTATGGACTGGTTCAAATAGAAGTTATTGGTACAACTAGAAATAAATTGATTGACATATCCTCCCCCTAATCCTGGATCGCTTCTGTGATTAATATACCAGTCATGTCCAGACTGGCTTGACGTCTGGGACTGAGCTTGTATGACCTAGACATCTTTGAAACATGTAAAGAGGCATCCGATGTGCCACTTGAAGACAGAGAAGAACAGGAAGACCTGAGTGGCACTGTGTCATGGCGATGTATTCATATAAAGGTGATGATTGTGTTCTTTGGGACACTCTTTAATGTTCAGGGTGGAGTGTGCTAAGAAAGATGAAGCTTGCGTTGTGGTTGGTTTGGTACATCAGTTTCGCTAGACAGCTTGCGTTGTGTTATGAATTGAGAGAGATGGATATCTAATTGCTAGAAAATTAAGACTATTAAAGTCCCTTGGAAAAAGGTTTAGGATTGGATTCAGTCTAAAGAAGAGTGTTTAAAATTTGTCCAAATTTGTAGTTGGAACAAATGCAACAGGGTAATGCTAGCCAATATACGAGTGGCGGTGAATTAACAAGCTCTTGGTCCCCCTGTGTTTGGAATCCACCTTCAAGAGCAGTGTGGTATGAAGAAATGCCTTAATGGATATGTACAGCACAACTATTTCACATTATATTGGCATTGATTTGATTTGAAGTTCCAGCTCTCTACATTTAAAATGACATTTCCCAACCCCGTCTTAAATGGGACTAATTTCCTTCTAGATTTCTACACTAATATATTAGCTAAACTGTAACTATTTAGTGAGATTAATGAATCACACTGAGAGTTGACATAAATTAACAATAAAACTGTAACACATGTTGTTCAGCATTCCTGCATGAGCTTCGGCAACAGTGTATACAATGGTGGAACATCATCCCTAAGGTAGATCCTGAACTAAAACTCTACAAACATTTACATTGTCCGCAGGAAAAAAAATTTTAAGCACTCAACACAAAGTAAGCTGGTTTGAGTTCCTAAAATCAGGAGTGCATGGATCTCAAAAGTTCGAGAGCTAGAGCTTCCTGTGCAGCTAAAGTGGCTGAATCTTTGTTCGAGCATGTTGACTTGCCTGCCATTATCTCGTTATCAACTCCATTGTCTTTATCATCATCATCATTAAAGTATATTTTATTTCTTTTAGGAATTCTTTCTTCATTTTCATCTGATCCAGTTTGGTCGTCTCCTGTGTCTTCTTCCTCTTTCTGCCTCTTCAGCTTTTGCTTCTCTTTTTATTCGTTTTTCACGTACGCGCTTGTGGTGCAGAAGCTTGTCCTCTTTGTCTCGCATCGCCATCTCTTCTCTTAGCTTATTGTACCGTTCTTCAACTGTAAATGTGCTTTGAAAAGTTAATAAGAAAGAAACATCATACTGTGCCAAGACTAAGATTACACAATTAATTCCTTTGAAAGCACTAAGCAATCCTAGCAAAACAAGCATAGAGTTTGTAATAGATTGTAGAGGAACTGACCAGCATCCAGGTGAACAGAGCTGTCAACTGTCTGTGTGTCAGCTAAGGCAGCTAATGGAGGGATAACAATCCCATCATCATCAAATTTAACTCTGGTTCCAAAAGGCCGATGCAAATTAATCTTCAACTTCTTTTTCTTCGAGACCCTGGTTCCAAATCTGCAATGAGCCAGTTGGAAAAAAGACCTTAAGAGCAGGAAACTAAATAACAAACTGTCTTCACAGTCTGGAAAAACATGGAGGAAAAAATACAACACATACTCTGTTTTCCCGCATTCCAAATCAAAAGAGGACGATTCCTTGGGTATGAGTATTTTGTCCTCCACATCATCTAATTGAGCGTTTACTTGTAACTTTCTGTTATCAAATATAGATTTATCATCATGTGGACCCTTTCCACCATGAGTAGCTTCAGTGGGTGCCAAATTTCCACCCAATTTGTGTTTCAAGAATCTCAACTTAGGGGTTGCTGAGAGACCAAGGGATGCTGCAAAATCTTCTATTGGAAGCTTGGATGCATCAAATACCTCTTTATCTTTCTTAAGATAAATGGACTTCAAATATGTGACAAATGCTCTCTGTGCTAACTGCTGCATAGAAGGATATTTAACTTGTAGAGATGCCAATAATGCAGAAATGGATACTGATTCTTTTGCCTGAAAAAGTATTCACCATAACCACAAAATAAGACGTGGAAGTAGTTATGCTTCACTTCAATTAACAGCAAAAAAACAATAAAAGAGAAGAAACCAATAATGATTCTTTTGCCTAATATAGTATTCACCATAACCAAAATAAAATAAGAAAACTAGTTACACTACTCTGAACTAACAGCAGTAGACCATATATGAAAAGACAATCACCGTGAATAGCGTAGAGGGATTCAGCTAGGCTCATATATTAAACCATATGCCACAGGCACATCAAAGAATTTGCCCACAAACACATGCAAAGTAATTAGAACATTACTGATGTGTTCTCTAGAGCCTCAACAACAAGATTAACTATGAAAAAGTAAAACTAGTAGGTAAAGCAAGAGACAAAAAAAGATGAAGAAAGGTGCCTACGGGGTTGTCAAAGTTTGTATTTTCTATATCCTAATCAATTATTATTGACTGGGGCAGTAGTCTAGGAAGCTAGGGCAACTAAGGAGCAAATGGATGATAGCTGCTTACCTTCCTTAACTTAATTGGAATTTTAGGTTCAACTGCACGTAGTTTTGTAAGCATCTCCACCTCAGATGGCATTAGAAACAACAACGACTTCCCAGCATTTTTGAAGCGAGCAGTACGGCCAACTCTATGAATGTAAGTTGCAATATCTTCTGGACAATCAGCCTGAAAAGGTGGAACAAGTAAACATTAAATCTTTTACAGCAAAAATAGCTAGTAAAATTGTTTAATCACCTGGACCACCCAGTCCACAGCAGAAAAATCCAGTCCACGAGAGGCCACATCGGTCGAAAAGAGAACAGATGTTTCCTCACAAAATTGTAAATATGTAAGCATCCTTGCATTTTGCTTCATCCGACCATGCAAACACTTCAAAGGAATTCCCGGTCTAAGTTTCCTGAATGCCTCAAAAACAAACTTAACCTGCATGATGAGTTAAAGTTTGACAACAAAATCAGATTTGAAATAAGCAACTCAACATAGATTAGAAAGAAACAAAGTCTGATAACCCATTGATGCATATTTTATATTACTTGATCCAATTGTGATAAATGAAATCATAATATTAGGATTAAAGAAAACTTTGCTGTAGGTGCTACATTTTCATTGTTGTGTGTGTTTATGGATAACTTAAGGAATCACAATAAACTATGCATGTGTACACCATGGTTGAAGAGTCTAACAAAACTTATTCTAAACATATCTGTAATACAAAATTGTCACATTGTTCATATTCATGGGCACAACGAATCATTCATAATGTGAAAATACCTTCCACTGTCATTTGGATGTAAACAGTAATTCAAGTATGAAAAGATTAGTCAATAAGAGAAAACCAAAAAAAGGATAAAATCATATTTGAGAATCTATAAACAATCATTTGCATGTAAACAGTAATTCAAGCAATAAAAAAAATAGTCGACACAGAGAAAACAAAAAAAAAAAGATAAAATCAGATTTCAGAATCTACAAACAGTATGCAGGATGACTTAGAAAAATTGGCCACAAACACTAATTTGTAAGTTGAAACTATAGTTTAGATTAGCGATTTTTTTGTTTTATGCCAATAGAAATCTTTCAGCATGACATGAGTTATCTCTATGGAAAAAGACGGTTTAGTGTGGGTTTACATGGTTCTAGCTAACAGTGAGTTGGCACAAATATTAATGATGGCCTATTTGAACTATGAAACAGAATCAAATGATTAAATCAATCATTTTGAAGACACGTTATATTTGTAAGTCTTCAGTTATTAAATATTGCAGCTGTTATCCTGTGCATGAGCCTACAAATTATAATTCTACATAAACAGAGCATGTTTAGTTCTCTGGAGTTGAATCACCATGAAATTGACTAGTTACATAGGGAAAAGGCAGCAGGGTAAACACTGGAATAATACCTGCTTGCAACTCGTAAGAAAAACAAGAATCTTCGACTTAAGATTTGCTTTGATGAAACTCCATAACATACTCAATTTCTGGTCAAGTGGAACAATAATGGCGAATTGAGTTAGTTGCTCAGGAGTGGCTGTTACTGATTTATCATGCACACTAATGTACTCAGGGTTCTTCAAGCTTAGCCTAGCCAGATCCTTAACTGATTTAGTTTGTGTTGCAGAGAATAGCAGGGTCTGCCTTTGCCTGGGAAGATGAGAGATGATGGCATCTAGCTCTTTCCTAAAACCAGCATCAAGAATCCGATCAGCCTCGTCAAGAACTAAGATCTGTTCCCATAAGAAAAATCAAACTTAGTTTATAGAAACTTTACTATACATCTCACCAAAATTTTGAATTTATCAAACTCACTTGGAGCTGTGAACAATCAAAGTTTGGAGTCTCATCCATATGTTGGAGGAGTCGACCCGGCGTGCATATCAAAATATTGAGATTATTGACACGTTCCTTCTCTGCATCAATATCTTTACTTCCTCCAATCAGAAAACCGACACTCAGACTGTGGTGTTTACCTACTATTTTCAACTCATCAAACAATTGTCCAGCTAATTCCTTCGTAGGGGAGATTATAATGCCGCCAACACCATCTTCTAGAGCCCATCTTGCTCTATACAATTTCTCTATGACCTGGACAACAAAAGATGCTCAGTTTTCCTAACTCGCTGAGAATGGCATGCCAAAACTATCTAAAATTGATCAACAAAACAGACATTAGATGACTAATGTGTGAGAATATAGAAATTGTAACTCAAAATGGCAAATTTTTCCAAAGGATATCCGAAAACACAAGTGAGATGAGTTTTCCTATTCATATATTACAGGAGAAAAATCCGAACACTTAACACCATTCAATAGATAATAGTAAACCACAAAGTAAGATTCTGGAATTAGTTGTCATTTTAATTGACATGATTTTGGAAGACAGTTATCTAACAAGAGTAGCATACGCACGGGAATGATGAAAGCAAGGGTTTTCCCCGAGCCTGTCTTGGCAGCGCCGAGGATGTCACGACCACAAAGGGAGTGGGGCAGTGTGGCCCGCTGAATCTCGCTCATCTCCACGTACTTGGGCGCAAGTCCGTCCTTGGACTTCTTAGATATGGGAAGCTGCCGGAAGAACCGTACGCCGGCGTAGGGTGAAAAGCCACCGTCTTTGGTGCGACCAGCAGGGGCGTCGGGAGGAGGAGGGGTTGCCGCGAGGGGATTGGTACCGGAATCGGGCTGACAGGCCTCGATCCACGAGTCAAGAAGTTTAATTTCCTGCACCTCCGAGAACCGCCGCTGCTTGCGGAAAGCATGGCTCTTAGTCTTGGGGCGCCGCATGGAGGTTCGTTTTGGGATAAGGATTCCAGCTAGGGTTTCGGCAGCTAGGGAAGAGAAGAGCGGCGGTAGCGACGACGGCGGAGCAAGGCGGCGCAAAGGGCTTTTCCTAGAGCTTTATCTACGTAGCCTACAAAGTTTGGGTATTTAACGTTGACGGCATCTCGTGTCAATACAGGCCCACCCAGGCCCATGATAGAAAAAAAAAATATTTTTTTAAAAAAATAGAGAATAATTACTAATATCAAAATATTTTCTAAAATTGCTATTTTGTCGTTAAAATATTAATATATGACTGATTTTAAAAGGTAAAATATATATATTAAATTTTAGAAATGGGATTTTTAGCAGTCAAAAAAATATTTGCAGGTGTTTTAATATTAATAAATAGTTGGAGCATTTTGAAAGTTGGCTGGTTCTTGTAACTGTCTCCCCTTCCGCCTTCCGCCTTCCGCCTTCCGATCTCATCTTCTCCAGAGTCACTCGCCCACGCGGATCGCCGGCCATAGCCTCCCCAGGCTGCGCACGACCGGAACCGGCCGCTACGCTTCTCGGAGATCATCCTTTTGCGAGCAGCCCCTTTTCCTTCACGTTTGACGGACGGATCTCACTTCAGTGAGGTGGAGAAAGTTCCTGGCGTTCTATTGCACTTGGGCAAACCCTTATTTTTATAGAGATAACATAGGATAGTGGGTGAAAACATTAAGATGGTAGTTGTGGTTAGAAATGAAAACAAAATTTCTTTCACAGCATGAATTTCCATATATGTTCACAGAAAAAAAATTATCTCCTTTTCTATCTGTCACATATTTCTCCTTCATTGCATTTGTGCTGGAAATTTTAGAATGGATGAGGTTGCCCAAGCTGTTGCAAAAGTGAAGAAGGAGTGGGATCAATCGGTTGTCCAGATTCAAGATCATATCAGATTGATAGAAAGTTGCGGAACTTCTGGAAAAGGGACAGAGGAAGCAAATTCACTTCCTCGGTTAAATGGTGCTGCACAAGATGGACTTGCAGTGCTTAGGTCATTGCAGTTTAAACTTGATTTGTTTGCTCAGCAGCTTTCAACAGAAGAGGAAACTCAATCTGCGCAGCTTACCTTAGAATTTTGGAAGGAACAATATCAAAGGTAAATTTCTGACTAAATGTTTATCGTGATGCTCTGAAGATAATGTTTCTGTAATTTTATGCGTTCAACTCCCAAGCATTTACTGTATTCACTGAAATTAAATATTGTCTCTTTCTTGACTTGTTTTGTATCCATTTACTTAGTTTGCATAAGAGTTTGAGGAATGCCAACTTGCAAGCCAAAAACAACATTCGAAAAGCTGCTCAGGAAGAGGTGACCATTATTTAACTTGAATTTCTTGTGATGGTTAAAGTTCTTCTTCAAGTTCCTAAGTAATATACCAAAACACTACCTATTATGTTTTGCAAGCCATAAGGTGAATATATATTGCATAGAAAATTTACTACCTTATTTTGTTCTCTTTAACTTTCTCTTGATTTGGTTTTAGTTGTTTGTTGTCTCTAATATTGGATTTTTTTTCCATGCAGAGAGAGCTTCTTCTAGGAGGCGGAGAAGAGTCAACCATCCGTAGACGTAACCTGCAGTATGTTAGCTATCATGCTACATTAATAACTTCTAAAGCAGCATTTTTCTTAGTCTAAGAATTTCTAAATAGATCTTCAATTGGGACGGTAAGGTGATGACTGGTCAAATATTCCAGGTGATTGACTTTTTTTATGATTAAGTATGTTTTTGGCATTGAGTTCCACTCCGTTGTCTGTTTTTTAGAACAGTTATTTTAAATAATGGTCCACAATGAGCATTTACAGGCTACAAAATATGTAGTTGAACTTGTACAAGATGCATGGTATCAGTTTATTACCTTTGTCACAAACAAAGAAGAGGAGGGAGGAGGAAGGGAGAAAAGAAAGGGAGGGATAGCTTTGGCTAGCAAGGATGAAAAAGCCTAAATGAAAAAGGTCGAGGATTGTGTTATGGATAGACAGCCAATACGAAAATTGTACAAATCTCTGAACATGGATTTTAACCTTATTTGTTGTAAGAGCTCTGGAGAAATAAGATTCATAATTCGTGTAGCCAACTCAAATAGTTGAAACAAACACTTGACTTGGTGACAAATTGTTATCTTGTAGAATAAAAAAAATAACAAAATATAATAGTAAATAATTTGAAGATTTGGATGGTTTATGTTATACCTAGCTAATTGGAATTTATGTGGCCTGCATTCCATTATTGTGGCCTTGTGGGATTAGTATCTAAATTTCGGAGGTTTATTGTTTGATAACTGCACTAGTTTCTTTCTTATCTCAACATGTTTAAAGCAGCTTTCATCTATTTATATATAAATAACTTATTTTGTTCTCTTAAAAAAATTGAGTTCTAGATTATGATAAATAAAGCCCTTTGAGTTCCATTTAATGAATTTCTTTTAAGCTTGAAAGCTTATAGTGGGCCAAATATTCATGGATGTAGAACAAAAGTTGGAATGACATCAGCTGCAGAAAGCATTACAGAGAGCCTCCGCCAGACGCGCCAAATTATGGTTCAGGTGAGTATTGATGCATGATGCATATATAAGCCACAACTACCTTGTCAACATCATAGTCCTGAAGACCAATTACTAACTTTTTACAGGAAGTAGAAAGAAGTGCAAGTACTTTGGCAACATTTGGTATACTCAATCTCTTTTAAGTTTTAAAAATACAAGATTGAGCACTAATATTTATACTACATTGACATGATAAATATCCTCTAATTGCTTTTGTGTGCCAGTTGATTACCTATGGTGCTGACTGCTAATATGCTGAATATCACAATATACAACATCCTACTTTAAATAATTGCTCTAAGCCCTTGTTTACTCGGAGTAGAAACTAGAATTTGACAGAGAAACAGAACCAAGGGAGAAAAATGCTTCTCGCCTTGTGCTTACTTGGCTCTTAGAAGGTATAATAGAAAAGAAACCTTGATTGAGCAACATTTGCTAACAGTTCAAATGACCAGTTACTAAAATTTTAAATTTTAGTTCAATTATTTTTTTAGTTGTTATAGACATATATTCAGAGGTAAAGAAGTTGAGTATAAGATAAGATGAAAACACGTTTGACTTAATCTCAACACACTTCAAAGCGTATGGAGTGTCGATACAACACAATATTGAAGTTGTACGGTTTCAACCAAGATTAAAATTATGGCACAGAACCACACTTTAAGGACTTGCTGCAAATGTCTTTTGGTATAGCAGATGTTTAGGCATGAGGGATCTAACCAAGTTATTGATTGATTTTCCCAAATATGTCACATGGTGTCAAAGGCTGTGGTATATCATTGATCGCCACAAGCACGTCTTTGTTGATTGAACCTTCAAGTTAAGCTTGTGGGAAATTTCGATCTATGATATGGATAAATTGGGTTTATACTGACAGGATAACAGCTTAAGCGTAAATGGTTATCCTATCAAATCTTTAGCATTTATTATTCTGGTTTTTATTCTTGTGCTTGGTTATATATCATGAGTGGGAATGGATTGACGATGTATTTTTTGATATGTACACCATTCTCGATTTTCTTATTGTTCTTGTTTATACTTCTATGAAGACTGTTTTCGAGTTTTGCTGCTATGTTTTGTTTCGCTGTTTTGAATGTGGCCCTAATTCTCCTACATCTGGAATGTACCATTCAGAGGAATCAACGGGTGTCTTGAGAAGAGCAGAAAGTGAATACAAAGGACACCGGCCTCTGCTAATCCGCACACGCAACTTGCTATCCACAATGCGTCGGCAAGATGTCCTTGACAGGTATAGATATTTTCAATTGTTGGCTCATATGAAAACCTAACAATTGAAATCATATCATCGAACTCCAGTCATTGCTGATACATGGTCCCATGATAAATCCTGATATTAAATGTCTCAAAAATTAGATCAAACAAGAAAAAAGCTTAATTTTGGTTGTTATAACAAACAGTTCATATACTATTAAAATTTGCTGATGGTTCAATCTTAATATATTGCTTAACCCTAGACCATGTTGAAAAGCATCACATAGATTATACTAAAAAAACAGCAAAGGCAAAAGACAAATGAAAAACTTGTACTGAGAAGTGAGTGGTTAATACAGCAACAACTGTATTTAATTCTCAAGCATCAGTCAGTTCAATTGGGATGAGTTGCTTCGTCCTCGCCACTCCTAGCTTCTTATTTCATTTATTTTGTTTTCACCAGGCAATCTTAATTTCTTATGGTCAGAATTGAAATTTTTAAGTGTTTGATAGGATCATACACACTGATAGTACTGGCTAGTTTTCTCATGTTACATAAACTGTGTTACACGCTCATTGATTGTATCGTATCGATACAGGGTGATACTAGTGGTTGGATTTCTCATATTTACAAGTGCTGTGCTCTACGTCGTCTGGAAGCGCATAGGTCTGCTGACGCTTCAGAGGAAGATAATTGCAGCCGTCAAGGCAGGTTACCAAGGACTGGATGTTGTGCAAGAGATGGAGACTGCATGAATCCTCTGCAACCAGCCAAACCATATGCCCAGCTGCTACAGTTCGTACATGCTTATCATGGATTTATACCTAGAAAAAGAAGATGAAGAATTTTACAGAGCCTCACTGTTTTTTTAATCATAAGCATTCATAATATTTTTAGATCATATGCATTTATCTACTGAATCAGACAGACATTGTGCTGCAGCAAGAAACCTAGGAACAGCAGCAGCATTGGAGGAAATAGAAGCTCATGCGTTCATGTACAAAGTTTTTGCATCCTATAAAGATTTCATGAACAGGTCGTACGTTTGTGCTAATTCTCTGATACAGCAGTGTAACCATGTGGTGCATCAACGTTTGCCGGAGCAATGGCAGACAACACAACCGAGGCTCCAAGAAATATCACAACCAGTGCTGTAAAATTCACCAAGAAGGCCTGTGGGCTATATTTGTACAGCCCTGCGTTCTCCAGAAACGTGAGCTTCTCTAAGAACCCTAGCTCTGCAGTGGCAATTGCCAGTATGTAGACGAACAGTCCAAATAGTACGTGCCATGGGAGAGACTTACGTCTCAGTGCTGGAGATGATCCAGGAAAGAAGAAGGTCACGAATCCGAAAATCCACTGCAAACAAGCAATCGGGAAGCTTGAGTGAGATATAAACTAATAGTTATACTACTGATTATAATGTTGACTCAAATATAATTCTGGTCGATGTAAATGGTGTTGGTTTGATTTTGTGATTCATTTTACCTGAATGCCATATAAAGAGATTGTCCCAATCCCAATCCAGGAATGCAAGCTGTACAGATTATCGATTCCACTTTCATTGTGGAACTTGAAGGCAGCGTAAACTCCCACAGCTCCAAGAACAAGAGCAATTGCATGGAGAACCAAATGGATAATTTTGTTCACTTCATGCCTCCATGGCAGAATTTTATAGCTCAAAATAGCTGCAGGAAAGTGAAAGAGTAGGTGAACATCACTACTCCAACAAAAGAGATAACTGGTACTGCAATCGGCTTACCTTCACTCCCAATTATAATAAATCCAATCAACATAAGTACCGGGTGAATCTGCAATAGAAAAAACAAATCAAATAATTTTAGTTGATTTAGAGAGAAAGCAAGTGATTCGAGTTGAGAAAAAGAAAAGCGAGTTTGCAGGGAAGAACAAAAATTGGAAACCAACTTTTGCATTTCCTTCCATTATTGGCATGATTTGAACAAAAATGAAATTGTGCCCTAATTTCCTTCAATTTTCTTCATCCCCTAGTTTCCTTACAAGGAGAATGGCATGGTTATCGCAAAACAGAAATAGTGAACTAGGTTTTTAAATTATACACAGGCGATCACTTCTTTTTAACCAAACCAAAGCATAATTTGCTTAGGTCAGAGCATCAAATCTTTCGATTAGAAGCATAAGCCATCCGAACAAGAAAAAACCTACATCAATAGCAAGATAGTAGCCACAAAACACCATAAAGAAGCGACAAGCCCCTGAGTAGGGGAAAAACCAGCAAATACCAAGCTACATCGAAGGCGTTTCTTATGCTCCACTGAAAACAAGGGGAAAAAACAAAAAAGGAGATATTTTTGCGAGAACAACTCTCTAACCAGCCATTCAACAGATCGAAAATAAGGAAAACATAGAAGAAGGTTGAGTACGTTAAAGATGAGGGATTTGTTGGAGGCCTCGAAGGCGAGCCCACCGAGGAAGTGGATGCACCAGACGAGGACCGCCGCCGCAGCCAGCACCGCCAGGACGTGCGCGGCGTACGCCAAGGGAGCAGCCTTCACGCCGGGGAAAACGGCCATCGTCGCGATCCAACTACGCTTCCGCCCACTCTGTCCTTGCTTGTGCCGTTCTTCCTCGCTTATCGGAAGGGAATGTAGCGATATGAAGCGGAGGAGGATTCTGATGCTGCGTTGCGTCGTCCGTCGATCAGGCCGATCCAGAAGCCTGCCAACCGCACGCGACCACGTGGCTCATATCATGGCCATTGAAACTTGTGGTGGCTGACCCTGCTCCGTTGGTTGGTTTGGGACGAGAGCAACAGCCCTGGTCCACCAAAACGTGACCAACGTTGTTACAGGATTGAACAAGTGGGGCCCCAAATTTTGAGGATATTACTAAAAAAACGAAAAAGAATTTAAAATATTATATTTTAACTTTTTATTGTCGTCGTTAATGATATTGTCACGAAGGGTGTCTTGATTCAATGTACCAGAACAAGATGAGAGAAGTTGTTAATAAACTTAAAATAATTATGTTAAACTAAAAATAAATTTAATTTTTATATAATATCTAATATACGAAATTGGAATAGAGATAAGATCCACCGCACGTAGTACGAAGTACAAACGCCTTTGAGGAGCCACGTAAGCCAAGCGTCCTCCACGTGTCTCCACACGTGGCGCCAGAGGCCATTCGCATGCAATCTAGCTCACTCCCAAGAATCTATCTCTATATTTTCCTCCACGACAATTCAAATAATTTCCTAATTATAAATATTCTCCATCTTATCGATTTGTTTCCATCCAAGTTAATCCCGATGGACGCTCAGGTTTCTCCAATGCTCGGCCACGCTTACGAGCTCGAGCCGGAGAGACCCGCCGGCTTACGTGCCGGTGAGCCGTTTAATTCAACGATTTGCAGGTTTGTTTTTGCGATTTTGATTGACATTTCGATTGATTTGGGCGTGCAGCAATCGATGGAGAAGAGGAAGTGATGCGCCAGGAGAAGAAGCCGGTGGTGAAGAAATCAAGGACACCGTCAAGAAGAAAACCCACGGCCATGGAAACAGCCATGACGACGAAGAAGATGACGATGAGGAAGACGACCCTGAAGTTCACGGCGGTTTGAAGGACACCTTGGAGGTATGCGCCGGTGGGTTCCCGGAAGATCCCGCCGCTCCAACTTCCTCTGAAGCTTCCCGGGAGCGTACACGAGCCGGCGAGGAGATAGGGATGTCGCCGGTAATCCAGTCATTCATGGCCATGTCAGTTGAGAATCCTCTTCCGGTGAAGAACGCCGAGGAAGACAAGGGGGCCAGGGTGGCTGCGGCGGCGGAGAAGGTGGAAGGAATATTAGGAAAGGGAGTGGGAGTGATGCTGGTGGAGAAGTTGAAGCCGGGCGAGGATGACAAGGCGCTGTCCGAGGTGATATCGGGTGCGATCCAGAGGAGGAAGGCGGTGGCGGCAGCAGGCTCCGGCGTGAAGACCGGTGGCGGTGGGGTGGTAGGGAGACTCAGAGAGGCTGTGGCTTCTTGGGCAGGCGGTCGACGCAGCTCAATGAGCGAGCAGCAGAGCAAAGGTATAACTTGATTTATAGTTCAAAAAAAGTCACTTAATAATTTGTCTTTTAAATATGAGAAATACATTTCGTGGCAGAGTTGGAGGATCGAATCGATGATGAGAAGGGACGTGATCGGCAGCAGGTGGAGATCCGAAATCGCAAGGATGAAAAAGAATTGGGTTAAAGAATAATTAATGCATGGGCAAGTATAGCTAGCTAGTTGTTTGGTTGTGTTATGAGACCTGTGCTCTGTTTATATATAAAACCTCGCGAAGTGGATCATGGAATACAGTACTGTGTTGTGTATAAATAATATAATTAATACAATAATATGAATTTACTGGCATCAAATTTATTATTACAATGTGAAATATATTGTTTACAATTAAACTGTCTATTTACATGCATCACAAATTGATGAGCTAGTGAAGTGCATCCCCTCTTGTTGTCTACCGATGGTACGTAGCAATTAGGCAGCGGCTTCCAAGCCCCGAGACGACGACGACGACGACGTCTCCGGCGGAACAGCGCCTACGAGGTTGCTGGTCAAGTCACGGTCGAACACATTCATCCTCAGCCCGTTCTTCATGAACAATGTGAGCGACATCTTTTGCTCCACGCGGTGGCCGGCGGTCACCTTGAGGCGATGGCGCAGTAGCACCGACGCAGCCACCAACTTCATCTGCAGGTAGGCGAGGTCCTTGCCGAGGCAGATGCGCGGGCCGGCGTTGAAGGCCACGAATTTGAACGGGTCGTGCGGCTCGAACTGCTTGCGGTCCGGCGACAGCCACCGCTCCGGTCGGTACTCGAGGCAGTCGTCCCCCCACACCGACTTCATTCTTCCGGCGGAGTAGATGGAGTAAGTGATGGAGGAGCCCGCCGGCACGAATGTGCCGTCTGGGAGCATATCGTCGGAGATGACGTACTTGGAGTCTTCGGGAACCGACGGGTAGAGACGGAGCGTCTCTGAGAGGGCGGCTTTGAGATAGACGAGGCGGTCGATCTCCTCGAAGGCGAGAGGCGTGGAGAGCCACTCAACAGGATCGCCGCCCCGGGACTCGGTCAGGACGGCGACGAGCTCGGCCATGATGCGGCGCTCGACGGCGGGGTGGACAGAGACGAGCCAGAAGAACCAGCAGAGCGCGACAGAGGAGGTGTCTCGGCCAGCGAGTATGAAGTTGAGCACCACGTGCTGGAGAAACGAGTCGGCGTACTCGCCCTTCTTCATGAACCGGGAGAGGAGATCGTCGTAGCTCCGGCCGCCGTCGCCGAGCTCCAGCTTGCGCTCCTTGATGATGGCGGAGAGGTATCGGTCGACACGCGCGACACTGCTGGCGAGCGTGGCCTCCATGCCGATCCGGAGCCACTTCTTGAACCGCCACACCACCTCCGGGAAGATGAACCGTTGGAGGCTGGCCTCGGTGGCGCGGTCGAACGCGGCGGCAAAGCCGTTCTCCGGCAGCTCGGGCGCCAGCGTCTCGGGATCCTTGCCGAAGGCCAGCCCGCAGATGTTGTCGAAGGTGAGCCGGAGGAGGAGGTCCTGTAGGTCGACCGAGGTCGACGTAACAGAGGCTTGCTTCAGAATGGGGACGAGCCGGCGGTGGATAGACCGCGCAACCCACCGCGACATGGCGGCGCGGAGCGTGCGGGTGGTGAACTCGAGCGCGGCGGTCTTGCGCTGGGCGAGCCACGTGTCGCCGTCGGAATTGAAGATGCCGTCGCCGAGGAGGTCGAGGAAGACGGCGTGCCACGTGGGGCCTTTGGGGTAGTTGTCGAAGCGAGCCTTGAGCACGTGCTCCAGGTTCCGCGGGTCGCAGGTGACGGTGACGAGCCCCTGGCGGCGTGCGAGGCCGGGGACGGCGCAAATGCAGGTCTGATAGGTGCCGCCGGCGGCACGGAGGTTGTCAGCAATCCACTCATGCATGCGCTCCGAGTGCTGGATAAGGCCGGGGAGGCTGCCCACCACCGGCCACACTCGCGGCCCGCTAAGCCCCGACGCCAGCCGGGAGAACCACACCACGTACGCCGCCACGCACGCCATCAAAACCAAAGCCAAAACCGCCGCCAATTCCATTAATTGTATCACACAAGATGAAGCTGAAGCTGGAGCGGTGGTATTAGTGAAGAAGGTGGGCACACAGCGTATTTAATGGCCAGACTGTTCTTTTTCTTCTCACCTGCAACTGCATCACTTTTATTTCTTGTTCTAATTAAATAAGGTGAGCCCTGAGATGAATCGATCACCTAACTCGATCGTCATCAGAATTCTACTGCACCGGTAAATATTTGATGGCATTTAAGCATAAACAACAAGGTTGATGGAAGGAAGGAAGGGGAGGTGAGAGCAGGTGAGGGAGGGATTAGACTACTGGGGGAAGATGAAACTGGCCACCTGGTTTTGAAAGTTTTTGCCCTGCACTTGTTTACGTACAATTGATGTTTAGATTTTGGTGTCATCAACGAGTTGGGCGACCAAACTCAGCACGCTGAGTGAGTGGATTGCTGGAATGAGTGCAGTATGAAACTTCAAAGTAGGTGAGAAGCAATATTTAAGATCACTCCAGTTTCAAACCAGAAACCTGAATTTATTTGCTAGTGTAGTGTTTGATATCAAACACATGCACAAGGTTAGATAGGTGTGGGTTTGGGATATTTTGTATATAAGCCTTTTTGTTGGTTGAATTAGTCATAAACACATTGTGAAGTTGGATTGGTGCATCCACAATGGGTCAATGCTTTATGACTAATTCATGTGGATAATATATATACAATAGGCTCAATGCATGACACGATAGATCCTCTAGTTTCCAAATATACTTGATTTTTGCACTAGAAGAAGATGGTATAGTAATCACTTCTTTTGACATACGATATAACTGAAGATCAAAATCCTTTGTTGGAGGGTGAAACTAATGAATTTCATTTCTTACTTGAGGCAATATGTGCTGAACTCAGTAAGGAAAAATAAAAAGATTCAGAATGTATAAAATAAAGAGAAGAAAACGTAATAGTAGCTACCAAATCAAAGCAATTACCAACTCACATGAAGGGCTGTCTACTCGACAGAAATGTGAGGAAATGAACATGAAATAATAGAGTGGGAAACCTGTTGTTTGGCCACAGTAAACAAGCAGAAAGCTTCCAGAAATTTGTTTCAAGAATCAGTAACCTGATGCTTCGATGTGTGTGCTATACAACAAACTTAAATTATCAAGAATTAGTAACCAAGAAGTTTACAGTATGATGTACAGACTACAAACAAACAATAATTGTGACTAAAAAACAAGTCGTGTGAGGAGGATAGTTTTCTTGCTGCTCATTTGAACTCAATTTATTGCTGTCTCATGATTGGAGACAACAATGAAATCTATGCAATTTTCCTAATTCGAAGAAAAATCAAGGTAGCATACTTCTAGTGAACAAATCTCCAATGCAAACATAAAATTGATTGGCTTCAGGAAGGATAATACCACTATATAGCACAGCACAGCAGTACTCGTGAAGTTAAGGGGAAAAAATAACATAACAATGAAATTGATTAGATAATGAGATACAACCTAAAAAAACTCAAAGTCCAAATACTTGCCTCCAGGCTTCACATCTGCTCCTACAATCCTCTTGCCGCTGGGTCCAAATCCATCAGTTGCTCCAAATTTCAGCAATAACTCTGGCTCCACTGGCCTTGGCACCTCTGGAGGGGTGCTGCAGCGTATCAGCGCCCAATTGACACCCTCAAAAAAGGGGTGTTGCTTTATCTCGGCAGCCCCTCTCTTTACCCCCAGTCGCTGCTGGGGTTCTTTAACTAGTAGTCCTCTTATCAAATCTCGGCTTGCATAGCTGGTTGATGGCATTTCAGGAAATCTAAGCTGCTGGCCTACCACATTGAACAATGTTGCTCTGTTGCCTGAGCCCTTGAAGGGTGTCTTCCCATAGAGGAGTTCATGGAGGAAGATACCAAAGGTCCACCAATCCACAGCACTTCCATGGCCTTCGCCTTTGATGATTTCGGGGGCTAAATACTCGTGAGTCCCAACAAAGGACATTGATCGGGCAGTGGTTGGCTCGACCACAAGTTCTGGCAGTGTGGCAACCTGCTGCCTTGGTGTCTCGGCCCATGGTTTCCTTGTCTTTTTCTTGTTCTTGTGGGGAAAGAGTCTTGGTATAAAGCATGCAGGCTGAACACAAACTGAAGTAGGCTCAATGCATGCTGGTTGGACACAAAATGCACCAGCTGTACGTTTGGAAGGATCTGAGTCAAGTGATGATTTTATCAGAGTGGGTGAAACAGCACATCTCAAGGAGAGATCAAAATCAGAAAGCATTATGTGTCCATCGTCACGAACAAGTACATTTTCTGGCTTCAGGTCTCTGTATACAACTCCAAGCATGTGTAAATACTCAAGGGCAAGTAGTACTTCAGCAGCATAAAATCTGTTCAAGAATACAAGAAGAAGAAAAAATTATCACATGCTGCTTTAATCAGAAAATACATTTTTTGTAATTATATACATTTAAAAACTTAAACCTAAAGGATCTAAAATGTAATGTTTTCACAAGAATAACAAATATACTAATATAGTAAAGCATCATAAGTAGAATAGCCATAAATTATACAAAATTATAAACAATTAAATAGACATATAACATATATATAGTTCCGGTCAAATGACCTAAGTGGAGACTTTAAGAGTATGCTGTTACATCAGTTAAATTTACTATAGCACCAGTGAGACTGTCTATAATACTATCAACTCGAGATACAAATGGGCTAGTTAAGATCTTTCCATTCATTTTCAATTACCTTATTTAGATCTCATTTCCTATACAATTACAGGTTACCCACATAATGCTAATGTGTCTGACTAATTCACTCTGTAAATTGTTGTCTGCTGTTTAGTTTCTTTTCGATAAAATCATTGTAGCATAACTAATAATACCATTGTTGTCTGCAATGATATTGAATCAAAAATTTTGCTCCTATGGATTGGATTGTGGGTTAGATATCAACTCTATCCTCTTGGACAACACAATTCAAATTCTCACATGTCCATCTTTTCTTTATCACCTAATGTTTTATTCATTATTCACTTTACACCTATAAAGGCTGTTGATGTGTCATTGTATGTATTTATTTTTATAAAATAAAATATTCAATTATTCTTTATATTATGTACACCCATTTATTAAATTTTCTTTTTAATATCATGCACATTAATTTTTAAAATTTTATATTTTGTGCATTTTTTTTGGTTAAATGAAATTGCCTTTTATGATATATATCATTTTTTTATTAATCAATGCTTGTGATGAAATTTGGACAAGATCCAACATTTGGTAGAATTTTTATCCCGTGGATGAAGTGTAAATAAGTCAAAACTAATTCTTGAACATGAAAATAAATCATACGCACTAAACAAGAACCACCATTATCGAACTAAAGAAAATCTATTCAAAGGATGATCTACTTTTTCTTTGATATTTTTGACCATGCTAGTTTTCATCTGTCTATGGGGTGCTAGACAAGTCAAATTTAGCCCATAAGCAACTAATGATTTCAGATTTATAATAGTTTTCTAATGTGAATTTTATGCTCACTTGACATGAGAGAGAAGAATATAATTGACATGGAATTTACGTGGATGAATAAATCTGGTATATTTGTGTGTTCATTAGCATCAAGAACAAACCAAAGCCCAAAGATTGGACAGAACTTGTCATATTCAATTCAGGAAATGCATTAAGTAAACTAATGAACTGAAAGTTAACATGGTAACTACCTTGCTGCATACTCAGAAAAGTGTTTCCCTGGCTGTCGTTGCCTCAATGTATGCAAATCACCACCAGGGCAGAATTCCATCACCAAGCATGAAAATCTGTCGGTCTCAAAATGAGTGTACAAAGTTGGCAAGAAAGGGTGATCCAGAAGTTGGAGAATCTCCCTTTCTGTTTGAGCCCTTGTTAGCTTCTTCCTACTTGCAAGAGATGCCTTGTCCATCACTTTCATTGCAAAGTAGCACCTTGTGCCACTCAACTCTGAGAGATAAACACTACCAATATCACCACATCCAAGGCGTTTGAGTAATCGAAACTGACTCATACCCAAAATACCATCTCGAGATCGAATTGCTAGAATAGCCTTCCATCTAGGATCATTTCCCTTGTGTGGCTTATTTGCACTTCCGGTGATATTGCTCCAGCTGCTATCATCACTGACACCACTGCTATCACTTGCTCTACTAATACTAGTTTTAGTACTTTCAAGTGAGTCCCCGATCACACTGCCCTTTGCACTCTCACATGCCCTTTCTGAGCTAAGCATACCATCACTAGTAATCCCACTTCTATATGTACTTGTACAAGTGTTAACTATACTCATTGCAGTTACCACTCCAGTGCTATCGATGCTACTGTGAGGACTGACATTACCACTTGGGGGAAGGGAAGCATCCCAGATGCATTCCTTTTCATCAGAATCTGGTGGCAAAAAAGTGGTATCCATTGGCAGCAATATCTTTGGAACAGAAAATGGAGAAGATAAAGAATCTGATTCATTCAGTTCACTAGGAAAGCTCTTGTCTGGTGATAAAACAACTGCACTTGTTTTTGTAGGAGGACCTCGAATTGAAAGATCTTCTATAAATGGACCTTTTGTAGAGATTCCTTTCATTAAACATCCTGCATCAGATTTCTCTTGGTCAATTGCCACATAGACTGATTTCACCAGATCAGTATCCATTGGCTCTAGGGGATGACTTGCTCCATTGAAAGAACTTCTTCCTCCTTCGAAGGAGTCAACACTCCTGAAGCTATCAACCTCAGGAGTTGATTCATTTTGATCAACCAATGTGCCTTGTATTTCAGATTCCTTTAGAACAAGTGCATCAGCATTTTGAGATCCCCAAACAGCATCCGCACATTGTTCATTCCTTGAGCTACTTGCATGCACGCTTGAAACCTTATGAAGAGAAGAAATTTGTGTGGATGGCATCTTCAACTCAGGGATCCTATCCATTTGGCGTAAAGCTTTATCATCACTTACGTTTGTCCAATCATGTGATTACAAGAACTCCGAATTCTGCTATAGCAAAAGCAGTAGATTACACAGCAAAGTCTCATTTCTTATCTTCCCCAAACTATAAATCAAGAGCGACTATTAGCTTATTAACTTTGACACTGCAGACATGATGAATTCCAGAAGCCAAGCAGTAAATTCTCCACTTTTCTCTCCAGTAACCTAAAATACCAAAAAAAAAGAAACACTTATTAGAACAAATCTGATTAACTGATCTCCATTGCGCTATATCAGCCTTTGCAGCTTGTAGAAAAGATCAATAGCTGAAAAAAAAACTCCAGAATAACACCTTCCGACTGTCCGTCTTGCATTCCACAAAAAAAGGGGAAAATAAACACAAACGAAGCAAACTATAAAAAAAATGCAAAGAAACAACTATCCATCCCGCACATTCCCACCTATAGGAGGGGACAATTTTCCTAATAGGTTAAACAGTGGCCCTAAACAAGAATGCAAGGAATGAACTCCTGAGATCTGCAGAACAAACCGGAGATTTCTCGTACAGCAACTGTAAAATTGGATGGCGCACGCCACGTGACAGGCAAAGCGAGTCCTCTTGGATATGATCAGCAATAGATCTCTTGCTCACGATCTTTAGGGTTACGGTTCCTCCTCCTCTTCCTCCTCCTCTCTCTCTCTCTCTCTCTCTCTCTCTATTCTCTGCTCTGTTCAAAGAGAAAAAGAGTGCGGCAGCAGCACAGCAGAAGGAAAGAAAAGCAAAGCAAGTCTTAACTTTAGCCTCCATTTTGTTATTGTAATTCTCTTTTTCAGTATTATTATTTATTTGGGAAATTTTCATTCCACCCCCTAGCTGATCCTTTCTTTACAAAATATCCTTTATAAGTTCCAAAACATTAAAATGACCCATAATTTTCAAATTATTGTCATTTTACCCTAATTATCAATACCATAGCATTACTTAATAAGTTATCACTTGTTTACTACGTCATGTTGGACAGGTTTACCCTTTTTCTTACAATTTCTCTCAACTATTTGCAATATCATGTCTTTCCATTTTTTTTTCTAAATCATGTAGAATATTATTACGAAGGGGAGTATAAAAGTAAAATTATTATCGTGTGACTTAGTGATCATAAATTCAAATCTTAAAAATAATTTTTTATAAAGCAGGATAAGACGACTGCGTATAATAGATCCTTCCGTACATCAGACTACCCTTTTTACGTAGAATCTTATTATAATAAATCAAACTTAGTATACATATTCTCCTAATAACTAAAACTCACAATAGACCCTATTTGAACACTAGACCAATTTAACTAGTTGATATGCCTAACTAAAGATAGTAAAGGAAGAAGCAAGTTTATATTCTATACTTAATTGGCAAATTAGTCAAACCACTTAAGCTGGCTAACTATGGAAAATTACCACCAAATCTAAAGGTGAGTTGCAATAATTGTTGGTCAAACTGACCAAGGGACTAGATCCAGTCAAGTCCACATTCACTATCCACTTTTCACTTTTTTGGTAAGAAAAACAAAAGATGTTGCTTTGCCTGTTAGGGTTTTGTCTTAACTTTGATGTGAACCACTCAAGACCTCTTGTGTGTCATTTTGGTCAATCACTGCAACCTTCTGAAGGGCAAAGTAGAACCAGCACAACTCATTTCCATTTTAGATGATAATGACCATTTTTACAAACTATAATTGATGATGATCTACATAAGTAGCATGAAGGAGCGAAGGCACATGGCATGCCTAAAGAAAAGAGAGAGATTTAAAAAAAATTGGTGCAATTTGATTAGAAAACAAGCTTTAGATATTGGTCAAGATTTGATGATGATATAAATGGTGTGAAGATGCTTTGGGATCCTCCCATTGAATTCAACAACCTAATACTTTTACTTTTGTTTTTTTTTTAATTTATTTTTTAAGGAGGAAGGGACTGCTTTTGGTGTTGAGTGTTGGAATTAGGGCAGTGGGGTGGTCCTCTGCCATGATTCCTTTGTCACTTTAGACAAAGTAGTGCAAGTGGTGGGGCACAAGCTTGTCTCTTGCTTTTCAATCCATGGAGCTATACTGCCTCTTCCCTGCCAATGTGCAGTCACTCTCTTCTCTAACAACTATAAAAAGAAGGAATAATTATGAGAGAATTGGTATTGTTCATTGATTAATCTAATTTTTTCACTTTACTCTATAGTTTACATTATTTTACATGGTGAACCCTATATCCTTATGGTTTAAGGGACTTAGGGAAAATAGTTTGCTATTCAATTGAAAACATAATAATAAAACAAATAAATGTTCTCATTATGCCATTTTTTGTCTGAGAAGGATTCCATTATACCTCTGAAGTCCATGTATAAATACACTGATACAGACATAGCAAATAGAAAAAATGTTCTACAGCTGTAAATCAGTTTTTTAAAGACTCCATAAGCAAAATATAAGAAATGAACCATACAAACAGATTGTACATCACACTTGTTACAAGAGATAATTGCACCACTGATAAATTACTTGTTGGCTTCATAGTATGATTTGCGTATTTGTGAAATTAGTAATGCTGGCCAATCATTATGCTGTAATTTGGTTTTACTAGATGAAAACAAGGCTCCCTTGGCGCACTGTTGGAGGTCTTGTTGATCTACCAAGTGCAATTCACAAGAGAATAAAATAAATATAATCAATTGTTGTGTAGAAAATGTTATGAAATTAATTTTTATGAGAACAAAATGAAGCAAATAGTATATAGTTGAGACTTGAGATCTCATTTGATGTAACCTTTAGGGAAGAATGGCTTGTCAAATATGGGCATGAGTTGTGCTTTGGCCATCTCCTTTCTCATATTCTTTTTCTCCCCTTTTTCAATAAGCTGCAAGTATTTATCATCTCTTAAGGACAAACCTCAAACTTTTTCGGTTATTTTCAAATTGGATTATACTGACCTTTAGAAACTTTTCTTCAAACCTCCTGAGGATTTGCAAGGAATTAATCTTGCTTGCAATCTGTAGAAAATTCAACTTTCTTCAACTCACAGCTGTTCTTGCTCCCAAGGGGTTGTTTTTAATAGGTAGATTTACTACCAGATGGTTATATCCTGCACGCTAAGCTGCTCTTTGCTCTGTGTGAAGCCTAATGTTCCTTGGCTTGGTCTGCTCTTTTACTGCTGATTTTGGAATATTCTGTGGACAAACAGAATAATGTTCACTATTGGGGGTCAAAGACAGTAGTATTAGCAGACATGCCACAAACCATGCAATAATCATAGCAATCACCATGATTAGACCAAAGCACAACATGTAAAACAATATAATTTGATCTAAATAAAAGTTATTGAGTTCTTCAATGTTGTCTTGATTTTTAAGATGATGTATGAGATCTATATTGGGGGGTGTAATACGTGGAGGATCAGATGTAAGCAAGGCAATGAAACACATTTTCTGTCAAATACTCTCCTTTGTCCTTTTTATCCTTGATTACCAAAAACCTCCTGACAAGTTGTAGTTGCCCCTCCAACACTAATTTTATGTGTCTGCTATTGCATATATTTTCAACTAAATATTTATATTTAAGTGTATTATGACTATTAGAATAGTCAAATGCAAACTCTCTTCGTCTCACAAGATTTATCAGAGGTTTCTGAAAACATATATTCGGAGCCATCAAAAGATAAAGGGGACTAATTGAAAGATTAGTGAAAGCATTACACTGAGAATGTGCAAAAAGTGCAAGTGCACTTTTGTATTTCTAATAAGAGGGGAAGTGTAATAATATTCCCTTATATTTGTGGTTCTAACAAGGCTAAAGAGATTTGGTTTTTGAAAAAGCTTAGAACTAATATATTGAATCCTCTAGACGAGGCTAAATTATGCTAGCAGTTGCTTGAGAGAATCATGTAATGTTAGTCATGAACATCTGAGGAGATAGGCCTGAATAAGAATTTTAAATGGAATCTAGATCACGTGGACTTCAACAAAATCTACAGAAGATTTCTATTTCTTATATTGGCACAGAAGCTCATATAGGCCAATTTATTACTTCATTTGGACGTTACAAACTATTTTCTAATTTCCTTTAAATATACTTTGGGCCCTTATCATTTGGCCCGGCAAAAGAAGTTACTTCCATAGAACAAGTTCATGCATCTATGGGGAAATGGCTATTAATACACAGAGATTTCATAGTTAGGTTTCCAGACTTATTTTCAAGTCATCTAGTCTAAATTTGAATTTATAAAGATCAAATAAAAATTCATAAAGATTTAATTAGAGAAATGTAGGCATGGTAACTATCATAGATAACTTACTATTTTTAAGCAATAAAAAGTGCCAAAATGCCTAATCTAATGTCAAGTGATGTTGGAAGCCTCAAAATTTATCATTTAATTAAGTGAATCTCATTTGTCTTAAATTTCCATATTCAACAATTTAGAAATAAGATCCATCTAGTGATGCTCATTTCTGATCTTAGTCCAATGACACCATGTCAAACGTATGAAAGGCACAAGCCACAACAAAATTGCAGGATGGATCCATTTGGCATGAGTGGCAAAGTAACTAAATAAAAGAAATAAGAATGGAAATTCCAAATTTACCTCCGTTATGCCAACTTGATTGTCCACAATCTAGATGGATACTTAACCATTTTGGCTAACCACAGGTCAATTCAGGATGCTCGGACTCTTGAGCTGTTGCTAAGGAGATTTATTTGACCATACAAGAAATAAACAAGCATTGGTCCTGTTATGGGCCTCGATTTACCATTAAGTTGCCGAATGATGATTTTGCTCATCCTTTTCAAGCTGTAACGTAAAAAAGTGTCAGTCTCCACATGCATTCTCCATCTTTCTGGAATAAACCATTTCATACAATGTCAAGAACATGCATCACTGCTCTATTTGATCACTGACACTCCATGAAGTCCTTGATTCAGAATTTTACTCCTTATTTCACCTTTGTTCATCCAGAATGCTAGGTTGGTTACTGAATGTAGTCAAAGTAGGATAACCAACTCACCATTGCATTGTTCGGTAGAAACATTCTAAGCAATTTGTGAGCTATCTACTTCCTCCCTGGTTTTGCAAAGGCTTTACTAATTAAAGATAGTGTGCTTTTCGAAGGAGTGAAACCTTTTTCAGCCATCTCTTTGAGCAGCCGTTTTAGCTCAAAGCCATTTGACAGTTTCGACCAGCCAGCAATCAATATATCATATGTTGAAGAATTGGGAGAAACACCTCTTTTATGCATTTCATTTAACATTTCTCCAGCCTGATTCATCATTCCAACCCTGGAAAAGTCACTAATAAGCGCATTATAAGTGCTAAGTTTAGGAATAAAACCTTTAGTGACCATTTCACAGTATAACCTTACTGAATCTTTACTGTGGCTTAGCTTAGCATGGGCAGTAACCAGTATATCATAGGTAAAATTATTTGGAACCAGCTTTCTTGTCTTCATCTCATTAATCACCTTTTCAGCTTCCTCTATCTTTCCCGAAGCTGATAGGCCCCCTAACAGTGTGTTGAAAGTTGCAACATTTGGTGATATGCCTTCAAGAAGCATCCGGGAATACATATCAAATGCTTTATCTAGATGACCATTCTTGCAATATCCCAGTATAAGTGCATTGAAAGTAATGATATCAGTCGTCAACCCTCTTCCCAACATCTCATTCAGAACAGAATTAGCTTTCCTTGTCATTCCAAGAGTACATAAAGCATGGATTATCATATTATACAGTGTGACATCAAGAAGAAATATATTTCCTATCTTCTCATGCATTTGCACTATCAAATCAGCCCTATTGCACTTTGAACATGCTTGTAACACATTGTTGAAGGAAGATCTTGGGCAAAAACCAGTAACAGTCATTTCAATCAATAAATCCACAGCACTGGTAATATTACCCACATTGCTGAAACCCTTAATTAAGGTATTGTATGTGATGACATTTGGTACCAGACCCATAGTTCTCATTTCTTGAACAAGTTTGAGAGCCTCATCTATTCTTCCTTGTTTACAGTGTGCGTTGATTAAAGTGTTGTATGTCACATTGTCAGGATTTAATCCCATATTTTTCATCTCAGTGAGAGAAGATTTTGCTTCTTCAAACTTCCCAAGCATGCAAAGATGATTTATAAATACATTATACATGACAACATCTGGAGCGAGATTTTTCTGTGTCATTTCCTGGCCAACAGTCAAAGCAGCTGATCCATTCCCAACTTTAAAGAGTCCAGCCATCAAGGAGGTGTAATTAGCACAGTCCATCACTACACCTTTCTGTTCCATCTCTTTAAAAAGGCTTTCTGCCTCCTCCATTTTTCCATTCTTCCTTAATCCATTAACCAATGAATCAACCACAAATTTGTTTACGACCAGACCTTCCTCTGTCATTTTTTTGTACATCTGAAAAGCTTCTTCTAGGTTTCCAATCTTGCATAGGCCATCTATAAGTGTTCCATAAGTTACAACATTAGGAGAAAGATTTATTTCCTTCATCTTCTGCACAGTATCAAAAGCCTCAGAAAGCATTTTGTTTTTAATATACCCGTTGATGATAGAGGAGTATGTAACAACATTTGCATTCAGTGATTTCCTTTGCATCTCCAGGAATGCAGATTCAGCTCCCTCGACATCTCCTGCCTTGCAGCGCCCGTCGATCAGAGATGAATATGCAACATGACTAGGGATGAGATTAGGGGAGCCAACCAACTGAAACATTTTTTCTGCTTCATCAACCTTTCCCAACTTAAATAGCCCATTCATGATGACAGTGTACAAAACCATATCCATCACAATGCCTCGAGTAACCATCTCACCGAGGACAGCAAAACTTTGCTTTGCACTGCCTGATTTAAGTAGTGCATCTATAAGAGTACAATACGATACATGATTCAGAGCAATTCCCATCTTTGGCATCTCTCTAAAGAGCCTAATGGCCTCCGGCAACTTACCCTGGTTGCAAAGTCCACTGATGAGTGAGTTGTAAGTGACAACATCGGGCAAGATCCCACTCCTAACCATATCTTCATAAAGAACAAATGATTCTTCTAGCTTCCCTCTCTTGCAATATTCACCAATAAAAGTAGTGTGTGTCACCACATTTGGGCTACTACTGGCCCCAATTTCTTCAATCACTTTCCTAGCTCTACCGAAATCTCCAATTGTACAAAAGTGTTTGATCAAAATGTTGCAGGTAATTATATCTGGCAAAACATTCTCCACCCTCATACTCTCGACAAGACCTTGAACCTTCTCTAAATCCCCTATCTTGCAGTATCCGTCGATCATGGTATTAAACCCAACCACATCCCTCTTGATCTCACCTCGAACCAGCATCTCCATCAACGACGCCGCAACATCCACCAGGTCTTTCCGGCAAAATCCTTTGGCCAAAATGTTGCAGCTAAAAGAATCGAGCGGAAATCCCTTCTTCAGCATCTCCGACAGCAACCCGACGGCAAACTCGGGCGATTCTAGATCACAAAAACCCCAGATGAGAGTGTTATAGGACACAGCGTCGACGTCTCCGGCGGAGCGGATAATTGAGAGGGCGGCGTCGAGGGAGCCCATCTTGCAGAGGGCGTGGAGGAGGACGTTGTGAGTGAAGGCATCGGGCTTGGCGAAGGCGCGGAGGAGGTCGGCGTAGATAAAGGGTACCTCTTCGACGAAGCCAGCCGAATTGAAGCAAGAAAGGAGGAGATTCCAGGAGCGGGTGGAGGGGCGGATGCCGACAGAGAGCATGTAGTGGAGGGCACGGAGGGCTTCGTCAAGCTGGCCGCAAGACAGGCGGGCGCGGATGAGAGCACGGAAGAAGAAGACATAGATAGGAAACTTTGACGGCGAGGGGACGACGGGCGAGGCCACAGGTGGCGGCATGGCGGCGGGAGCAGTGAGGAAAGGTAGAGGTTAGGCTGTTTTTGTTCAAGACAAAAAAATAAATAAATAAATAAAACATACATAGAAATAAAACAAACAAAAAAAAACATAAACTATATCTAACAATAATTTAATTTATTATTTGTTAACTTTATTATATTTTTGAATTTCTTTATCCATTTCTTTCCGTCTATATTTTGTTATTGATGGGCGGAGACGATAGAGATCAGGTCCAAGACTTGATCAACACAAAGCCAAGTTAGCTTGGCTCATGATCGAGCTCAAGTCAAGTCAACATCACTCAAGATCGAGCTCGAATTAAGTCAGTTTAATTTGCAATCAAGCTTGAGTCAAGTCAGATCGAGTTTAGATCAAGCAGATAGACCAAAAGGTAGAGCCACATAATCATAATCTAACTGATGGGATACTTGGCCAAAGGGACAAGCGAGTGGGGGAAATGATATGGTACGTTTTGAGGACGTGGAAACATATAAAATATGACATTGATATGTTCCGAGAATGTAAGATGATGCATTAAAAGTGTACGACATAGAAAACGTATAAAATATGACATTGATATATTCCGAGGATGTAGAATAATGCATTAAAAGTGTGCGACATAGGAAATGTACAAAATATGACATTGATATGTTCCGAGGATGTAAGATGATGCATTAAAAGTGTGCACACATAGGAAACGTACAAAATATGACATTGATATGTTCCGAGGATGTAGGATGGTGCATTAAAAGTGTGCAACATCGGAAACGTACAAAATATGACATTGATATATTTCGAGAATGTAGGATGATGCATTAAAAGTGTGTGACATCGGAAACGTACAAAATATGACATTGATATATTCCGAGAATGTAAGATGATGTATTAAAAGTGTGCGACATAGGAAACGTACAAAATATGGTATTGATATGTTCCGAGAACGTAGGATGATGCATTAAAAGTATGCGGCATAGGAAACGTACAAAATATGACATTGATATGTTCCGAGAATATAGGATGATGCATTAAAAATGTGCGATATATCCATAAAGAACTCCCTCACTCTCCCCAACTAGTATAAAAAGGGTGTTCATACACAAGTGAGGTATACACAATATATTTTTCTCTCCTAATAAAAAAAAGAACTCCTGACCCGACTTGAGTGCCAAAGGTTTTATCAAAATTCATCTTGATCTTCCTTCGAACTCTTTTTGTGGTGCTCTTAGTTTCCTTAACGTGTCAAGAGCTGACTCGATAAGAGCTGATCTCATAGAAATCGACTTGACTCATATCTGATCTACTAGAAGTATTTTACTCTGACTCATCGATGAGTCAGTCCCTCCAATCCGATCAGTTATTTTGGCATTACTCTCGTTCCCATTCCCATTGTTTTCCAAACCCATTGAACCTTAGCATACGTGCTAAATATAGTAAAGGAAAAAAAAGCCAAGAAAAAAAAGCCGAAAAAAATATATAAAAATTAAGAGAATAATATATTTACAGTTCTAGAAAAATTGAAAGAGGGAAGAAACTAGGAAATTACAACAATTATTCTAACATAACACTTAGCGGTACTTAGCATCCATTAATAATCATTAATTATTTCCTCATGCGGCTCATGCATGAACTTTGGGCAATTGCCGATTTAGTTTCACAGACGTTCAAAATTCAGTGACATTCCAAAAATAGACATTTTTGACTCCCACGACCTCTCTATAAAACCCCGTTAGCTAATAACATTTCTTCCACACCACACAAATTAATACCTTCACCGAAGAAAAAATGATACCCGGGCAGGAACAGAATGACGATGACGCTGGGTGCGAGGAGTCGCAGTTGAATTTGAAGATGGAATACTTTTTTGTCTGCCCGAAGTGCCGTCGCCGCTTTGACAACGGCAAAGCGCTCGGCGGCCACATCGCAGGGCACCGACGCAGCGAGAAGATGGAAGAGGAAAAAGAAACCGTCGAAAGAAGCTCCAAGCAAGCCGCTCCTCCAGCAGTCCAAGTCAATGGCCACTCAAACAGCGGTACTACTCGATTCTCAGTTCTGTAGCCGTACTGTACGCGTAGAACTCGTCGTTTTATGGTTGAGCTCTTACTGTGCAGGCGCAAGTTCCCGGGCAGCAGATCGTAACATGAATGCGGAGAGCGTCGACGGGAGGTTTTGCAGAGTTCTGGCGCGTCGTTGGGATGAAGGCGATGGTCGAGACCTGCGGACTAAGAATCTTCTAAGTAAAATGGAACTCAAAGTTAATGATGAGGATGGAAGTGGTGATAACTGTAAAGAATTAGATTTGACCCTCCATCTTTAGGGATTCAGTTTGCTATTTGGTCGTGTGTGTCGTCGTTAATTTCTCAAGTTATTATCGCAAATAAATGGCCGATCTCCCAGGGGAAGACTGATTTTGCTGTTAAAGTTGTTTGTGTTAAATTGTCCTTGCGGATTGTTTTTTTTTTTCAAATGAATTGATGGTTTCCTAATTAATATATTTATACAAAATTCAAAATGTGTATTTGGAAGGAAATTGACCATTGCGTATTTATTAGGAAGTTTCCAATCCAAGCATTCAACCTTTCTTTCAGATAACGTTTACATTGCCTAATCATATATTGTACATTGCTCATCTATCAGACAACAGCAATCAAAACGACTACAGAAACCACAACGTAGATAGAAATTGAACAGCCGAGCTACTCTTTATCTGTAGTGCCATTTGAGGATTTATCCTCCAGCCAAGATGCTTGCCACTGCTTGTCATAGAAGGTTGTTTCTTCAAGAAGCTTCTTTAGGGTATTGACATCTTCGGTCTTTCGAATAAGTAGAACTCCGGCAACGGCTACAAAAAGCAAAGTTTTGCAGAAGAAGTTCCCCATTTGATCGACAAGACCTACTCCGGTGAGGCTATCCACAAAGTATGCCATGAAAAACCCAATCATGGCAGCACGCCCTACGTGAATATGAATGATGTCAGGCAATAAATGAAACTTCCTGCAAATGATCGAACTGCAGGAAGATGCTGAAGAATACCAACCATTGAGTACTTCAGCTTCTGGTAGGTGGAACCTTTTGACCCATGTCCACCATGGAATGATTGAGGTGTCCAAAATCACAGGCTCTTCGTTGCTGGATGCTTCTGGATTATCTTCAAGCCATTTTCTTCTCCTGACCTCTGAAGGAATTATGCACGATATCAGTCCGTCTAAAATCTTTAATAATAATAATAAACGGAACATGAAGACTCACAGTAATGAAATCGCCATCCTAAAGTAATCCTACCTTGTATTGTCATAAAATCTTAATCCAATTTATCATATGAAACAGCTGGCAATGTTCAGAAAGACAGAGTAATCAATTAACTTGATTAGCATCAAGTTCCAAATCCTGTTCAATTTGATCACAAAATCTCATGTTTCTTGGTTCTTTATCATCTTTGTAGCAAAGACTCACATACGAGTATAAGTTATAACACAGGCATGCACCTAAAGTTTAACACAGGCATGCACCTATAAGTATCTGGCAGTGATGGTTTCACATCGTTAGGATTCAAGTATTTGACAATACATGGAGATAGGTAGATGAGGTGTCTAGCAGCAGGTTTAGTACATTAAATGCAAGAGCTTACGAGTAGTTGGACTAGTATTATTCATTTAACTTTTGAAGGTTAAACCAGATCGATCCACACAAGTATTAGGTCCAAATGCATCCAAGTAATTGGTTGGGCAGACCAATGACTCGAGTTCAATATTCAGGACCCTCTCCGTAATCACATTTATGAAATCTCATTCCAATGAGTATGAGTGATGCTAGATGGAAGCTGCATCTAAAGATACTTCAAACCACAAATAATCTTGATGTGAAAATTATTCAGCATATAATGGATTTCTGAAACATTTCAGTTTCCATTACAACCTTAAAATCCACAAATGTCTACTTGGTGTAGTTATTGAGCATTTCAGAAAACCTTGTTAGAACAGAAACAATAGTCACATCACACAGTTTGCCAGTGGCATTTAACATGTATCAAAGGTGAAGATCTACTGTCAAAATCTGCAAACCACTGGTATTATGAACAGGATTCACAAGATGAGTTAACCCTGTGGCATCTAAGCTTAAGGTTTTAGACAACATTCAATAGTAACCAGTGTCGCTTGATCAGATATTAGAATCATGTATAAAGATTGCACCTTTCTCCAAGTGAACAAACCACATCCAAACTCTTTGGAATTGTAAAAGTAGATACAGAAAAGCATTGCACTAATTTGGTTGCCAACAAATTATTAAAAAAAAAGTATTAGAAAATATCGCACATAATAACAGGAAAACAAGAAGCAATTCCACAAACACTAGTTCAAGTAATGCAATTTTCAGTGTTTAAAACTATTAGCACAGTAGAGGCTTTTCCCCCTGTTATTTGCTAAGGAATCATCGCCATTAGCACACAATTCATTGAAGAATTAGAGATGTCTCACCAGCATCTAACACCGCATCCCAATCCGTCTTCCCATCCTTGAGAAACTGCTTCAAATCCCACGTCCCTCCGACCCACCTGGGGTCTTTGAACTTGGGAAGCACCGCCTTCTCCTCCGCTTTCAAGGCGGCGCCGTTTGGTCCAAGATTAGGTTTTTGCTCACCCTCCACCTGCGTCTCCACTGCAGCAACCGCGGGAGGGGTTCCCCCCTTGTTCTCTTCCGATTTCTGCTCCGCCTCCTTCTCCTCCAGAACAGTCGCAGAGGAAATCACTTCCCCAGCGCCGTTGTCAGTGGACCTGGCGAGCAAGAGGGAGGGGAGCTTCCTGGGGAAGATGGCGAGTTGGGACCGGAGGCAGAGGTGGCTTCTGATGGCTAGGGAGGAGAGGGTGGTGGGCGGAGGAGGGTGCGAGAGTAAGGCCATTGACATGGTGAGGGTAAAGAGAGGAAGACGAAGAGAAAGGGAGATCTGGTTATCTGGAAGAAGCCCCAAATTATAGGCCTCTGAAACAGCTTCAGCAGCTTCAGCTTCAATCAAGATCCCGGATAGGACCACTGCTACTGTACAGTAAAGCTCCTACACGCTTGACGCTTCATCAGGTGAACTATTTGAGGGAAAAAAGCAAAAATTAATATTGAAGAAAAAAAAACAAAAATCACGGTTATTTATGTTTCTTAAAATTAATAATATATATATTTTTTTATTAAACATGGATTAAGGCCCAAGGCCCAAGGCCCAATTCCATGGCTATAAAATTGGAGTCGGACCCGAGAGTGCCGCATTTTTTTTTCAGCGGTTCCGGGAGATGGAGGGCTCCGGCGAAAACAATCGCCAGGTCGCCGTCGACTGCAGATTTGCCGAGCAAGGTGGTCCGCTCACCCACGCCTTCCGCGCGAACAAACCCTTCCTCGTCGCTAGCAAGAGATCCCGCGACGGACTCTCCCCTTCGCCTCCCTCTTCCTCCTCCAAGTAATCAACTCCTTCTGTTGGATTCTACTCCTTTTCTTGGATTGGTTTTCCTGCTGAGCTAGCATTTTCTCACTGCGTTTTCGACAGATGCCGCCAAAGGGTTCCGCTTTCTGACATCACAAACGGCTGCTCGACTCGGTCTTGGAAAGAACGTCGGGATTCCGCTGTATCTCCGGCAAAAAGCATTCTTGATGACGATCTTGACGAGGCGTTTCTGCGCGAGGTTGACGCCATATGCGAAAAGAGGTCGACAGTGAAGAAAGAAAGGTTAAGTGAGGAGTTGGTGGAAAATAAGGGATGTGTAGTGGGAGGATATAAGGTCTCGGGTTCATGTAGGCAGGGGGGTTTATTAGAGGACGCTGACGATGAGTCTTTGAAGCTGCATAAGTACTGGGATTATTGGAAAAACCTTAATGACGCGCAGAGGGAAGCTGCTTGCAGTGACACTTCAGTCCCATTGATGATTGTTGCTGGCCCAGGAAGTGGAAAGGTATATCTCTTGGCTCCGTTTTCACTGAACTATACTTATTATTCTCCTGGTTTTGATGGATGCAATGGTTCAGACATCCACAATGGTTGGGCGCGTGTTGACACTGCTCAAAGAGGTATGTGGATCCTAATTATGACTAATATTAAATGATCGATATTATTTGTAGAGGTATTCATTTGCTTAGCTCCTTATTTGGATTTTATCTCTCAGGGAATTGATCCATCCAACATCCTAGCAATGACTTTCACAATTGCTGCTGCATCCGAGATGAGGGATCGAATTGGAGTAGTAGCTGGAAAAGCCGTTGCAAAAGAAATTGAAATCAGCACATTTCACGCATTTTGTTTGCAGCTTTGCAGGAAACATGCAGAAAAGTGTGTAAGCCTGCATACCTTTATTGTTTACAAATTAATGCCTGTGTCTGTATTGTTGCAAATTAATGCCTGTGTCTTCTGCAATCCACCCAAAAATAAGTAGAAAAGCAAAACAGTAATAATATACAATAGATAATTAACAACACAATTTTCATAGTTTGGCTAATAAAAAATATGTTAAAGAGAGGGAATCCATAGTTTATCTTTGAAGACAAGTCCAAAAGAGGCTTGATTGAAGAGACGGAATCATGTAATTTTCTCTGATTTACATTCTATCATAAGTTTTTTGGTCACTAGATGAGGCTTGATTGATTCCAAATTCCAATTCAACTCCAACAATCCGGACTGGAATTGATTGAGTTTTTAGACTATGCTTGTGCAAGACATGCCCCTTTGATCATTTCATTGTTTTTTTAATGTTTTTGTAGTTCATATTGACACACTCTTGATTGGATTTCAAACTAGATTATCTCAACATGTTTTTTCCTCACGTCTTGCCTACCAAAGATCTATATGCAACCTTCATGAAGTTGGCATTACCTTATATTCCTTAGGGCATTATTACATATTTGTAGGGAATCAAATCCTTGCTGTGCACCATTGTGGCACAAGAATTTCTGTGCAAATGAAGATAAGGCCAATTCTTCTTTCCCCTTCTTATTTTTGTTTTGTTTAGGTTCTTCATCAGCATGTAAATCAGTTGAGATTTTATTGATGCATCACCTAGTACAACTACAGTTCCTTTGTTCATAGCATAATTACTGCTTTCTGGTCTCCCAAATAACTTGTTTGCAAGAGATTGATGAATATCCCCTGACCTTTCTATGTTTTTGCTTCTTTTCCTCTAATGTGCCTTCAAACTGGTTTCTTTGTTCAAACAGTGCATGAAGTGCAATTTTTGCAAACACAGGTTTTATCTTAATTTTCCACATTTTGAAGCTCTTTGTATGATATAATATAATAAAGATTTAGAGCTTATTACGATTTCCAATCCTCTTGTCCCAATCTTTGATTCAACCCTAACCCGTACTTGTTGGGGTCAATCACAGTGAAATAAACTTGATCTGTCCTTGAGTAAAAAGAGTACAATTAGAACAAAAACACGCCAATAAAAATTTAAAAATGCATGAGCATGTCTGGTGACATGAAGCTAAGTTTGTAGGAGATATGTAAAGAGTTTCAGTGGGATTAATCTAATCCCATGTGTACGAATAATGGACCGTGGAGGGTGGATGCTTCCCATGGTCATTAATAGTGTGAACAACACTTGATCATCTGAAGCACTTCTGGATGGTGTCGACAACTTCTCTGAACTTAGCAACACAACACCCTAGATTGGAATATTATCAAGTAGAATTTACAACACCTGCAAGGCCAGGTACAATAAGCCTGCAACATTGTAAGCCAACCCACCTAAATGTAAAAAGGTACTCTTATTGTGATTTCATCCTGAATAATATCTTATGAATGAAGCTATAGTCAATTTGGAAATTGAGACACGTAGAATTATGTATGTGGCACATTCTTGTTCAACATCACTGTTTACTATCATTTATTTTGCTAATACATATTCACGTCTGCTAGTAAACTTTTGGTTTGAATTTCTATCATCTATTATCTTAGTACATATTCACCTCTTTTAGTAATACTTTGGATTGAATTTCTTGGACATGGATGTGTGCAACAAATTTACCTTACTGATTCTAATTGTTATTGTTTAACCTTATCATCCAGGTCCAAATTAAATATTTTCCTAATATAGTCAATGATGAGATTTTTACTGCCCAATGCATGATGATTTTAACTGTATATTTATTTCAGTCATGTCATGTATTAAGAATCTTTAAACTGTACTAAAGTTTACTCCCATTATTGTTTTGGATGACCTCTTGATGCTTCCAATGTTAATCAATTTTAACACTTTATCCTGATAGATCTGCTGTTGTATCTTAGATTGGGACGTACACCTGACTTCCTAATATATGGACCTGGGCAACAAAGACGGGCTATCATTGAGGCATTGCGTTTGATAGTGAGTGGCCAAAAAAATGCATCAGAAACAGTAATCCAGAAGCTTGAAGAAGTTCATGGTACTGATATTGCTAACACTTTGAAGGAAAAGTCAAAGAAGTGGCTAAAGTTTGTTGTACAGGCAAGCACCATATACATGCCTTGTCCTATGTAAATTAATTTAACATTCTTGAGAATCAAATGTAGTTAATTGCTTGTTTTTGGAACTTTGTTCATGAATTACCTGTTTAAAATTATTGGACAGGGTAAGTTGCAATTCACCCAAACATTCTGTGTTAGGACATAGCTGTTGTTTATATATATTCTTATGTTTTTCTAGACTTTTTATTTGTTTATCTGAATCTAAAGGCACTCAATTCTATGACTAATTCTTTAGCTGGGCCTGGGATCATCATTCCCCCTATATCTACCTTTTATTTCGTTAGAAAACATTAATATCTTGATGGATGAAACCTTACATTGAGCAAAAAATTTCATGATCAACATACCTATTTTAAATGTTCATACAAGCAAAGATTAAATTTTCTTGGTCTGGTATATACGAATTAGTCTGATGGAGTGCTGGTACTAGAAAAGGTTTTGCGCTAACCGGTACCTATATATTTTTACCACAGGATCATACAGCTCGGTGTATTGGCTGATATCCCAGTACATATTCTATGAACTACTTATAGTTACTGTGGGCTCAAATTTCAAAAATTCCTTGCAAGTTATTGCTGTTTTCTGTTTTAGTGACTAATTAGGATAGGTGATTCATGCCAGTTGCGTGTCCAGGTATTCCGTGATTTACAGTTTATTGCCAGCGCACAGACAGAGAAAAGCACATCTCAGACTGCAATGAACTTGGGTCATCGTATTTGACTTGCATTTAAAACTCTGTTCTGAAGTTGTTAACTTTTTGTTATCTCTTTCAACATGGACAGCTAATGTGTTTTCTAATGCTTAGCTTGTTGTAGGCCATGATCTACTGAAAAGTTGCTACTTGTACTCCAGAATCTGCAAATTAAACATGCACCAGTACTTACATATCTTTTAATCTTTTTTATTGTTAAGCATTTTGACTTGGTTGTGATATATTTTCTTGTTTAAATATAATCATTGCACACAGAATATTTTGCTGGTCTGCTCATTTATATTTGTGAATGTGTAATGACATTTACGATACATTGGCAGGCTAAGGCCTCTGGCAGAACAGCTGAAGACTGTGGTATAAATGGTGATGAAACTGGTGTATGTGAATTTTCTCATCATAAATCCATCCCTCCATCTATGTTAAGAATGATAAGACCTAACCTTTTTTGTTTAAAATCAGGCTTTGATCCTTGAAAACTATGACAAGATTCTTACCTCTTGCAACGCTTTGGATTATTACGATTTCATTAGCTCATCTGTGAAGTTGCTTACTGATTTCCATGAAGGTCATTATGTGCACTTAATGCTAATAGTATCCAAGCATACTCTGGCTAATGTTATATGGAATTAACTTAATATTTGTGAATATCCAGTGTACAATGAGTGTTTGAACACTTGGAAGGCGATTGTTATAGATGAGTTTCAGGATACAAGTTCGATGCAGTATCGCCTTTTAAGGATTTTAGCTTCTCATAATTGTGTAACGATTGTTGGTGATGAAGATCAGGTTTGCTTATTTTCTTCTGGTTTTCTTTACTTCTACTCTTATTTTTGAGATAAATGTTTCTGATATGATCAAAGCTGTTATTCTCTTTCAAAGCCAGATATTTGTATTTTTTCATGTTTCTTACTCTTACTGTTTTAAACTGCATCCAGTCTATATTCAGTTTTAATGGTGCTGATGCTTGTGGTTTTGACTCCTTTCGAAGAGACTTTCCTACTGTCAGAGAGGTTTTTGTGCCTTTGATTTTGCTATTTCTGTTCTTAAAAATATTTAACTCATCATGAGTGCTAGCATTTGACTTCTGTGTGAAGATCCTAATTTCTTATTTGTACTGTAACTGATCACAGGTTAGATTGAAGAAGAATTATCGCTCTACCAAGTGCATTGTTGAGGCAGCTTCTGCTCTCATACAGAACAATAATAAACGTTGCTGTATTAAACAAATTGAGACTGATAATTCTTGCGGAAGCAAGGTATACTTATTATTTAATAAGCATATTGATGAAGATATACTTAATAAGCTATAGAATGAGTGGTCAAAATGGAGTGAAGTATTTGGAGTCGTTTGTGATAATCATGTCCCCAAACACTGAAATTAAAGTTTTATAAGAATGTGGTTTGACTTGCCATACTCTGTTGATTGAGTGTGGGTATGTGGGAAATAGCATATTCAAAAAGCTATTATAGCGGAGAGGAGAAGGTTGAAATGGATGTGAGGAGTTCCTAAAAAGAATAAATAAAAAGCTAATTTTTCGGTGCAATTACATGTAGCTCTTAATCAATAGCAATATGAGATGATATATACATGTTCAAAGATGATCAATGAATTGTGTTGTTGGAAGAGTGAAATTATTAGAGTGAAAGATGTAAGTGGTAGAGGGAGACCAATGACAATATTAGTTAATGTAGAAAAATAATTTAATTATCAGATATTGCCTTGCATGGATTTCAAAGGAGTGATATGATTCACGCAATCTACCCCCAAAGAGGAAATGATTATGATGATATTTGATATACATTTTTAGTGTTGATGTCACTGTTTGAAGTATGCTGCTTAACAATATCCAGGTTACTATCAAGGAATGCCACAATGAAGATGCACAATGTGCATTTGTTGTGGACAAAATTTTAGAGATGACATCACATGACTTAAATGCTGACATCTCCTTTGGCAATGTTGCGATTCTTTACCGGAGACAAGTAAGTTATTGCACATGACGTTATATCCAATTTGTTTATTCTGCTTACTCATGTGCTATCAAATAATGCAGATCTCTGGAAAAGCATTCCAAGCATGTTTGCGCGACAGGAAAATACCTTTTAACACTCATGGGGTTGCCTTTTATCGGAAAAAGGTTGGCTTTCTGTTTCCGTGCAGAAGTTTATCTTGTGCCTTAATTATATTTGCATCTTGTAATTGCTTGTTAGGTCATGGGAAGTGCGAGTGCTGGTCTCTTTCACTTGTTCTATTAGGTTTTGCTATGTCATGAGGATAAACTAGTTTATGCTGTTACATCTTCATTTTAGTGATTAAGGTTTTGCTTCTTATTATATGCTTGTAGGTTATTGCAACACCTGATGAAGCTTCTTCAAGCAATCATTAACTTTAAGTAGGCTCATCAGCTAGTTACATCATCGTATTTTGCAGAAATTAGCTAAGATCGACAAGTTGTGTCTGTTGGGATGCTAGAATAAGAATAGATGTATTCACTTTTCCATTACATTCCCTGCTAAAAGAAACAACTCATTAATCAAGTTGGCCATAAAAATTTATTACTAGTTTCAAAATATCTTTGAGTTCTCTCCTCATACTGCAAATATATGCATTTTGATTACATCTTAGAGTAAGTTGATCTCTATCTCATCATTGGAATCTTTCTTATTGGTGAATTAGTAGGTAATCTTCAGTATCCTAGGCTCTTTTGAATGGGATGAACTTAATTATTTTGCCTTTTATGTTTATTATTATAATTTTTGTGCTACTCCAAACTTGAGTTAATGAACACATTGTACATCAGGTAATAAAAGCTATTATGGCATTACTGAGAACAACATTGCCTGATTGTGATGATGGTCCATTTCGACTTGCCTTCAAGGCACTTTTTCCTGGTGATAACGAAGAAAAGAAATTGGTTCTTTTTACTCTTCTTATTTGTGGTTATCTTCAATTTAGGCACTCAAATTTTCAATTGAGCAATCTGAGTGACTAGCAAGGTGACATACAGGTTGTTGATTACGTTGAAAGGATTTCCTCAGCAAGAAAATGTAGCTTTTTGGCAGTTGCAAAAGACATTTTTCTTGCAAAAGTTTCTGGTACTTTCAAAAGGTTTTTTATTCTCAACCTCCTTCATATTCGTAAGACTTAATTACATGATTTGTATAGTACATGCTATATTTATGATCTTGTCATTTTTAGTTGAGCTGATATCTCTTTTTGCAATTTATTCCGGGGAAGGAGGTATCTTTACTTCACTAGCAAGTTCCTTTGGCTGATTTGGCAAGCTCTTATTTTTATATCTCTGCATTTTTTTTCTATCACGTTGCTGTCCTAATGGTTTATGCGGATCTGTACCACAATGATTGAAAGGAAAACATTGTGAAATCATAGTTATGACATCAATGCTCTTGAAGTCTTAGTTCCTCTTCCATAGGATTCTGCTGGTCATTAAGGCTAACTTCATCATGGGTTGATAACTTGGAACTTTCAGCTGAGGTTTTTTTTTTTAAACTTGATCCGTAGTATAATCCAGTGTTTTTATGATCCTGCATTTAATATAATTATATTTGTTCTTTATAACAACTGCTTCCTCTTAATTTGGAAATAATATTTAGGTTGTTACATAGTGGTTTGCTATATTTGGTTCATGTCATTTAAGTTGTCCATATAAGAGATACATATGGTATTTATGTTCCTTGATCTATAGTAATTAGACATTTACTTGACCTATTCTCCTTCACCTACTAGCAACTACACTTTTCCCCCTTCTTTCGTGATGGTTGATGTTCAATAAATGAGTTGTCAATGTGATGAAATTCACTAATTATATCGGCATCACATGGAAGACCTTCAGATTCATGCCTTTGCTCATCTATTAATTATTATGTTAATTATTTTACTTATGTTGAATATTCTGTGTTTCAAATCCTTCCTGTATTTTCATTTACAAGGTCTCAACTTACTCAAGGACGCAAAGTATTATTTTCACTTGACATGCTCTCCACGCTTGTAAGAAGAGTAAGAAATAATGAATATCGATACTACTGCTTTGTTATCTTGGTGATTTACTTTTACAATGTTCTTAATATTCGTTCTTAGATGAAATTTCTATCTTGGTTCTTAGCTTTATGCGCCAACAGGAGTGTTTGGTTGGGTTGTTAAATAACCTTGGTAGGTAATGCAGTTGATGTATTTCTATTAAAAGGACTTGATAAGAACAACTTGAGAAGAGGCATTTATGAAATTTTAGCTTAAAAATCATTATTTTCAATCATACCAAACAAGGAAAAACTTGTTCGAAACAGGTAATCGAAGAGTGGGGTGTATCATCATAAGCTTCTGTTCTATTCGCTCATTTTTATCATCAAGCCATGTTAGTTTCAATTGTTTTAGTTTTGGCTACATGGATCTTATCTCCATTGAATAAATCATATCACTTGTAATTTTGAGATCTGTTATTTGTTTTTTAGTACCTTAACTATAGTCTTAGTCTATGGTTTTCCTCTACTCCTTAAATCTTAACTCTAATTGAGGAACCTGTCGAACTTTAGATGTTATTGGGTGTCTTAGATCTCTCATTTTATCACCTATTTCAGCCATGCCTAATAGCTTTCAAATCATCATACTATTCACTTGCCATATTGTTCGTAATTAGGGTCACATTATAATTTGTTAGGAGTTCTTGTTTGTTGTATCAACTTTTCTATTGTAATTCATTTATGTTAAGAGGTAGGTTAATTTTTATTCATCAAATAAGACTACAACCAATGACTATATAACTTTTACGCTTAACTAATTAATGGAAAAAAATATATAGTTTTCATAACAATAAAAAATCCTCTAATTTTCTCATTTTCTCTTCTCTCTTTCCTTCCTCTAAGCATTTATGATTGCTGACCAAGGCACATCACCCCATTCTCCATTATCCATCTCTTATAATGCTTTGCCAGATGTTTTGTAGGTTTCTACCTAATTTTCCTTTAGCATGATCAGTCTCTTTTTTTTAGTATTGTGACTAGATTTTTTTTGGCAATACCAAAAGGAAACATCTTTATGTTCCAAGGAACATTACAGTTTGTCCTTTCTATCGGAGATGGGTACTGTAACTGGTATTCCTGTGATCGGTTTAATAGGTGTTTTCTTTTACGGTTCATATTCTGGGTTGGGTTCATCTCTCTAGTAATCGGATGAACCAGATTGTAGACATGAAAGAGTAAGAACTCAGCGGGACCTTACCCTCCTTTGTCTGTCTGATTAGAGTGGTAAGGTCCCGCTGAGTTCTTACTCTTATAAGATATAAGAATATAAGAAGACTTTGATCCTCTTTGGTCAGTTTGGATAGAGGATTACTCATTTCAGTTGAAACTTAGAAGTTAATATTTTATATAATTCTTTTTCTTTGATCGATTTATAATTTGATGCTATCTTCATCCTGTTAGGAAAGTTCAATCTCAATGGTCATCTCTTCGGCAGCAAATATGTTACCTCAGGTTCAGTTTAATATCATTTCCAAGATTACTTCAGTTTTATTTTTCTTATAATTATTGATAGGAACTACTTTCTTTCTGGGACAGTCTGTCCCTTTTGGAACTTGTGGCAGAAATTTTGTCACATTGCATTGTAGATTTTTTTATCATTGAATACCATTTAATTTGACATATAGGTGCCTCTGAATTCGTTATCATGGCCATTACTGGAATCTTTGTTTGATTGGTCATCACTGTATTACTCACACTATTGATAGGACTTGGTGCCAACATAAGGTTGTTCTTTTGTGATTTTTGGTGTTTAGGTTCTGTTAAATAAATTCCACTTTGCTTGCAAGGTTAATGGCGTGAGATGCACAAATATTAAAACTGTTACTCATGCTTACCAGATATGAAAACAAGAACCTCAAACTTCAAACAGATGTAGGTAGTTTTGCACAATTCAATCAATTTTTATATGACATCAAGTGGTTCAGGCAATTGTCAAGTATATATAAATGAACAATATGCATTGAATCTGTATCATGATATTTCTGGGAAGCATTTAACCTTGTTGCTCTTGTCCTGAATGGGGAATCATTTAGTGTAATGTGGGGACGCCTTGTGGTCAAGACCAAAAAAGAAACAAAATGAAGAATATGCTAATTTGTGTGCTTCTTACAAATATAACTTCAGCATCATTTGTTCAAATATTATAACATATCCCTAGATGTTTTTATTTTATTTGTGATGAAACTATATGTAGCAGGTGTTGTGATTGTAATATGGCAAACTTGACAAGCTTTAGCCAATCTCTTTTTGAGGCATGGTTTGGAATTTTGTGTCGTATTGGGGCGACACTGTCAAAACTTATTGTTCCGATAAATTTCTGAAACTACGCAAAACTACTTGGCGTAGGTAATTTATCTTGTGTTGTTGTATCAATTATATTGATGAGTATAGTGTCATACTAACATTCAACACCTTTTGACATGCAACAAACTACGTCAAGTTGAAGAGATGTTTGTAATTTTTTTAGCTTTTGTTCATGCAATACAATGTTAAAATTGTACAATTTTTATATAGAGTTAGGAATATTCTTCTTTTTCATCTTCTTCCTCCTTCCAATTCTCCACCAATGTCGTAGGTCGAAACATAGATCCAGTCAAAGTCCGAAACTCCAACATGGGTTGAGATTTTAAACCTTGATTGAAACAAGTGTTGGAGTCATCATGTTAACATTCATATAAAAACCTGTCATTTAAGTTTCTTTTGACGTGATTTTGCTTATTGTTACACTGATATTTTATGTTTTTCAGAAATATCTTCTTGAAAAACGTGCGATAGTTGATGTAGAAGGTGGGAAGTTTTTAAATGAGGACAATGATCTAAGATCAGTAAGTGCTTGTGTTGCATGTTAATCTCTTGGTATACATTATGTGACAACTAAACCTTCCCAATGATTCTGCTATGTATTGATTAGTGCATTATGGCATTAACATAATCCAATATATTTTGACTATTTAGAAAGCTCTTGTTTATCTAGTGATTCTACATGATGCATGATAATCTCGACTGTTTGCAATATATGATCTTTGTCAAGTTAAATTGACAATTAAGCCTCAGGGAACATATAATTGCATCTTGAACATGCTGCATATGTAGCTTATGTACTGAATCTAATCTAAGAATGCACCTTTGTGGAACTAAATATTTCAAGTTGATTTCCAAATAAAATGGTAGTGATGATGCTGATAATCATTCCCTGAAATTGATAAGCGCCAAATGATTGCATCTTCTGGTTATTTTCTTTTATTAGAAATTTGTAAAAAAACAAATTGCTCATGTAATGGGAACTATTTCATTATGCATAAGGTGGGATTGGTAAAGTAATAATAATAATTAAATAATTTCCATTTGTGTTAGCTTATGTAATTTTCCAAGGCAGAACTGTGAAGTTGCACGGTTACTTTGTGAAGATACAAAATATCTAAAAGTTCACAAAAGTTAGAAATAAGAGAAAGAACAAAACAATGAGAATGTTGATCAAATTAGAACAAAAACAGCAACTATATTGCTCAGAAGCAGCTTTTGGATGCACAAAATGGCTCAAGCTTGTAACAGGAAAAACCTACGGTAAAATCATTTTGATTTCTTTGTTAGATCTGAGTATTATGAATTTTTTCTTGACAATTTTTGTGCAATTTCTCAATTAATAACCATATCTTCGAAGAATAATCCCTGGTTATTTTCATTTTAATATGACAGAACTTGGATCCCGTATTTAATCTTGTGTTTGTTTGCCAAAAACATGATGTCTCATTCACCTATACTGGTGATCTTAGCTATTATATGGTAGGATACATGGAAAATGTTTTGCAGAAAGCACTACGTTGCAGCGATGAATCTACAAATGTTTTCTTTTGTTGCAACCTTTGTTCTAGTCCCACTGAGGCTAAGAAAATTGAGGGAACCATTTGTTATTTTTGAATGAAAGATTTTCTTGTGACTTAAATCTGCAAGGTTTTCATACTGTAACTAATCTGTAAGGTATTACAAAAATGTCTCTGCATCGTTTTCAAAGCTTATCTGAGCAATATGCCATCGAGTCACTACATAACATGTGGTCCATTATTTTTTTAAAAATAATTATATTGCTAATGATATCATGGCATGAAAAAAATAAGTTCACATATACCATATACTGCATCCAATTAATCAACTTAATCAATCTTATAAACAAAAATTTAAACTGCTGTAAATAATTCTCAACATCTTGTAAATATTTTGTAAAAGAATCTAAGTGATATAGATAATTCACACAAAAGACATAACTCATAATGATTCATGTCAATGAACCAATGCAAATTTATAACACAAAATTACATATGTTGTTCTAAGCGATATATATAATCTGCTCTTGTTTGTTTGCTTGGAAAAAATAATTTTATCTAAGTAATACTAACTTGAGCATGACTTAGAATCTAATCTTCTAGATTCTTGTGTGGTTGGAACCTTTTCAAAACAATGCCTCTATGCCACTCTTTTTTGTCCTTAGTTTACTCTAAAATTATGAATTATGCTTTAATATCTTTGTGGCCATTCTCCTAGGATACAGATACAGATAAACAAAGTGCATACTTACACTGTTAAACCTGGAGATAAATGGTAGTGAGAATGCTTATGCAAAGGAATTAGAATCATGCACAACTCAATTTATATCATATTTTTCTTGTGTTTGTCTATAATATGTGTTCACAGTTTTATGCTTGTACTGAAAATTAGTATCATTGGCAGGTAGTTCAATATTTAATGGATGATGTATCAGATTTCTTGTCCATGCATTTTACTAATTCAGAGGATCAAAACATTAGCAAAGAAGAAGGTTGTGGAAGCATACTCAAGTCCTTCATTGACTTTATAACTTTGAGAGAAACAGAAAATTTTCGATCTCGTAGGCATGAAAATAAAAACTCTGTTACATTGACAACTATTCACCAGGTTCATTTTCTGTAACTAACAATGTTATTTCCTTCATATTGGAGTCATGGTTAGCATATAGCTGAACACATTTTTCCTCTTTCAGTCAAAAGGTCTAGAATGGGATGTTGTTTTCATCGTGAAGGTATGTAAATGCATCTGCCAATAGCAATTGCAGTTCCATTTTCACTCAGTTTAAGTATTGTGCAATTTGCATTCCAAGCATTATTTTATGTTAATTTTCTCTACAAGTTTCAATGAATTTATTCTTTCCATCTAGAATCGATCTCTTATGTTTCTTTGTGTTTTTGTTATAATTATTATCTAATATTAATGAGCTAACAAAACTTGTAAGGGCAATAATGAATTAATGAAAATTAAATATGTGATAAAAGAAATTAATAATAATACTTTCGTATGGAGATGGAGACCTTTTCTCTTTTCCTTTAGCCTGATTTCTTGTACTTCTTAAAGGTTGTTCCTTTTCCTTTCTTATAAACAAAGTCCTCTCCCTTTTTAATGAATTCCATTTCAGATCTCTTTTATCATATACAATTAAATTCATCAAAATAATAATTTATACACGTGTGTGTATAAAGAAGGCAAAAAAGAAGGTAGTGTTAACTAAATGGAGCGTAGCCCAATGATTAGAGTTTGTCAACTAAGCAATGGTTCAGGGATGCTTGTTAGTGGCTATCTCCCTTTGAATTGGGTGGTTTCAAGTTGGCATGGTCTTTGAGGCGAAGTTGATATTTTCTACAAAAAGACAACTAGAGCCTCAAACCAAAACACACTAAAACCATCTTTCTTCTTCTCTCTAAGTGCTCTTAGTTCTATTTAATTGTTAGTATCAGTCTGCGATAGTGTGATACAATTGATTTCAGTTAACTATCTAATTGTTATAGTCCTATTTATAATTTACTATGTGAAAGACTAGTAAAGGAATAAACTTAATCTAAATTTATCTTGGCATGCATCAATGCAAGCCAAAGTGTGACCTTGTTAGTATAATGCAGTTCCAAAATTATGTGATTCCTGTTGGAGAATTTTCTCATCTCCATCCTCCTTCCACCTCCAATTCACCATTGGCATGATGCGTCGCCAGTTCGGCACGAAACAGAAACACTCATTTTTGTCTACCACAGATGGACTTGAAAAGGAGAGGTAGTTGATGCAGAACCTCTTCATGAGATAATGTTCAAAAGGTTCAGGAAACAATATTGTAAAGCATAATACCCTAGGGAAACACCACTTGTCTACTATTATTGTATCATACAGTTCCTTGAGGATGAAAACAAGGCCAGCCATAGACATCAAATTTCAGTATGCACCATCATCATAGCTTGACACACAATTAGTTATTAGTAAAATACCAAAATGCAAAAAGAATATCATTGTAACTTGAAAAGGAAAATGATGTTGCTGGCTTGGCCTTGTATGACTTCTGGACTTTGTGTCATCCTATCCATGTTCTGGATAAAGTGAAATGTAAGAATTATATTCTCAAGCTGGTGGATGATGACATGCTAATAGTAATGGCTTACCTATTCCTTTGCAGCTGCTTGTTCGTTCAGGGAACTGGACATACAAGTGACATTTTTCAAGTTGGGTGTATATACTGGGGAACACATTCAGCTAATTGGGACTTGAATTTCTCCGTTTTTAAATATTAATGCTCAAACTCATGAAGATGTAAACTTCAAAATTTTATTTCTGCTTTTGCCTTCTGATGTGGTATCTCATCAAGACTTTATTTAAGTTTTAGTGATTAGGACTTTAGCATTTTGACACTAGCATTGGTTGTAGGCCAATGATAATGAAATTCCTTTGCTTCATGAATATAATGGTGTTCACCAAAATGCAACAACTCTTGAGGTGAGCCTTGTAATAAGTCTGTTTCTTTATTATACTCTTAGCTTTCCTCCCTTCTAAAATCTTGTCATGAATAGGAGGAGCGTAGGCTTCTATATGTTGCAATGACTCGTGCTCGAAAGAAGTTGTATATTGTGTATATCATCATGGATTCCAGTTGGCAGGTAATCATAAGGCCTTCTTCTTTTCACATTCACAAATCCTTTTATTATTATTGGTCTAACGCTTCTGGTGCCACTTTCAGTTACTCCGACCTTCACGTTTTCTTAATGAAATTCCAGGTCATCTTCTCGAGACACAGGTGCTTTCAGTTAACTTTCCTTTTGGTTCTTCGGATGATTTGAATTTATGGTTGAATTTCCTATTTGTTTAAGAAATAGTCTGTTTTGATGACTGCAGTTCTTTGTACTGAACCTTGTTTTTCCTTCTTTTATTGTATTCTTGTCTGAATTTCAGATATTGGAGTATACATTCTTGATGAGTATATGTTAGTTGCTGCTTAATTTGGCTGTTTATTGTGTCTTTTAATGATGGTTATAGATGTCTGTGCTGTTTTTCTCATCTTGCACCCTATATCAGGATGCGACATGTTGTATCAATCTATTACCATTTTGTTGTTTTGTTTAATTTATTAGAGTGAGGCAACATCCAGAGATTTGGTAATTTCAAATAAAATTATTTCTAATTCAATGGGACTAGAAACATCAGATGAGAAGGTTCATGGAGATGATAAGAAAATTGATGATATCTCCAGCTGTTTCGAAGGGATGACTGACATAGCCTTGAACAATAGTTTTCTGAAGAGGTACTTCTACTTTTCAAAAGTGGCAAATTTTCGTCAGGTTATTATTCTATATTATTATAGTCATTAGGCCCTGTATGCTGTTGCTATCTTATCAGGTTCAACATGGAAGACAGATCCATTGTGTCATTTTTATTTCATCAATGGGGAAAACGGCCTGCATTTCAACATCCTAGCCGGTTGGTTGACAAGGTGCTTCTTGGAGTAATGTTCACTAAAATTCAATGTCATTTCTTTTGTTCTGGTAACAATCTAAATCATTCTTCCATTGATTCTGGTTTATCCTAGATAGTTTTGTGCCAGCATTTTGTTATCTGTTGTGGATAGTCGAGGAGGATGTAAAAAGTTAGCCCTCTCTACTATATATGTATTAGATTAATAATATTTACATTCAGGTCCTCTTGTACTTGCATAATCATAAGCATATTCTCGACAATCATCCTTAAGTAGCTCAAAGATATTATAAAATTCCATCTTATTACAAATATGTTCAATTCTAGTAACTCTAGATTTATTTAACAAATATGCTACTAATTGGAAGTAATAAAAGATGCTATAATCAATTTAGAGTAGTTTCTCTCCGGCAACATCAAATTTAACGCAACATAGAAACCTCGAAAATAATCTTGTATCATATGGATCCCTAACACAAAATTTTTCTAGAAAATAAAATGATTTATGTTACCATATGAGCTTCTCTTTTGTTTGGAAGAAGAAGAGATGTAGGAAAGGGAAGGTTGCACAGGTAGGTGTAAGCAACAAATCATCATCCATGGTTTGTCACCATGTTAGAGTATGAAGGAATTAGGAATTTTGCACAATGTGAATTCGCACGTAGGTGCTCAGGTGGGCTTGCAATGTGTCTACCAGGTCAATTGGGATTGGATCTAGCGATGGTGACACTTGCTATCTGTGGGCCCTTTTGCTCAGAAGTAGAGATGTAGGAAAGGGAAGATTGAACAGGTAGGTGTAAGCAATTACCATGTTAGAATACGAAGGAATTAGGAATTTTGCCTCCCAATTCGCACCTTCTTCCTGTGTTTATTTTTCATTGATGTAAAATTACATGCAGGTCCCTAATATTATGATATTCTTAATTAAGTCACTAACACATGTTTTTTATGGAAACTGAAATGATTTATGCAACCATATGCGCTGCATTTTACTATTTTTACTTAGAAGGACAAGGAGGGAGAGAAATTTATGATAGGGTTGTTGTTGATGTACAAATATGTAATAAGGCGAATGATCTAGTTTCTTTAGTGGACAGAAAAACCATGAATGTAGCATATAAGCAAACAAGGGTTGGCCAAATGACCTCGGAAAGAGAGGATATTTAACTGATTGTTTAAAGCTGAAATTAGCTTATTATTACTATTATTTTTTGTGATTGATAGACAAACCATTTGGTCCATATACTACCATGAGAGACCGCATGTTCCCCATGAACAAGTTAGCAGATGATGTCTGTTCTTTACCTTCCATCTGTTTCTATTTATATCTTTATATTTGAAAGCTTAAACTGTTTTTTCTCTCGTTTACTTTAACAGATCAGCTTTGTCATTGATGAACGTTTAAGGAACAAGACATACAAACATAAGGTTTTTCTTTGACTTCCCTCATGTTCCTTTAGTTCTAGCTACTTCCATATTTGTCTACTTCTGTATGCTATATGTCGTAGATGCTAAAGCTGGGAGTCATACCTGGAACTGGTTGCACACAGAATGTGTTCATTCCAGGCAACTTGGTGTTTTGATAAGAAACCGTTTGTTCTTGGTTGATTAATCTAATAAGTCATTATCACACTCTGTCATGTTTCTCCCAAGTTCAAAGAGATTTTCTATTTGATCCATCATTATTTTGGGTCAGTTCTTAATACACCAACTACACAATGCAATTGCGAAAGGTAAATGTGGGGTCATAAATAAACCAAACGTTCGTAAGTTTGGCGTTCGGCTTGGTAAGAGTTTGATTATGTTCGTTTATACACAAGGTCAATTAAATAAACAAGCTTGAACAACTCATTAAATTAAATGAACAAATTTGAACACATAGGTGTTTAGTTTATTAATGTTTATAAACACTGTTCATTGTTTGCCAACTATGTTCATTTACAACACTACCTATGATCAAGGTTAATTTCGACTTGTGCTGAGGTTTCGGTCCTGGACTTGGACCGGAACGATACAGTTTCAGTATCGTGCCATGCTAATATAGTTTCGGTATTTTTTAAAAATTTAAATGTAAATGTATATTAATTTTATTAATATTTGATTATTAAATATACTTTATATGTTGAGATGTTGAATTTATATTTTAATATTTTCTAATAAGATAACGTCTATTAAATTGTTATAAAAATTATTTTAAAAAATAAATAATTTTTGGAATTCAAAATTAAATTTAAAATTATAAAATTATTTGAAAATATTAAATTATTTTTTGAATGTATTTGTAAATTTTTAATTTTAAAAAAATTGTTTGAAATGTTTAAGAATTATATTTTCTTTAAAATTTTAGATTATTTTAAATTTATGTTTAATTTTAAAATTATTTTTAAAAATTAAATTATTTTATAAAATATTTATTAAAATTTAAAATTATTTAAAAATTTTGAAATAATTTTTAATATTTTTTAACTATTAATAATAGTTTATTTATAAAATATATATATATTTAAAAATAAAAAATTAACTAAACCAAAAAATTAAAAAAAATCTCTGCTACAATGATCTGTGGAGGCCATCGTGGCCCGCATCTCTTGCAGAGGATTTAGGAATATATAAAATTTATTAAAATTTCTTAGAATTTTAAATAAATTTTTATATATTTTAATGGGATAATTTGATTAGAATTTTAGAAAATATATTTGATTATTTATTTAAGTTAGGGGTTGAGTGGATTCATTAATAAATAAAAATTATTATATATTTTTAAAATTAAAATAAATAAAATATATAATTAATTAGATATTTTTATTAGGGTTTAATTAAGTCTCTTTGAATTATCCCTATCTTAGTTAGGAGTTGATTAAGTTAATCAACCAAAGTTCAGTTTTAATTTAAAAATAAACTTCGTTTTTCCAACACAGTGCGACCTCGGCATGACCGCGGGCTCGTGCATCCCCTCCGGCGCGGCCGCAAGGGTTGCACGATCCCTCCGATGTGGTAGACGCAGCCTCGAGGGTTGTGCGACCCCTCCGGTACGGCCACGGGGGTCGGGCGACCTTGGTGCCGGGGCGTGCCAATGTCGGTCGGCAAATGGAACTATTTCATTTCGATCGGCTCGGCACGATATTTCAATCCCTGCCTGTGATCTTTTTTCATCTATTTGATCCCACGCTTTAGAACATTGACACTGATATTATATTGCTCTTCTTATAACTACCACCTCCTTTTATGGAGTTCATAATTAATTTCTTTTACTACCCAGGATGTTATGAGAATTCTCAAATCTTGCTTGAAAGATGATGATGCAATTAGTTATGCACAATACGTAAGTCTCTGTGAAAATCTAATTTCTGCCTGAAGTATAGGGATGACAATTTTTATGAGGTTCACCAGAAAGGCCATTTTGCAGGTGATAAAGTGGGAACAAATTCCTGCTGGACTTCGAGTACATTTAAATAGAGAAAAACAGGTAATTTTTATTTCTTTCAAGTGCTTGTGGGAATTTATTTTTGGGAGAAGATTCTGTGTTTTTGTTAATCTAATGAAGAAATGGGTATTGCAAAGCTTGTTGCTGAAGTTTATCAGGTTTGTTGTTACAATCGGCAACCAACCATGCCTGTTAATTGGCCATGCATTTATTTAGAATAATGAAAAATTATTGTTGCACTTGATTATTTGCTTGGTGAATGGTTTTAGTTGGATAACTGCCTGTGTGGTCCATTTGTCCTTAACAGGTAGTTTGTGATACTTAGGCTGAAAATACGAGTTCCATTTAATTGTTGATCAAGATTTCAGGAAACATTCAATTTGGGTGATGTTTCTATTTTTGCTGCTTAGAAATCATTGAGCGGCAGTACAATAGGAGATAAAAGGTTTGTGAAAAAAAAAATCAAAATGTAACGTGTAGAAATATTTTAGGCTCAGCCACTGAAATTTAATGCATAATCGAAACAGAATGATTAAATGATGTAAAGATGGCTTTATGATAGATAAGTTGTATATCACACAGAAGACCTGAATATATCATCCTGTAGGTTTAAACAATTAGAACATTTTTAAAAAAATAATATGAATCTGCAGTTGTGACTTTTACGTTGTTTGTTTTTGTTTTCATAAATTGTGGTGTAGAATTCCATCTTCAGATTTCATTTAGCACAGTGGTTTTCCCCATTTTTTTTTATTTCCATGCAAATAGAAATTACTGAGCATATTTATTATTAGATGGATTTTGAATGTCTTCTGCCAGTCAATTACTATTTATTAATATTCTTTCTAGTCTCTGGAAACAGTGTCTTAAAATTGGACCGGCAAACACATTATTTGGGCCGGCCATTCAACTGATATAACCAAAAACCAGATGAAAATTTAGTATGGCGTGCACGCCAAACACACTCATAATTTGGGTCAACTGGTTTGGCCAATAGAATTATCAAATCTGTTTTGAAAACAGTGCTTGAAAGGGATCATTAAATAAAACAATGATGTAGCTCTTTAAAATTGCAATTGTAATTCCTACACTAATTCAAATTAAATTGATGTTAGGAACACTTCCAAAAGCAAAGAATCGAGAACTCTATGGGGTCATCCAAAGCCACGCCTAAACAGGTTTTGACTCTTTTCCTCATCTTCTGTTTCTGTTTTTGCTAGTATCTAGGTATCTTTTATGTGCCGATGACATCTTTCTCATAGGTTAAGTTGAAGACATTTTAGTTAGCCCGAAGTTGGTATTCATGCATATTTATATGTTGGTCTTCTCTCCATGCAGATTGCTTATCTACAGAGTTTAGGGTGCACCGTTAGCCCTTCCTCACGCCTTCATGCGTCGCGTCTGATAGAACAATATAAATCCTTGTGAAACACTGGATTCAGTGAAGTGTTGCAGGCGAAAACATACATCTTCACAATTCAAGCAATTTGCTTGGCATTGAGAAAGTTGATTCTGGAAACATGATTCGGTCAGTTTTTTTTCAACAATGTTTATGTTAATGTTTGTCCTGGAGTAATTTAATTGATATTTGTTATTATCAAAATTGAATCCTATCTTGTATATCCTCATTTTCTAACCAATCTACTTATCTATGCGCTGGTAGAATGAGATCTACTTATCCCTAGTACTTTGACCATGTGAGGCATGCTATCCACCTAAAAAATACACACAATAACCTGCACAATATTATTGCATGAATTTATTCACACACAAAACTCATTGCTATTGTTTGATGCATTGATAGTAAAAGGAATAAATTTTTGGGAAATATCACATTAAAGAGGTGCAGGAGCATACATTTGTGCCTACCTACCATCTTTGAGATGTGCTTCTCCACTTCCTTTGTACACCCGCTGCAGTGCATTGATACCCTTAAAACCTCTGTCTGCAAAATTACACAAATGAGTTTATATATTATTAAGAAGAATGAGCTTAAGAAATAAACACAAAATAACTTGGCAAGTAAAACACTAATATGCTGGAATTACCTTGGCCTCCAAATGAAAAGCCAGTGTCTTCTCCTCATCGACAGCATCTCTTTGATCCTTTAAACCTGAAGCTAAAGTATTGCAGATTAGCTGCCCAGAATTCAGTTCTTATAGGACTGAGCAATCACTTAAAAGTCAAAAGTTTTTGGCCAACAAAAGCCAAGTTGGTCCAAAGAGATTTATTTAAAATTTTCTCCACGGGTTTATTTGTTTAAAGCTAACAAATACCTCTTTGAACATTAATTGTATCACAAGATGGTGAGGAAATTTCAGGAGGACATTAACGAACACAACTGCTGCACAATATCTGTAATGAATATTTGTCTTGCTCATAATAAAACTGCCAACGATCCCACCGCACTCCATGCGCACACCAACATGCAACTCGCGACACGACCGCGAGAGCCACTCGAGAAGGGCGCCCCATCGCTCGGGAACGGCAGCGTCGCCGGACTCTCTGCCTGCGCCGTTGATGTCGTCGGTGACTGAGCCTCACCGGAGGCGGCGGTCTCGTTCCCCACCACGCTCACTTGAAGCTTCATCCCTCCCAAGCAATGCAGCTGGTTCCCGCACACGAAGTACCGGTCGCCAGCGGCCGTCAGCTCCACCGTCGTGTTGCCGTTGCTGCTCGTCAGCAGCGGGCTGGCCACGTCGCAGCTCTCGTACCCGGCTTTGTCCACCTCGCTCACGCTGTGGTATTGTGAGTACTGAAACACTGCCGCAATTTCAATTCGTTAAATGAAAAACTTAACGATCATAATCGACAGCATTCGTATTGTCGAGCAACGTACCTAGAGAGTCGTCAACATAGAAGATCTTGGAGGCCACCCAAGAAGCGAGGTCGGCACTGATATCCCACCCCGCGCGACCGCCGACGGTGTACACCGTGGAATTACCGGAAACGGTGAGGCAGAGCAGGGAGATGGCAGGCACAAGCAAGAAAAGCCTGGTCGCCATGGCTAGTGATCACAAAGCAGAGTATTTTGGGGTATAAATTGGAGAGGGTTTGTGAGGTTTATTGTTAGCCTACTCTGCACCCACTTTTGCTTCGCTTGTGCTGGAAGTCTCATGGAGTTGACAGTGGAGATTTGGAAGGGAGGATCCTAATGGTTGAGAAAAGTATCGAGTTTAGTTTTGTTTAATAGACAAGTAGGTAGGGGAGATCGAGTAGGTGGTCTACATGAAATAGAGCATATTTTACCTCCCAGATAGATTCAAGATAGCTCCTGATAACAAGGAAACTAAAGGGAGTCCAATTCATGTTGATGATGTAGGAGCTCTCCCCCAAAGGAGTAGCAAAGGATCGTAGCTAGTATAATTCTATTAAAACATTTTGTATAATTATACTTTTCAAATTGGTATATGCACCTAAAATGTACTAGATGTATACATAATATTGACTTGATATTTTGCATGAATAATGTTCCAATTAATTGCCTCTCAAAATGGATTAGCTAGGCAACATATTTTTAAATTATAGTAGTGTTAGCCTTTGTATAAATATCACCTACTGAGATGCGTTTAATGTACAACCATTTGAAAATTTCAATTATGAAACTCACACAATTATATTCAGTTCTCAATTTGCATCTATCTTTTAGTTATTTCTTTTATGTTCATGCTCCAAGTTTCAAAGGTAGGAGGAATCTTATGCTAATCTTATTATTCCCATGCGTCAAACATAAGCGATTCCACAGAGACAAGAGTGGAATATTCACGTAGATTAGATAAACAGTCCTGCACTGCCTCTCCCCTAGCCCACAACCCCGGCGAGTCCCACAAGCACCAGCCCACCAAGCAGCACTTTCCCAGCTGAAGACGCCGACGGAGGAGCACCAGACGACGAGCCGGAGGCTGGCGAGGCCGTTCCCGAGGGCGACGACGGCGAACTCGGTGTTGTGGAACCGGCAACGCTGACCTCAAGCTTCATGCCGCCGGAGCAGTGACCGGGAGTGCCGCAGATGAAGTACCTGCTGCCGGGCTCGGTGAGACTGATCCTGGTGCTCTGGTCAGTGTACGTCTGGATGGAGTTGCTGGAGGAGCAAGCGTTGAAGTCCGACTCGCCGACCTCCGCCACGCTGTGCTGCGAACTGTACTGGAAAACTGACATCCAATTCCATATATAGCTAGCGTTTTTCGTCACCATTCATCGAAGAAGACTACATTTAACAAATAATAATTAAAAAAATAATTGGAAATAAGCTCACGTAGTGAGTCGCCGACATTGAAGGTTTTTCCGGAAGCCCAGGAATTGTAATCGACGCCGCTCGTCCACCCTTGTGAACCGCCGACGGTATAGTCGGTGGCGGTGGCAGCCGGAACAGCTACTGCGACAAAGATAAGAAGAACTGCTGCAGCAGCCATCAGCTCTGGTGTCTATCAATGAATTAATGGACCAAATGTTGATGCAATGATAAATATAGGCACTGCGAACTAATCTTATCATTGATTTTTGAATTGGTTGAATCATTGGATGATATACTAAAGGGCAGTTATCAGTTCATCACCAACCCTCTTGACTTTGGTGCACCTAATTCAATGAGTCATTGTTCTTGGACTTTCCTCCTCTTTGCTTTGCTTTGCTGACTTAATCCGTCTACTTGATTCTTGGGAGCTAGGGAACACTTCTCGTCATGAGCAACTTTGGGAAAAAATGAAAAAAAAATCAAATCCTGAGATTTTTTATTTAAATATTGTTATAACAAGTAGCTATTGTAATATTATAACATTTAATATAATATTATGGTAGTAGTTATTTAATAATTATTATATATTATTATAATTAGTCAAGGAGTTGCTACAACTATTTTAAAATAATTTTGATAAAGTTTAAAATTTTTAATTAAATTGATAAAGATTATTTTAACATAATAGTTTAGGATTTAAGGTTCAAATTTTAGGAATTTAAAATTTAGAGTTTAAATAAAATTGTGTAGTTACCTAAGTAAACTTAAGTAGTTGCTATAACAATTTTAAAGTGATTTCAAATAATTTAAAATGATTTCAATAAAATTTAAATTTTTTAATCAAATTAATAAAAAATATTTTAATATAATAGTATTTTATGGATAATAATTTTGATTAAAATAAAATAATTAATTAATAACTACTTAGTGTAGTTATATATTATAGTAGCTATTAATTAAATGCTGCAATATTAACACTAAAATAAATAATATTTTTGATACAAAACATGAAAGGATCCTTTTTATTTTTACCCATGAACTTTTGTGCATGTCTAATTACTTGAATTGAAATCGTGCAACTTCAGTTTCTTCCATTGGTGATCAACAGCATCTTTTGATCTTAAGTGATCTTTTTTTTTTGTTAAAAAATAATAATATTTGTCCAACAATATATACATTGTGAATAATCAATGCAAATAGTAAAGTTGAATAAAAAGAAAATTAGTCCAAAGAGATGTAGACGTTTATTATTTATCCACATCTTTTAGATCAAGAAGAAAATTAATTATGTTTATTTAAATTCTTAGACAATCCAGTAACAATCAGCTTATTGCATAACAATAGTTCAAAAGTAAACTTCTGGTATCGTAACACTAATTAACCATGCCTTCTTTGGCGGCATTACTATCATCACTAGTCCCTCATCGACACACGAGATAATTCGGCATGAAATTCGAATAGGATAATTCCCACCAACAAAACTAATCTTCTCGAGCCCAAGTTGGTCCACCCAAGCTTGCTCTTGTGCACCACTGACGGTCTCGTCTACAACATTCGAACTCGTGACGGCATGTGGCTCGACCACCTTATCCCCCGAGTGATCGCTTATGATAAGAGAGTAATTCGATAAATCCTTCCTTTGAACTCTCCTCGTAGCCACTTGAAAGTAATTGTCTGCGATTTGGCCACGAGTGGATTGCACATTGTTAGTCTTCGGGTCAGCCGCAAACAGTAGGGTGGTGTGAGTCGCACTCGGGTTCGAGCCGAGGTCGATGGACTTAAGGTGGTTGGGTTGACCAGGTCGTTGAAAATAGGCGAGGTGGAAGATGGGGGAGTCGGTGAGTTGACCTTGGGTCAACATGGCGGCGTGGGTGTCCGTCCATGACTTGAGGAAGTGGCCCAAGAAGAAGGGGTCAGCGAGCAGGAGGCTGCAGTTGATGCCTACGGAAAAGCCACCTCCATGGAATTGAGTCACCTGCAAGCTATCGAGTGTTTGTTGGGAATGGATAGAGAGAGATGATTTGTGATTGTAACGCGGAACTGACCTGGACGTAGAACAAGGCTGAGAAGTTTGGGTTCTCCTCGTCGACGTCGACCCAGTGAGCCAAGTGCGCCTCCCAGCGGTCGCCGTCGCCGGACATGAACTCCGCCATAGTCGCCTCCGCAGTGGCCTGGACCAGCCGCGCTCCGCAGTCGTTGAACTTGACTTCCCAGTGCTCGCTCCCATCAGTCGCCCGCCTTAGCCGCCCGGCCATCACCGGCTCCGTCGCCAGCGCCGCGCTCAGCGACTCCTTGATCCACGCCCCCACCATCGCCGGCGTCGCCGCCCCTTTGTCCTCGTAGTACAGCACGATCCGCACCCGGCTCTGCAGCAGCTCGGGGCGGAGCGGGCCGCCGGCCGTTGAGATGCGCCGCGACTGCCCCGGCGGCGTCACCGCCACCGGCATCACCGACTGGACGACGTCGATGTGAATCTGCTTCCGGGGAGAGGCGGCGGCGGCGGCCATGGCACGCTAAACGCTAGCAAAAACAGAGCGAACGGTACCAATTCCTGCTTCTACTTGAGTACGCTGCCTTGAAATAAGACCGTATTTATTAAGAAGAAGAAGAAGAAGAAGAATAAATTCTCGGTTTACGTCAAAATGAGAAGAATTGATTGGCAGTGACTTGTAATACGATCGCCATGTGAAAAGTAGAGCGGCAGATGGAGCAGGTGGCAGGCGAAGGCGTGCATTGATTGCACAAGGAGAATCTTTCAACTCCATCTACGATACTGTTTTTTCCCAGTTTGACGCAGACGGCGGTGCCCAACATGTGTTCGTAGATTGGCCAGAGAAAGATTCAGTAGCAGTAGATGAGCGCCCTCGATGCTTCAACTCCGTTTCTGGGCCATTGCTTCACGAAATTGGCTTTCACCAAGAACAGTTCGAGTAGTTCGAATGGTTGGCTTGCACATCGAACTTATTTATTGCCAACAATTTAATATTTCAGATGATCTTAGTTGACTAATTTCACATAATAAATCGGTGACAAGAAAGCCACATACTAAGAATCTGATTTCCTGAACAGAACAAGATAAGAACAAGTATTGAAACCCTCAAGATCAAGATCAAATTAAGCATCCATTTGAAGGAAACTTCTGGAAATTATAGCAACAAGCATTGACCGAGCTAAACATCCATTTGAGCAAAATATCAAGCTGGAAGAGTAAAATAAGTATTTGGAAATATTCATCTAAACAAATATTCCTGCTCTAGAGTAATTTTTATAATTTTTGAAAAATTAATTTAACCTGAAATATGTTAAAATTAAAATTCAGTTAACTCTTATTTATTTTTCAATTTAACTCTTCAAATTTATACTACAAATTAACTATTGATTTTGCAATTACTCTCTTCTTCTGTAAAAATGTTATTCTATATGATCAGTCCCATAACAATCTGTTAAAAGGTAAATTGAAAAATTACAGTTGATCATGACAAAAAAGATATTACAAAAGGTGCAATTACTCTCTTCAATTTAGTTAAATAAGTTAACACTTAATTTATCTAATTAATCAATTAAAATAATTAACATCAAATTCCAGATTTTTTTTTATTATTTTAAATAGACAACACTTTAGAAACTTCCACTTGCCCACTCCTAAGTGGCTAAGAGATTTTGAAAAATTGAAAGCATTTTGATAATTTTAAATTTTATAGCGTATTTTTAAAAAGAGGCAAAATTATAGGGGCAATGTAGAATTTCTTACTTTGATTTTATCATTTTATATGCCGAGATATTTGGAGAGAAAAAAATAGTTTTTTTTTAAAAACTTTTTTTTTTTTTTTCCCTAAAACTAATTACAAGTCTTATATCGATTTTTTATTTTGAAAAAAATATTAACAGCCTCGTGGTCTCGCTTCTCAGGCGAGGAAGACGCGAACGCTGCCGGTTTTGCCGCTCTCGCAAACCGGGCACACGTCGGCCGCGGCGTCACAGGCTTCGCACAGGCAGAGATGGCGGCAGGGGAGGAGCACCATCATCGCCGGCCGGCTTCGGCACGCGCGGCACGTGCGCGCCGCGTCGTCGCGGTTCGGGTCAACAATGGCCGACCCCGCATCCTCGGCCGGCGGGCCGTCGCCACTCCGCGCCTGGGACAGCGCCGCAGCTGCAGCGGCTGCCTGCTGGAGTTGAGAGTGGAGGGAAGCTGCCATCGCCTGGTCGGCCATGGCCTTGGCTTGCCACGCGTTCGACTCGCTTCGGAGGCGGACGAGGCGGTTCTGGAGCTCGGCGCTCCGCTGCGCCGCTCTCTCCACCTCCGCCTGCTTCTCCCGGATGAGCTTAGAGGCGGCCACGCTAGCGGCGCACAATAAAGATCGGTAGTGCATCCGATGCCTCTCCGCCAGCGCGATCTGTAGTTGCTCGCCCTGAAAAAGGAAAAGCACAACATTTTTTCGAAGCCGTAATCGGACAAATTAATCGATCGGATAAGGGATTAGAAGCGAATGGTACCTGGGCGCGAAGGAATTGCTCGATTTCTTCCCTGTGCCGGTTGATTTGGGAGATTAGGTCATTGGTCAAAAGAAAAGAGGGGAGGGAAGAGGGAGAGAAGGGAAGGGAATTGGTCACGGTTTGGGTTTGCTGTTGGTATTGTTCTTCCAAAGAAAGACGGAGGCCAGTGGATACAACGGGAGGCTGGTGGCTCTGTACCTGTGCAAGGCTCACGATCACCGGAGGTGAAAACGGGGTGCGACTGTGTTGCGGATGTAGCGATAAGAGATCAACGGAGCCGTTTTGCTGCGGCAGTGCTGGCTGTGGATCGGCCATGCTTTCTGCACCTCTCTTCCTCGGATTCGCTGCCGCTGTCGAAGGAAACGATTGCACCTCCATCAGCGAACTAAATCAACAACAAACTGCGCAAGAAGACCAAATCAACAACAAACTGCGCACCTCCACCGGTCAGCAACAACCCTGAAGGATCAAGAAAGCCACCAGCGGCTCGAGGCAAGTCCATTTCTTTCCTATCCCGCTCGCTTCTGTGCCAATCCAGCAATAAAAAATCGCCCAGAATAAACCAACAAAATTCGATTTTGAGAAAGAAACTGGTCGAAAGCCATCGACAAACCGTTCAAGATTGGAACTTGAACTTCGATGGAAGAGGATTGATTGATTACCCAGTCTGGAACGGAAAGTTACAGGCGCGTCGGGAATGAACAGCCATTACTGAAAGCTTTGAATGCAACTTTTTTGTGGTTTCTTCTGCACTTCTCCTCCTCCTCCTCCTTCTTCTTCTTCGTCCTCTCCGCCTCTCTCGCCGTCTTCAATTCAATGCTGGAATTGTATCAAAAACGGAGACAAATGCGATGGACAGGACCGAAACACTCCAAAGAGATCTTCTTTTACTCCTCCACAAGGACCGGCGGAAAGTGTGAGGAAGAGAGGGAGATGATGATGATGCTAAGCAGCATGTAAGTCCTCTTTCCTGTTTGCTATCATGCTTTGAATAAATCGATCCACTTTCCTCAGTAACAGTGTCTCATCTGGTGCTGAGATTTCTTAAGCCAGTCATTGTGCTTGCTGCATGGATTTCCATAGATGCTCTTCTCGTTTGCTATCATATTTATTTGGTGCTGTTACTGCTTCTCTTTCTTGGCATTGGACTGCAGTCCAAACTTCAGACCCGACACTTTTCCTTTTCTTGCTTCTTTTCCTTCTTCTCTTGGAAAACCATTAAATGCAGCTTAAAAACAAACTCTTCATCTTCAAAGTTGGGTTAAAAATTGTAACCGTAAATGAAAGATCAAATTAAATGATGTTTGTATTGGATGACCCATTTTTGATGCAGTATTTATTGTCCTTGGATTGTATTGGAGATCAAATAATTCAATCGCACAATATTTTTCATGCTGTTTTAATATTGTCATGCATGACATCAATTAAACTATATTATATTATACATACTTTTTCTAAAATAATTTGTCAAACTTCTTCTAGTGTTCTCTCCGGATGTGCATGCGGTGATCTCGAGGGTTTCAGCATGAAGGTGACATCCAAAGAGAACAATTAAGGGTAAATTTTCTTTGGGTTGACCACAAACAGCTCTGGTATTAGAACAAGCTAATTTTTTCAATTTTTATGCTTTGTGCAATGTGTATTGGTCATTCTTAAATCTACTTCTTTTTTGTTTTTTGCTTTCTACTGTATAAAGTGTGAATGCTTAATTATGCTCGTGATGTTGATAATCTTGATTAAATACTGTCTTTCGGCATTACATCATGTCATCAACTTATAAACTATAGAGTGGATTTAGACATGTTCCTATTGATTGAAGTTTGAAAGGGCTCTTTGTATTTACTGTGTTGATTTACTCAAATTGGGAAGGTCGAAGGAAGATGATTAAGTTATTTGTTTAACTTGTAGGTCTCTATCGAACTTCTCACCCTGCATTTTCCTTGTGCTCGTATGCCACATGTCTTCTTCTCGAAAGAAAAAAAAAATCAAACAAGAGTTGTTAGCTTGCATCTCCCTTGGGTTGATTCCTCGTGGTTTCTCCCAGTGCTTTGTTTGTGCTTACATGCTCGTGCACCTTCTCCTTCTTTTCCCTTTGTTCGGTCATCATCCTTCCATGTGTACTCTGTATCTTTTGGAATTGAATTATTGCACCTTCACAAGCGACAAGTTGCGCAATTATATTAAAGTTTGGAAAACATTGCCAAGGTGACCATTGCAAATGAGTTTATTCAAAGATGTTTCAGAAGCATGCCCTAACTTTTGATGCCAAAGGTGGAGAATGGCCTACTCATGGATGGTGGTAGAAAGAAAAAAAGTTGAAGTGTGGAGCTTGATCATTTCAAATGAATGCCCCACCTTATTGTCAATCTCAATAACTTTCTTTCTTGGTCTTTTGTTTCTGTACCTGACAAGCAAAGGAGGAAAATCTGCATTCAAGATCTTGATCTGCAAGTTCTTCTACCGACAAAAGATCATATGATATGACCAATATCTACTAGATATCGATATACACCATATGTGTAAGAAACAGAGTTTTATTTTAAATAAATATAGTTGTTGGTGTCAGTTCACAGATCAATTCTAATAGGTGCATGGTCATGTTACAAGTTTGATCCTTGAGCACATTAATAACCCCATATTATGATTCTTCTTTAAATATATGGGGATGTTGAGCACAATTATATGAATCTCTAGATCTAACTCGGTAAATAAGTCTTTTTTTTATGTAGTCTAGAGACTTTTCTGTTCATTCTCTGCTAAATCCAAAAGTATAAATAGTTCTTCCTCTTAACAATTAACGTCTTAGATTTTTTATTCTATTAGAAAAAAATATTTACAATGCACAGTAACTGTAATTCAAATAAAAAGTTAGACAGAGAAAAAGAGAGGAGGAAATGGCATCACCCATGACCCGTCTATGTTTTCCTCTCAAAGCTAGGTTCAAATGGCTTGTAGTGGAAGTGATCCATGTAACTATCAAAGACATAAAATCATCATTGTCTTCTTCTTCTTCATCTTTTCTTCCTTCAAAGCACTGTGTTTAGTTCTTCTTGTAGACAATGATGTTTATTAGGGCGATTAACTATTCCACTAATCAGACTTAACAAAAAAAAAGTTGGGACTCATATGTGGTTAAACCATGACATAGGTGATTATGCCTTGCTTAACTAGATTTATATGTTTCTTTCTTTCCTTAATTTGAACCTGTTTATTGGAGGAACTCAAATTACGAATTCCACATAGTCTGAGAAAAGTCATACTCTAATTAGGTGAAATAGGATAGAAGATCCTAGAGAACTCCAAATCTACTCAAATCCTCTTGTTGCACTTTGTCATTCATCTCATGGAGCTTTTCATGTTCATCTAATTGACTTGTCATTCATCACATTGTGAATTGGAGGTAGAGAAGGTGGATATGAAAGCCTTCCGTGGAAGATAGCATGAAAAAGACAACTTATACGAAAGGGACATATACGAAGATTTATGTGAGAAATACACCTTTAAATCCATCTAGACAACTGAATAAATAATGATTCTGATTAATCTTATGCTTAATTCTCTTCTTGATCCGATCGAGCAGGCTCACTCAAATAAGTTGTTCAATAGCAAGTGGCTGTGTAATAAATTAAGATATCATAGTAATGAAAACAAGAGAAGCAGCAAAAAAAAGAGGGAGATGGATTCTCATTTGTCGCTTTCTTCACTTTAATTTTATAGATGGAACATGATTTGTCGTTTTATTTTTGTTCATATTCACTCAAGCCATGAGCAAATTAAATGCCCATTTGCCTCTTTTATCTAACACCAAAGATGTGAAGGACAAGATGAGAGAGCATGCCATCTGAAACCACAAAGCAATTAGTCATCTTCAAAAAGAAGTCAAAGCCAGAAAAATCTTATTGGTTATAATCACATTGGAAATGGATGATTTACTCTCTTTTTTCTTGATCAGATTTCTTTCCATTGGTTCTTTTACTGTTACTCAACTCTTTTACTATCTGCTTTTGCTTTGCACCAAGGCAAAAATGAATTTCAGATTTACGATCTTGGCAACACTTCTAAGGTCTTTACCAAGTTAAACTATCTTCTTTTTTTCTAGTAGATCATCTAAGATGGAGTTACAATGAACTGTTATTTTCCATCTTCCTCCACTAGATTTATTTTTCTGGAGTCCTGAAAAGATTCATTTATGTATGCCAAAGCACATGAATATTATTGGACTGAATAATTCCATGTTTCTAGGCGCATTTCCAGGCCACAATAAATTCTTATGTCTTCAATCTTTGAAATAGTCTAGATGAGTGTGCAGTGGATGACCTACTTCCTACTCTTTAACCATTCAAATGTCAGCTTCGACTGTCCTGTTGAAATTAAACCAAACCTTTCACATGGCCACCCATTTCTGTGCAATCACTCCCATAAGCTATTAGGTTTTCGAGGTCTGATTGGCCTTCTTTTTTCTGCAGATCATTCATTCCATAAGTTTCACAATAGTCAAATAGTTCAAGTGAGAAAAATGGTGCTTTCCCAATGAATCACTTCTCCATTAAGTTGCGTTTTCACTTGGCTTGACAAAGAACAGTAAACTTCATAACTAAGATCAAATGCATAGGCATCTCACATGAATAATGTTCTGTGTAGCAAACGGCCTAAAAAGATATCATTTATATATGAAGTACATACAAGAAGGCCAAACAAAGCTTAACATGTGCAAAAATATGGATCGCTGAAAAATACCTTCAAAAAAAAAAAAAAGATGTCAATGAGGTGGTGGATTTGTGCATTCCTATGCACGTTATTTTCCTTATAATTGGAGTGCTATACATGTCATCATTTGAAACTGAAACACATCAAACAAACTATAGCAATCAAGAAAAAAAAAGTAATTTTTTTTCCATTATTGAAGTTAGGTTGCTGATTAACACACCTTTCTTTGTTATTATATCTTGAGGTGATCAGAGCTCTCTTTTAATCAAGTCGTAGGTAAGGATGCCAAACTCACTGTCTTCATTCGAGTTAGGCCAAGTGATCTTTAATTGATTTGATGACAAATTGAGGAACTTTAACTGATCCAACCACTGTGTTTGTTTTCTTGGAAGGATGTGCAATTATGATGGTGCCATGTTCATGGTATCTTATTCTTTTGTGCATCATACTGATCCTTAGAAAAGCTCTGCACTTACTTTGCAACACCTCCCATTTCTGACTTGGGATGGAAACTGTAAGTCTTGGTCATCTCTCATTAACTGCAAGTGCTTCATAGTGCTCATCTCCATCTTCCCGTTTGACACAAAAATGCCATTTGGTTGGTAAGGAAAACCACTACATCGTTTCTTCTGCCTTAATGATGAATAAGAAACTCCTAAAGTTGCTCATGAATGTGAGTTGACAACAAGAACCAAATCAAGCACATCATAGCCACTTGATGTTCTTGGATCTGGAACTGGCAATATTAGATCGAGTTCCAAGTCACTTGATGTTCTTGTAATTATGATGTACTAAGCAAGACAAGCAAGGAAGTCTGACCTTATTGTGTTAGTCGTCGAGATCTCTCACCATGAAAGGAAGCATGAGGAAGATGGACAACCAATCAAAGTATATAGAAACTCAGAAAGCCCTCAATTTTAAAAGTGTAGGGGTATTTTTAAAATGTGATTAATTTTAGGGCCATTTTGAAAGTTTTCCCTTGCATTTATAGTACGGACACGTCAGCAGTCAGAACGCCTACCAATCAATTGCCTCGTCTCCACGAAGTTAAGCTGCTCTGGCGGCGCATCGGACTCGTACACGCCACGCGCTTTGCCGACTTCCCATTTCCGAGATCGCGGCGATTGAAGGGGAAACGCAAGGGAAGGGAGAAGAGTGACGGAAACGAGGACGACTCGCATTTGGATCTCGATCTTCCCTTTCAATCGGCCGCCTCTTCTAGTTCTCGTTTCGTGTTTGGATTTCTTGGGAGGATCGACATGGCACCGGTGTCGGCACTCGCAAAGTACAAGCTGGTGTTCCTGGGGGATCAGTCGGTAGGCAAGACGAGCATAATCACCCGATTCATGTACGACAAGTTCGATAATACGTATCAGGTCGGTCTCGGGTTCTGGTCGATCTTTTATTATTGAAATCCCTGAAGATTTGGTTTCCTTTGCAATAACCCGATGTAGGTAGCTTGACTAGGGATTGTTTGGTTTCAGCGATCTCTGGATCTACCAAATAAAGTTTTGTTGAATTATACGGTGACGGGATTGTCTTTGAATTGGGTAAATCTGTCGTGGTTTAGATGGTTAAAAGACGAGTAGTTCCTACCGATCTGTTGTGGTTTAGATGATTACAGACTAGAATTTGAGGGTTTTACTGTAATAGCGAAGATCAGGTGTAAGTTGATTATCGTTTGTAGTTTATATGTTAAGAGAATTTCGTGTTCTCAGATCCAGTAAACTGCATTTTCGATTTCTTTATTCTTTGGATAACTACACTAAATTCAAGATGCATTTTAAATTTTGTCAAGCAAAGAACTGAAACACGTGTTAAGTTACTTATTCTGGTTTATGTTTGTAGAAATTTGATTCAGATTATTGATTGTTGCATCTGTTCTTTCTAGTTCTTTTCTAGAACAGTTCTACTTATTTTCATGTTAATATATACGGAATTGTAATTTATCGAAGGTCATAACTGTTGGGAACAAGAACTTCTGAGTATGCCTTAGAAAAAGAAGATGCTAAGAAACGGATTCAAGTCTGCTTTAAAAATAGGTTTATACCAACACAATAGTAGCACCAGATTTATATACCTTATGTGAGCTAGACAACAAATTAATTTAGATATTTTGGATAGCAAAACATTTTTTTTCAATACAAAATCAAATTTTCAATAACCAATGAACCTCATTCAAAAAATAGGCATTATAGAGAGGAGAATTGGTAGAAATGAGAGCAAGAAGTTAGATATGAGGACTTCAGGTTCCTTAAATTTATATGGAATGGGTTCTAGGGGATAGATCTGTTAAAAGCTTAAGAAATGTTTACAATTGTAACATCATATCATGCTACAATTTCTTTTGAAATTGCTATGTTTTTTTTTTCTTTAGGGAGCTCGCAATGAACAATGTTAGGGTTTTAATCCAAGTAATCCAATTGGAGAATTTAGCATTTGTTTAGCCTTAATTTTTCTCATGGCATGAGAAATAACTAAGGTTCATAATTTCTCATCAGACTAGGCTAGCATACTTCATTTAACTTATATAGACGGATACAAGTTAGTGTTTGCTATCCTTATTATTATTTCCTTCTCTTCTATGTAACTGAAGCATTAGCATGATGGACAGGCTACAATTGGAATTGATTTTCTATCAAAAACTATGTACCTCGAGGACCGAACAGTCAGGCTGCAACTTTGGTAAGTTTTATAGCTTCATCATTGCTGCTATTTAATTCTATGCTTTGTCCTTGCACAATGATAATGACAGTTCTCATGCCCTTTGTTGCTTGTGATCTTAGTGATTACTTTTTTTCTGATAGTTACACTCTATCCTTATGAGAATTATAATTTAACATGATTAATTTCCCCAACAAATCAGTAATGATGATCGACACTTTTGTAAGGCATCTTGAGATAGTTCCCCAAATAAATTTCATCATGATTAATTTTCTGAAATGTTCTGTGCATTTAAAACTCTTTTTAGGAAATACTTAATTCTCATATTTTATCATTCACAGGGACACAGCTGGGCAGGAGAGATTTAGGAGCTTGATCCCAAGTTATATTCGAGACTCTTCTGTTGCGGTCATCGTATATGATGTTGCAAGTATGACACTTGCTCAACTTCTTCTTGAAATTTGACTGTGAAACTTGATCATGCTTTTAAATTGTTCATAAGGGTTTGATTAATTCTTTCCCTGTTTTTTATATTGTTTTTCTTATAAGGTTATTGTTTTGTTGGTTCTAACTTCTCAGAAATTTAATTAACTACTTTTGGTTTGTGCTGTAGGCCGACAATCCTTCTTAAATACTTCAAAATGGATTGAAGAGGTTCATACAGAGAGGGGAAGTGATGTCATCATTGTTCTTGTTGGAAACAAAACTGACCTTGTTGACAAGAGGTGATTAAGCCTTCTTTTGTGTTACGTGACTTGGTGAAACTTTTCTCTAGGCTATTGTTAAGACAACTTATAAAAGAAAAATAAAAATTAATCTCCCTTAACTATTATGGAAGAATTCCTTGGGTTAATTTACTCATGGCATACACAAAGTAGTGTGTAAAATACAGAGAAGCTGAACAGCAAAAGTCATCCCTTAAGAATGGATATGCTGATTCTGCTTGGAATGATCCCCCCACCCCGGCCGATGAACAATCAAATCAATACATTAAATTTTCATGACATTTGTTTAACAGGATTGAGCTAAATTTATATATATTTTTTAATTGTCATTGCTGAACAAGTTAGACTTGAAGCATGGATTTTTAAAGATTACAATTCTTAGAATGCATTAGTCCATCTCTAGGCCAGTTCTTTAAAGTGAACTACTAGATTGATAGTCATGATGAGGTACCTTTATGTAAAATCTGTAGTGAGTGATGTATACTGCTACTCACCATCAATGATAAAAGATGCTGAACATTACTGACATTTGTTTAACTTGATAAATACTGGCTACATATTTTATTTCTTGATTACATGTTACCTTCCATTCTGAGTCTTTTCTAATTTGCAGCTTCAGCCATTCTCAATAAAAGTCTTAATTGCATATATCCCAAAATTATTGCTTTCTATAATTGAGAACTTTTTTTTGAACAGGCAAGTCTCAATAGAGGAAGGAGAAGGTAAAGCTCAGGAACTTGGTGTCATGTTCATTGAAACAAGTGCAAAAGCAGGTTTCAATATAAAGGTACTTTATAATATTTTTCCGCCAGCCTTTCCCTGGATGTGAATTCTAACATCTATTTTACAAACTTTAGGCTCTGTTTCGAAAAATTGCCGCTGCTTTACCAGGGATGGAAACTCTTTCTTCGACGAAACAGGATGACATGGTTGATGTAAACTTGAGATCCACAAATGCAAATTCATCCCAATCACAATCACAATCTGGAGGATGTAGCTGTTGAGATTTATTTGGGTTGCTCCAGCAATTGTTGGCTTCTATCAACGGACAATACTTCATCAGCCGACTTAAATTGGGAATTCCTTTAGGGAGATATCCATCAACTAGTAACGTTTCATGTGTAATAATGTTACATCCAACATGTTCATACCGGACCATGCTGTAGGGCTCATTTATTTTGCAATTGCTGGGAGTTGTGCTTGGCTTTAGTTCAAGAGTAGTTTAAACTAGAAGACTGGCATCATTTTTAACTTAAGAGGTGCAATGAATAGAGTTTATTGTTCAATTCCCTGTTGCACAAATCATTATAGTTTACACTATACAGTTTATCAAGAGATGAGATGCAGCCCATTGGTGGATTTTTTTAAAGCTTTTATGTTGTATTATCTTGTGGTGTGTGAAGAGATTGTGGAAATTAGAAAGATTATTTTGTTGAATAAGTTTATTCTATACTTCATAGAATAGTTTGAAGTAATGTTTCTATTAAGAGAGATGAGCTATCTGTTTTCATTGTTTTGCATAGGCGTAGATGTCAAACTATGTTAGATAATTTGGAAGTGTAAATTAGGACATTTATCGTAGTAAAGTTTATTATGTAGATGATCACTCAGAGATGTCCTCAATACCAAGAGAAAATACTACTGAGATACGTCCTCAGTTATTTTCTTTGATTGAAATTTAAAGAAAAAATATACAAGAATAATTGTAATATGTCGGGAAAATAGGACTTAAATGAGCATGCTAAAGTCTCATTTTATTTATAAAAGAAAATGACTGCAAAACGGCGAAAGGCCTCGTAGTGCACCGGTCACCTGAACTTGACGAAATCGGACAACTTCCGAGAAAGGTCCGAGCGGAGCAAAGGTCCTTCGGTGGACGCGTGGCGCCGGTGGTGGGCCAACCTAGGCACGCCGTTGGCAGCCCCAACCTCCGCCGCCCAGGACCACTGCCGGGAGGCGCCGGCGGCCACCAACGGGCTGCAGCACGCGCCAAACCCGGAGTAGTGGTCGCCGCCGACACTCTGGTGGCGGTGCTTCGCGGTTGCAGCTCTCATCGGAGGCGGCGTCTGCCGACACGACGGCATGGCCGACGCAACATCGTACCAGGCGTCTCCCTCCGGCCGCCCGAAGCCGCTCGCCGGCGATTCGACTTCGCGCCCTTTCCCCTTCGCGTCCGAAATCACCTCTGTGAGCTTCTTCTTCTTCTTCTTCCGTCGTCCACGTAGAATATCGGGAATCCACCTGCGTTCCTCACCGGAGCCACGGCGGCCGAACAAGGCGGACAAAATGGAGGAATATGACCGCCGGGAACGACCTGCGGCCACACGGGACGCATAAGGAGAAACAGAACCTGGAAACTCCATCGACGACGGTAACTCCGGCGACGGCGCGACCTGCACCTCGGCGGTGAGGGCGAGGAGGCGCTCCCGGAGGCAGGAGGCACAGACGCCAACGCCGCGCTCCCACGGATGCCAACTACACTTCATCTCCTCCTCTGCTTCAACCTCCGGAGAAGCAACAAGCTAATTATTGAAATCCGCGTGCATACTTCAAATCTCCAACTTCTTCATTTCATTATATATTTACTCCTTCGCGGATGACTTCCTTTGTCAAGTCAAGCAAACAAGATTGACTTCTTCAAATTGCAGCGTTTGACGGATGAACCTCCGGATCAATCTACGTGGAAGATCATGGAAATAGAACTGCTTGAAGATGTCAAATTTAACGACCTTACTTTTGTTTCTACAAGGACAAGAACGATGCTACTTGGAAAAAACTGCACAGATTTTTTGTTGTGTGACTTAAGAAATATATATATACTTGGATTGTGGTTCTGTCAACGTGACGTGCACTGCAATGCTGGAGACCAAAAAGCCAACGTCCATGCGTTTGCCCGTGAAAGAACGTCGCAGCTGTTGAAGTCAACGTCCCTCAAGTCAGGTCAACTGTTTTACTGCAACTCTCCAACAAGACTTATGTGAAGCGACTTGGCACTAGAAGAACTTTGTGAGGGTTCTTCTTAGATCCACAGAGTAAGCAAGAGTCATTTAGTATGAATCAGTTGAAAAGATTTTAGAAAATTTTGTGTAGCTTTATTTTTCATACAAATGATAAAATATAGGAGAATCAAATTCAAGCGTATGATGTAATGCCCCGACCAAATTCAATTATTAGAATATCTTAATTTAAAGATTTGTCAATAGTAATTTTGATAGGTTTTCCGATGCTAAATGCAAATTTAATCATCATGGAAGTGATTCCTTTTCTAGTTTTGGCTGTAAGTCCTGATTCATTTTAGATTTCCAATTCTATCTAGATCATATCAAAATAAAAGATTTGATTTGAAATGAAAACTTCTTATTTTTGTGTGTTGAACTTGTATATCATAACTCTCCAATAAGAAAATGGTATGATTTACAATTATCATCTACAGAATTCAAGTACTTTTCTTGAAAATAGAATGTGTATCTAGATTCATACTGTTACTATTCGAAGAGCATAGAAGTTTCTGCTTAACACAAAATGCCCTCAAGTTGGAGAAACTAGATTGATGAGGATTAGATATCCTCATAAGAAAGTGTTAAATCACTTCAATATTAAGAAACTTGCATGAAGCATGGCAAACTAGTTCATTGATTGTTTTTAAGTATTTTTTTCATATACCTAAATTTCAATCATCTAGTATTCTCATCATATTCATTTTGTATTCTGCTTCCAAGGATACTGAAATCCTGACATGTTATGTTCTCACAGATCTTTTCCTTCCTGTAATGAATATCGTAAGGTGGAAGCTACAGTGTAACATCAGAATGGTTGAGCAGGGTGGAAGCTGAGTCAGCGATCAGAATTTCGTAAGGTGGAAGTTTCAATTCTTCTCTATCTTTGCATTGGCGAGACTATTATAGAGAACTACTGCGAGCACGAGATCTAGTCGGAGATGTGTCATTCATTATTATTTTCTGTTTGATCTTTTATTGTAAAAATTATTTCTGTACGAACAAGTTTATCTTTTAATAAAAAAATTAATTTTTTTATCATTTAGATAAATGTGTGATATAAAATTTAAATGTGGAATGTAAATATAGATTGTATGAGTAAAAATTTTAATAATGATTGTATGTTAATTATGGAATTTTGATAAAAAAAATTTTAATGATGAAATTTAGCGACCGAATATGGATTCGGTCGCTAAATTTCACTATAAAATATGCTGTAAATTTATAAATTTAGCGACCGATTTCATGGATGATTAGTGCTGGCAGGCATGTAAACAAAATATAAAAATGTAGACAAAATCTTTATGCTATTTTATTACCTTATAACTAATATCTTAAATAGTATAATTATAAAATTATCAGAGTTTTTACATGAATACTTAAATAATATTCATTGAATAGATCATTTATTATTGCAAAGACCAAAACCCAAAGCATATGGTCCAGAGGATTTATGGGGGACAACAAAAAGCCACGTGTGAATTTGAGCATTTCAAGTTCATGTAAGTGTTATTTAAAACAAATCGTATAATAAATACAAAGGTCTAAGAAATACAACAATGGGACACTAGTAAAATTTAGGCAATTTAAATTTATATAATAACTTTAATGAGAAAAAGAACCATAACCGAGATCAAAGTCTATATAAAATTTGTAATTAAAATGGTTACATGATCTCTTAAAATTAAAAGACTAAAAATCAAACCCTAAACCAGAGCCTCTTAAAATTTAAAAAGCAAAGGAGAATCTAGGGAACAGAACAGTTGCATGGTTTCCTTGCGACATGAGCTCCGTCTGTGTTACATTTCCAAAGGCTGTGTGGAGTTAAGAGACCTTTCAACTTCTTTTCTTCGGTTACAGTGTCAATTCTCACGGGCACTCATCCCCTTCTTCTATATATGCAAAGAAAAATCACAGTCTTTGCATATCTCTTTGCCTGCCAAGAAGAATCTGCTACAGCTGGTAGTTATCTATTTTCTTCTTCTTGTATGTTCAATTTGTATTCCTCACGTCTCTCTATCTGCAATTGCATGCCTACATTAGGTTGGAGGTTATTGGCACACTGGTCTCCTGATTCCTTACATTATTGTTTTGCAGATCATGGCCAGGAATGTTCCACGAGCCACCCTGTTGCTGCATGGAGGACTCAGGCTCCTCACTAGTTCGGAAATCAGACATTGCCTACATTGAAGAGATGTATACCGCTCTGCAGAGTTTTGGCATTCCTGCTTCCGTGTACCAGCCTGAAACCTATCTGCGGCATGGCTACACTGAGGCCTTGCTCGCTAAGCTGCTACGGCCTTTACAGAACTACAATGACTCTGTTAAGTTAGAGAATGTGCTGCATATCGGTATCGATCACCGCCATTTTAATTCCCGCCGCGGTGCATCAGCCGACCAATTCTACCATTTCCTCGAGTTCTTGAGGACTCCCGCCGGCCAGAACGCCCTTTCGCTGGTTTCTCAGGAGGATCGGCTCGCCCGGAAGAGCAGGAAGCACTTTACCGAGCAGGAGATGGCCTGGATCGCCATGTTTGAAGTCCAGTGCAACGACCTCACTAAGCGGCTGGACGATATCCGTCGTAATCATAAAGATGCCATTAATGACCTTGATCTTCAGCTGTGTGAAGCCCTTCACCAGCTTGAGACTGGCTTGACCCAGATCAAGGGGAAGTTCTTGCCTGCTGAGTTCTACACACCACTCCCCGATGCCGACTTCAACAAGGCGTGTTGGACTGAGTACACACTTGCATGTCGTCGGCAGGAACAGCTACCTGTTATGATCTCCAGGCTTCCCTCCATGATGCTGTGCTGAAGTTTGGCGACCAGGTTATGCAGCGACACATGCTTGATTACCTTAATGTCGGCAATCGCAAGCAGCAGCTCCTGGATTACATCGTACGACGGTCGACTGATAAAAATCACTCCCCGTGGACATCAGTCTCACTTTAAAAACAAAACACCACAAATAAACATTTTGAGCTAAGTTGGTGTTGTAGTCGCCGCCCTGAAATAAATGTTCTTCTCCATTTCGAATTTTTCTTGTAATTCTGTTATATGTTTTGCCTTTAATAGATGCTACTATGTTGGCGCATGGGGTATGAACTGAGGTATTGATAGAATATATATGCTAACGTTTGTTAGTCATATTGCACTGTTATTTGGCATGGTGTTCATGGATCTTATATTTCACAAACGAGTATGATGTTACCTAGTGTCTAATTTATATGATTTTATGGCTTGATATTATGCGGAGTACTAGATAATGCATTCTGTTAGTTGATTTGTTTGACTGCAATGTTTGAATCTTTGTGCTAGTTGGAATTGTCCATCAAACTTTTATAAATACTTTTGTCAGGGTTGATCTCGTAGCCACTAGAGCAAGGCGATTATTAAATATATATACTGCTATGTATTTGATGACTAATCTAGATCAATGATTATCTCATAGCAGATAAATGATTAAGAAAATTTTAGATTTATTTTTGGGCCACGTACCAATCAATGACCATTTGAAGTTTCATCTAAATATGTAAACCGCTAGATGTACTTGTCAATCTTTAATGATAATGAATGTTGTTGCAAGTAGTTGAATAAATGCTCATTATTTTTTTTAATTTGTTCGATTAAATGGAATCAATAAATTTAATTTCATTGGAATTTCTTCATTCATCAAATTGAACAATTAAACTTTTGATTCTTCTTGAGTTATCATTTTGTTTTGCAAAGTCTTGGCGATAACAATTATCCTATTTTCAGTCTCTTTCTTTGTGAGTCATCGGCATCTATGTGTGTGTCCACTCTTCCACATCACTTTGCTGGCTGAGAAGAATATGCTAAAGCTGGTATTCATCTCTTTCCCTTTGTTTGTATGTTTTATTATTTTTGTATTCTTCTTTTTAGTAAGGCAATCCTCCCCTTCTTCAACCCAAGTTTTCGCATCACTTTGCTAGCTGAGAAGAATTTGCTACGGCTGGTATTCATCTTTTCCTTTGTTTTTGTTATTTTTTGTATTCTTCTTTTTCCCTTCATCTTATGTAATTTTCTACGCTCTAAAGACTAGAATATAGCTGATGTGAAAATCCTTTGTATGTGCCAGCAAAATAAGAACGAAGTTAGTAGATTATATAATTATTACCTACAAAGTATGCTGGTTTTTTTAATGGAAATTTGACTAATCATATTGGCTATTTCATGATTTTGTTTGACATCCTCTAAATAAAGTATCCTTAATGTTTTGATGTGTTTTTCCTTTATTGTCTTTTCAGTATAACTGTTTTGATGTTCCTTTACTCTTTTGAAACAGTCCCTGTGCTTTTAATTCGGTTTGCTAAGTGTGTTGTTGTTTTGTAATACATACTTCTTGGTAGTTATTTGATCATTTATGGTTAGGTCAGATTTGTGCAAAACCCCAACACGACTTTGTCGACAGACAATCCTAAAACGATATTGACATCGGACAAAATAATAATTATTTTGCAGGTTGTATTGATTCCGTTATCAACTGCGAATATTGAAATCAATTTTCTAAAACGGTTGATTCAAAAAAATTCTACAAGGTAGACATATAAAAGATACTATTAAAAATATTATTAAATTAAAAATTTCTCTTTAAATATTAACTAAATAGATATTTATATAGATTCAAAAACTGTAAAAAAAATCTAAAATAAATATCATAATAAATTCAAATCCTAAAATACAAAAATAAAAATTATCAAAAATACTTCAAACATTAAAACACTTTAAAAATTATTTAAAAATAAAAAATATCAAAAATAATAATAAATATCTTCAAATTCTTCTGCATCAATCCTTCTAGATTGAAAAAAAATTCATCAATTTAGAATAGTGTCTGATATAGCTAATAAGTGAAAAATCCTCTTATATTAAATCGGTAAAATCCTCTGAATAGCTGTTAGACATGCTGTTATACTTTGAGAATTCTCGGTGTTCTAAACGCAATTTTATTTTCAAATTTGAGAAGCTGAAAATCAATTTCCCACGTATCAATTCCATCGTCGGTATCTGAACAAGTTCTGACATAGAGTTGCCTTCATGCAGTGTATTTGAAGAGATCATGCATGATAATAATAACACCTTCCAACTTTTTTTCTAATCCTTTCTTCGTGTATCAGTGTCAAGTCTTCCTCGTATTAGGGCAATCCTTCCCTTCTTCTACCAAAGTTTTCGTAGATCACTTTGCCGGCTGAGAAGAATCTCCTTCGGCTGGTATTCATCTATGTCCCTTGTTTGTATGTTTAATTTCTTTGTATTCTTTTTTCCCTTCATCTCTTGTAATTTTCTACGTTCTGAAGATTAGAATATAGCTGATGTGAAAGTCCTTTGTGTGTGCCAGAAAAATAAGAAAGAAGTTAGTAGAGTATATGATTATTGCATACAAACTATTCTGTTTCCTGCAATCATGATCGATTTCCTTATTATATGAATTAAAATGTTAATTAAGTATTTATTTTATGGAAATTTGACTAGTTATGTTAGCTATTCATGATTTTGTTTGGCATCCTCTCTAAGTAAAGTATCCTCAATGTTTTGATCTGTTCTTCCTTTCTTCTCTTTTCAGTATGACTGGTTTGATGCTCCTTTACACTTTTAAAACTGTCCCTGTGCTTTTAATTCGGTTTGCTAAGTGTTTTGTTTTTTATAATACTGTTGAAGCTTAGTTAGATACTTCTTGGTAGTGATTTGACCATTTGTGGTTAGGTCAGATTCAGATTTGAGCAAAACCCCAACACAACTCTGCTGACGAACAGTCCTGATCATTTGTGGTCAGCATGTATAAGTTGATTTACTCTAGCCAACAAAAAACAAGTGAATGGCAATCGAATGGAACATTCATAAATGCTTGAGATACTGCTTATAATTTTGCAATTTGTCAATGATAACTTACTTCTATTATCTATAAGCATGAATCAAACAAAAGATATTTCGAGTGTAGACTATGGACAATGATTATGTTCTAAATCCAGCTTGACCCGAATTTCAGATGATCAATGAACATTCAGTGCAGAGCTACGTAAAGAAATAGTCAATAGAAAGCTTCATGGTGAAATACAGCATCAAATCACAAGGCAGGCATTCACCATTTAAAATTATGCTTCAGAAAACACTACTTCCTCTTAATAAATCATGATCATTGATCACAATCATTTCTGATGTTTTTACATTTTTGCAGTTTAAGCGTAGTGAGCGAGTAAAGCCTACCTCTCCAAGGGCCTAGCTCACAGAGATTTGACAAAGTTTTGTTTTGCCTGCTTTTGTGGATTGATCTTGTTGCTTCTACAATGGCAAGTGTTCTGGCAGCATCAATAGAATGTCTCAAGCTTCTATGGGATCCCATGACTCGCCATCTTGCTTACATTTTCTATTTGGGTCGAAAATTAACGGAACTTGAGAGGAACAAAGAGACACTTGCCTCCGTTATGGCTGATGTTTTAACGGAGGTAGAAAATGCTGAGATCAGAGGATGCACTTCCACGGCAGAGGTTATCAATTGGCTACGTGATGCTGATACGGCTGTAGATGAGGCTGAAAACATTTGTTCAAATGCTAGAAGCATGTTGGCAAACAGTACATGCTTCCGCATCAAGATAGTGATGCGGTACAAGCTGGGGAAACAAATGGTGAGGGCGAGTACATTTTCTTCTGATGTTCAAGGGAGGAAACCGGATAATTTGTTCGTTCCTGCTCCACCAGTTGCCGTGCTACCTTATCCTACGCCACTAATCAAAAACAACACATCTTCTCGTACATTAGCGAAGTTGTGGGACTTCCTACAGGATGATAGCATCGGAAAGATTGGAGTTTGGGGCATGGGGGGAGTCGGCAAAACTAGACTCTTGAGAAATCTCAACAATGAACTCCAAGGAACTAAGCGTTTTGATGTCGTCATATTTGTAACTGTTTCAAAGAACTGGAACAAAGACATGCAAAAATTGCGGAATGAAATTGGTAAGGAGCTATACATGGAACTGGAGAAGGAAAGTGAAGTAAGGGCCTCGAGACTATTGTATCTGAGGTTAATGCAGAAAAAGTTCTTGCTGATTTTAGATGATGTTTGGGACAAGATCAATTTGGAAAATCTGGGAATTCCTTCTCCTGCCGAACACAAGGGGTGCAAAATAGCTATAACTACACGTCAAATGGGGATTTGTAACGAGATGGAAACTGATGTGGAACTTATGGTGGAGGTTTTGCCCGATGAAGAGTCGTGGGACTTGTTTTATGAGAAAGCAGGTGGAAATATCCCCACAACAATAGAAAATGTTGCTCGTTCAGTGTGCAGAGAATGTTGTGGTTTGCCACTTGCAATCATCACTGTGGGAAGTGCTTTGAGAAAGGAGGTCCACTTGGACCAATGGAAGCGAGCTCTAAGGTTGCTTCGAGAATCAAACTTTGGTGTTGAAAACATGGAGGATCGTGTTTTCGTACCACTGAAATTCAGCTATGATATGTTAAGAACTGACCAACTTAAAAAATGTTTTCTTTTTGTTGCGCTATTCCCTGAAGACCATGACATTGCAGACCAAGACCTGATAGAGTATTGGGTAATGGAAGGGTATATTGATGGTGCTAAAAACTTGAGTGATGCTTACCAGGATGCTCGTCGACTTTTGATATTACTGATTGGCTCATGTCTGCTAGAAAAGAGTAGAAAGCAAGACATGGTGAAGATGCATGATGTCATTAGAGACATGGCTATAAAAATTACTTCTGATAGTACTGAAGAAGGTAAAAGATTTTGGGTGAAAGCTGGAATGCGGCTGGAGGAACTTGTCGAAACAGAGGATTTGAAGGATAAGGATAAGATTTCACTGATGGAAAATAGCATACAAGTGATTCAAGTTGATTTAAACTGCCCTAATGCCTCCACTTTGTTGGTGAAAGGTAATGTCAGGTTGTATGAGATACCAGAAGGATTCTTTCAACACTTGAAGCTACTTTCTGTTCTTGATCTGTCAGCCACCAGTATTGAGTTCCTTCCTGAATCTATTTCTGTGTTGGTCAACCTCAGTGCTCTCGTTCTCAAAGAGTGTGCCCGCTTAAGGAGTATTGATCGTGTCCAATGGCTAAAGAAACTCAGGTTTCTTAATATGAGAGAATCTGGAATCATTGAGCTGCCGGAGGGTATGGTGCATTTAACTCGATTGGTTTATTTTAATATATCATGCACCAATCGCCTTCGGAAAATCCCTGCTCGACTCATTGCTCAGTTCTCTCACCTGGAGGACCTTGAAATGAACCGAAGTTTATATTTCCAAGTGTCGCAGCAAAACGCACCGGAAATCATTCAGGAGCTCAAGCATTTAAAAAGTTTGAACAATGCCTCACTTGATTTAGAGAATGATGGACTTTCCTCTCTCCTCGAAACACATTGTAATTTGAAAAATCTAACGAGTTTTTATCTTAGAGTGGGTTCTATTAGTTCAGAGACTGAATATGTTGAGAAAAAGGAGGGGCGGCCAAGAGAACCGGAAAGAAGAAGAGGAAGATGTTTAGACATCACTGGTAAATCCTCTGCTGGCGGGAGACTTGTAAAGCATGCAAACAAGCTTTGTGTCTATCAGAACACAGAACTCCGCTCGATATCTCAACTTGGGCTAGACAACCTTAAGTGCGTTGAAGAATGTTGGGTGTGGGATTGTGAAGAGATAAAATATATAATTATTTCTGAGGAGGGAAAGGAGAATACTTATCCACACTTGCAGCTCTTGCACCTAGAACACCTTCCCAAACTAGAGCGTATCTTTTCTTACTACAACGTTGTTGCTGCTCCTAGCTTCTTTAATCTGCGAAAAATAAATTTGTTCAAGTGTAACTGGATACAATTTGTCTTCCAAGAAGAAATGATCAGTCAGCTTGGTTGTCTAGAAGAATTGGAAGTCTCTCGCTGTGAGAAGCTAAAAACGATAATCAAGGGATATTTTAAGACAGACGGAATGTGTCTGCCCAAATTAAGGTGTTTTTCCCTCTCAAAATTGGACAGTTTGGAACAGCTATGGTTCAACGATCTGTCATTGCCTTCCCTTGTTGAGATCAAAATCCCTCAATGCCCTAACTTAAGGCCACCACGGCTAACCAACGAGCTTGTACCAACATTACAAGTTATTGAGGCAGAGGAGCGGTGGTGGAACTCTTTGCCAGAAGATGCAATATTTAAGTTACGCTTTGCATCTATCTTTACGCCATCAACTACGCTTGACACAATCATGCAGCCAGAAACTGTTATCTCCACAAGAGTAATGCAATCCCTCCACGCTAGTTCTTCCCACTAGGTATGTCTATCTCATTTCTTCCTCAAGGAATATTGTCCTTAGTGTGGTTTCGTATGATTGTTCAGTTTGTCTATTTTTTGGTAACTTGGCACTTGATCATATGTTCTTTGATACAAATGCATGCACGTTAAGCATAGCTACTAATGCAAACTCTTTTGGACCTAATCCTCGCTGTCCAGTACTCATGTTCTCGGCCGAGGTCCGAGTTAAATTCTCAAACAAAGTTCATTAACGTATTTGTTTTTATCATATAATTTTGACATTGCTCGTAGGCACCACACTAGATGTGGAGACTAGAGGAAGAGAAGAGGTCGTCATCTGAAATTTCTCCCTTTGATAATGAAGAAGAAGTTACTTGATTCTGTGGCTGCAAGTTCAGAAATTTCTCAGAACTCAGTTGTGATAGATAACGACGAGACATGCGAATTGATAATATGCTTGTTCTTCTTAATTAATATTATTTATTACTCAGTGTGTTGAATTGTATTATAAAGACGGTACGTAGATGGTTTAAGCGTCGGTACTATGTAATGCCTCGACTCAAATTTAATTTTTAAGTTTGCCTTTTGGATTGATGATGATTATCAAACTTTGAAATTGTCCATTATACTTCTGGAATTTCAAGTTGATCTAAAGGATCTAGAAAATTTTACAAGAAGGATGATAGACAAAAGGTTTTTCTTAAAAAAACCTCATCTAATTTTAAAATTTCCACTCGTTTACGCCTTTACTTGTTGATTTTGATCATACAAGTTCATCAAAATATTTTTAAAATTATAGACCTTTCAACTTTTTTCTTCGTTTACAGTGCCGACTCTACCTGGCACTCGTCCCCTTCTTCTATGCCAAGGAAAACTAGAGTCTGCTACAGTCTTCTTCTTGCGCGTTCAATTTGTATTCCTTAGCCGTCTCTATATTCTTCGTCCCTACGTCTGCAATTGTATGCCTTCAGGTTGGAGGTCATTGGCACACTGGCCTCCCGTCCTTACATCATGTATACTCTCTGTTTTTACAAACACTGTTTTGCAGATCATGGCCGGGTGTGTTACTCCGGCCATCCTGTTTAAGGGCATACGCTCCTCGGGTCGGAAATCACACATTGCCTACATTGAAGAGATGTCTACCGCTCTGCAGAGTCTTGGCGTTCCTGCTTGCGTGTTCCAGCCTGAATCCTATCTGCTGCATGGTTACACTGAGGCCTTGTTCGCTAAGCTGCTCCGTCCTTAACAGAGCTACAATGATGCTGCGCGCGTGTGCTGCAGATCGGTATCCACCACCACCATTTCGATAGCTACCGCAGTGCATCAGCCGACCAATTCTACCATTTCCTCAGGTTCTTGAGGACTCCCGCAGGCCAGAACGCCCTGTGCATGTTGTATAGTTATACCTTCGATATGCATATATCTAGATATAATTCGATATGCATAGAAATTATCACTGTTTGAATTTTTGTGCTTGTTGGAATTGTCCATCAAATGTCGGATAAATACTTTGTGAGGGTTCTTCTCACAGCCGGCCCATTAGAGCAAGGAGATTATTAAGTAAATATCAATCTAAATCTTCAAATAATTCACTATTTCAATTGATTCATACTTTAATTTGACGACTCCTATAGGATTTTTTATAGGAAACTATGTGTAGACTACTCTTTTCATGTAAATTTTGTAACTTGATCACACAAATCATAAAATATACTATAATCTGTATGTGTGATGTAATGCCAATCAAAATTCACTTATTAGAGGAATTGCCATTTGTCAATACTAGTTATGATTTCCACTGATAAATGCAATTTTAAGATATTTAGTGCTAACACATGTATTATCAGTTTGTTTTGAAAAGTCTAGCCAATAACAATTATACTATTTTCGGACCCTTTCTTGCTGAGTCGTGGACATCGACATCATAATAATGGTGACTATACTATTGGTGGTGTTATAATAACAGCAATAGTAGAAAATTTTAAGATATTCAAATAATATAGATTAGGAGTTGACTAGTTTCTATCAACAAGTTTCCATGACATTTTGCTTATTATTATATTGCCATCTGCCGTGGCTTTATGGTTTTTAGCTTCCTTTTAATGATGTTTATTGAGGCTATAATAATAAGAGCACCTTCAAATTTTTTTCTACAATGTCAACTCTTCCTTATATCAGGGCAATGCTCCCCTTCTTCTACCCAAGTTTTCTCAGATCACTTTGCCACTGAGAAGAATCTCCTGCGGCAGGTATTCATCTATTTCCTTTGTTTGATTTGTTTATATTCTTTTTTCCCTTCATCTTATGTAATTTTCTACGCTCTAAAGACTAGAATATAGCTGATGTGAAAATCCTTTATATGTGCCAGCAAAATAAGAACGAAGTTAGTAGATTATATAATTATTACCTACAAAGTATGCTGTTTTTTTAATGGAAATTTGACTAGTTATATTAGATGTTCATGATTTTGTTTGACATCCTCTCTAAATAAAGTATTCTCAATGCTTTGATGTGTTCTTCCTTCTTGTCTTTTCAGTATAACTGTTGATGTTCCTTTACTCTTTTGAAACAGTCCCTGTGCTTTTAATTCGGTTTGCTAAGTGTGTTGTTGTTTTGTAATACATACTTCTTGGTAGTGATTTGATCATTTATGGTTGGGTCGGATTTGAGCGAAACCCCAACATGACTTTGTTGACAGACAATCCTGATACGATATTGACATCGGATAGAAAAGTAATTATCCTGCAGGTTGTATTGATTCCGTTATCAATTGTGAACATTGAAATCAATCTTCTAAAACTATTGATTAAAAAAATATTAAAAGATAGACAAATAAAAAAGACATTATCAAAAATATTATTAAATCAAAAATTTCTTTTTAAATATTAACTAAATAGATATTTATATAGATAAAAAAATGTACAAAAAAATCTAAAAAAAATCTTAATAAATTTAAATCCTAAAATACAAAAGATAAAAATTATCAAAAATACTTTAAACATTAAAAAATTTCAAATTTATTTAAAAAATAAAAATATCAAAAATAATAATATATATTTTCAAATTCTTCTACAGTTCTAGGTTGAAAAAAAATCATCTTCAATTTTAGAATAATGTCTGATATATATAGCTAAGTGAAAAATCCTCTTATATTAATCGATAAAATCTACAAAATAGCTGTTAGACACGCTGTTAGACATTGAGAATTCTCGGTGTTCTAAACGTAATTTTATTTTCAAATTTGAGAAGCTGACAATCAATTTCCCACGTATCAATTCCATCTGTCGATATCTGAACAAGTTCTGACATAGAGTTGCCTTAATGCAGTGTATTTGAAGAGACCATGCATGATAATGATAATACCTTGCAACTTTTTTCTAATCCTTTCTTCGTGTATCAGTGGCAAGTCTTCCTCATATTAAGGCAATCCTTTCCTTCTTCTACCAAAGTTTTCGTAGATCACTTTGTCGGCGGAGAAGAATCTCCTGAGGCTGGTATTCATCTATTTCCCTAGTTTGTATGTTTGATTCCTTTGTATTCTTTTTTCCCTTCATCTCTTGTAATTTTCTACGCTCTAAAGCTTAGAATATAGCTGATGTGAAAGTCCTTTCTGTGTGCCAGAAAAATAAGAAAGAAGTTAGTAGATTATATGATTATTACATACAAAGTATTCTGTTTCTTGCAATCATGATCGATTTCCCTATTATATGAATTAAAATGTTAATTTTTATGGAAATTTGACTAGTTATGTTAGCTATTCATGATTTTGTTTGACATCCTCTCTAAATAAAGTATCCTCAATGTTTTGATGTGTTCTTCCTTTCTTCTCTTTTCAGTATGACTGGTTTGATGCTCCTTTACTCTTTTAAAAACAGTCCCTGTGCTTTTAATTCGGTTTGCTAAGTGTTTTGTTTTTTGTAATACTGTTGAAGCTTAGTTAGATAATTCTTGGTAGTGATTTGACCATTTGTGGTTGGGTCAGATTCAGATTTGAGCAAAACCCCAACACGACTCTGCTGACGAACAGTCCTGATCAGCATGTATAAGTTGATTTACTCTAGCCAACAAAAAACAAGTGAATGACGATCGAATGAAACATTCGTAAATGCTTGAGATACTAATAATTTTGCAATTTGTCAATGATAACTTACTTCTATTATCTATAAGCATGAATCAAACAAAAGATATTTCGAGTGTAGACCATGGACAATGATTATGTTCTAAATCCAGCTTGACCCGAATTTCAGATGATCAATGAACATTCAGTGCAGAACTACGTAAAGAAATAGTCAATAGAAAGCTTCATGGTGAAATACAGCATCAAATCACAAGGCAGGCACTCACCATTTAAAATTATCTTCAGAAAACACTACTTCGTCTTAATAAATCATGATCACAATCATTTCTGATGTTTTGACATTTTTGCAGTTTAAGCGTAGCGAGCGAGTAAAGCCTACCTCTCCAAGGGCCTAGCTCACAGAGATTTGACAAGTTTTGTTTTGTCTGCTTTTGTGGATTGATCTTGTTGCTTCTGCAATGGCAAGTGTTCTGGCAGCATGTCTCAATCTTTCTATGGGATCCCATGACTCGCCATCTTGCTTACATTTTCCATCTCCGTCGAAAATTAACGGAACTTGAAATGAAACAAAGAAGCACTTGCCTCCGCTAAAGCTGATGTTTTAGGGGAGGTAGAAAATGCTGCAATCAGAGGATGCACTCCCACGGCAGAGGTTGTCGTTTGGCTAGACGATGCTCGTAAGGCTGTAGATGAGGCTGAAAACGTATGTTCAAATGTTAGAAGCATGTTGGAAAACAGTACATGCTTCCGCATCAAGATAGTGATGCGGTACAAGCTGGGGAAACAAATGGTGACGGCGAGTACATTTGCTTCTGATGTTCAAGGGAGGAAACCGGTGAATTTGTTCGTTCCTCCTCCACCAGTTGCCGTGCTACCTTATCCTACGCCACTAATAAAAAACAACACATCTTCTCGTACATTAGCGAAGTTGTGGGACTTCCTACAGGATGATAGCATCGGAAAGATTGGAGTTTGGGGCATGGGGGGAGTCGGCAAAACTAGACTCTTGAGAAATCTCAACAATGAACTCCAAGGAACTAAGCGTTTTGATGTCGTCATATTTGTAACTGTTTCAAAGAACTGGAACAAAGACATGCAAAAATTGCGGAATGAAATTGGTAAGGAGCTATACATGGAACTGGAGAAGGAAAGTGAAGTAAGGGCCTCGAGGCTATTGTATAATGAGGTTAATGCAGAAAAAGTTCTTGCTGATTTTAGATGATGTTTGGGACAAGATCAATTTGGAAAATCTGGGAATTCCTTCTCCTACCGAACACAAGGGGTGCAAAATAGCTATAACTACACGTCAAAGGGGGATTTGTAACGAGATGGAAACTGATGTGGAACTTATGGTGGAGGTTTTGCCCGATGAAGAGTCGTGGGACTTGTTTTATGAGAAAGCAGGTGGAAATATCCCCACAACAATAGAAAATGTTGCTCGTTCAGTGTGCAGAGAGTGTTGTGGTTTGCCACTTGCAATCATAACTGTGGGAAGTGCTTTGAGAAAGGAGGTCCACTTGGACCAATGGAAGCGAGCTCTAAGGTTGCTTCGAGAATCAAACTTTGGTGTTGAAAACATGGAGGATCGTGTTTTCGTACCACTGAAATTCAGCTATGATATGTTAAGAGATGACCAACTTAAAAAATGTTTTCTTTTTGTTGCGCTATTCCCTGAAGACCATGACATTGCAGTCCAAGACCTGATAGAGTATTGGGTAATGGAAGGGTATATTGATGGTGCTAAAAACTTGAGTGATGCTTATCAGGATGCTCATCGACTTTTGATATTACTGATCGGCTCATGTCTGCTAGAAAAGAGTAGAAAGAAAGACATGGTGAAGATGCATGATGTCATTAGAGACATGGCTATAAAAATTACTTCTGATAGTACTGAAGAAGGTAAAAGATTTTGGGTAAAAGCTGGAATGCGGCTGGAGGAACTTGTCGAAACAGAGGATTTGAAGGATAAGGATAAGATTTCACTGATGGAAAATAACATACAATTGATTGAAGTTGATTTAAACTGCCCTAATGCCTCCACTTTGTTGGTTAAAGGTAATGTCAGGTTGTATGAGATACCAGAAGGATTCTTTCAACACATGAAGCTACTTTCTGTTCTTGATCTGTCAGCCACCAGTATTGAGCTCCTTCCTGAATCTATTTCTGTGTTGGTCAACCTCAGTGCTCTCATTCTCAAAGAGTGTGCCCGCTTAAGGAGTATTGATCGTGTCCAATGGCTAAAGAAACTCAGGTTTCTTGATATGAGAGAATCTGGAATCATTGAGCTGCCGGAGGGTATGGTGCATTTAACTCAATTGGTTTATTTTAATATATCATGCACCTATCGCCTTCAGAAAATCCCTGCTCGACTCATTGCTCAGTTCTCTCACCTGGAAGACCTTGAAATGAACCAAAGTTTATATTTCCAAAGGATCGCAGCAGAACACACCGAAAATCATTCAGGAGCTCAAGCATTTGAAAAGTTTGAACAATCTCTCACTTGATTTAGAGAATGATGGACTTTCCTCTCTCCTCGAAACACATTGTAATTTGAAAAATCTAACGAGTTTTTATCTTAGAGTGGGTTCTATTAGTTCAGAGACTGAATATGTTAAGAAAAAGGAGGAGGGGCCAAGAGAACCTGAAAGAAGAAGAGGAAGATGTTTAGACATCACTGGTAATGCCTCTGCTTGCGGAGGACTTGTAAAGTATGCAAACAAGCTTTGTGTCTATCAGAACACTGAACTCCACTCGATATCTCAACTTGGGCTGGACAACCTTATGTGCGTTGAAGAATGTTGGGTGTGGAATTGTGAAGAGATGAGGTGCATAATTATTTCTGAGGTGGGAAAGGAGAATACTTATCCACACTTGCAGCTCTTGCACCTTGAACGCCTTCCGAAACTAGAGCGTATCTTTTCTTACTACAACGATGTTGCTGCTCCTAGCTTCTTTAATCTGCGAAAAATAAATTTGTTCAAGTGTAACATGATACGATTTGTCTTCCAAGAAGAAATGATCAGTCAGCTTGGTTGTCTAGAAGAATTGGAAGTCTCTAGCTGTCGGACCTAAATTGGATAATCGAGGAATATTCAGAGAGAGACGGAATGTGTCTGCCCAAATTAAGGTGTATTTCCCTCTCAGAATTGTACAGTTTGGAACGAGCTATGGTTCATCAATCTGTCATTGCCTTCCCTTGTTGAGATCAAAATCCGTCAATGCCCTAACTTAAGGCCACCACGGCTAACCAACGAGCTTGCACCAACATTACAAGTTATTGAGGCAGAGGAGCAGTGGTGGGAATCTTTGCCAGAAGATGAAATATTTAAGTTACACTTTGCATCTATCTTTAAGCCATTAACTAAGCTCTACACAGACAGCAACCAAAGCGGCAAAGGTGTCCAACCTACCAATACCCACGCTAGTTCTTCCCATTAGGTGTGTCTATCTCATTTACTCCTGAAGGAATGTTATCCTTGATGTGATTTCGTATGCTAATTCAGAAGATCTATTTTTCAGTAATTTGGCACATGATCATAGCTTCTTTGATACAAATGCAACTAGTCTAGATTCTATATGTATTTATCTCCAAGTTAAATTCTTAAACAAATTTGACATTGCTTGTAGGAACCACACTAGATGTGGAGACTAGAGGAAGAGAAAAGAAGAGGTCGTCGATCCTTAATTTGCGATACTCAACTCAACCAAGTCAGGAGAGGTCGCTTGAAGTTTGTTTCTCCCTTTGATAATGAAGAAGTTATTTGATTCTGTGGCTGCGTGTTCAAATATTTCCCAGGACTGAATGGTGATTGATAGCCAAATAAAGGACTTGATAATATTCCTATGTATGCTTCTTAATATTGTTTATTTCTCGATATGTTGAATTATGTTATCAAGGTTGTAAAGTGTTTAAGTGTTGGTACCATAATGTCTTGTCTCAAATTTAATTTTTTAGGCTTGTTTTTTGAGTTTGATGATGATTATTCAACCTTTGTGACTTTATTTTGAGACTTTATTTTCATCTAAAATCTACATTTTGAGAATTCTTTGCATTGCTAAATAACTCATTTTGAACTAAACAAGCTAATCGTACAATTATTTATATAGGGATAAAGAGATGAGGACAAACGATAGTATGAGACGGAAGATTTGGGATAGAAGTTTCTTTCGTCGTAGTCAATTGTAATTTTTTGATTTATTTTTTCATAAATGATCATAAAATTAATCAGATTAGTAGAATGACTCATCTCAGAAGGATTGAGAACTTCAATTAACTAGATAGGGAACTTCAATCAGGGGTGAGTATTCGATTAAAATCGAACCGAACCGAACCGAACCGATCGAATAATAAATTATTTTTTTAAATTTAATGAATTCGAAGGATAAGAACTTCAATAGCAAAGAGGAAACAGTTATTTTATTTGTTTATTTTATTTTTAAGACCTAAATAAGTATTTGTTACTGTTGAAGAAGAGCATTTATGCAAGCATGTGAGTTGGCGTCCAGTCACCTAGCCTAATCCTCTTGCTCGACCTTTTTCAACCGTCCATCACAAATGATAGACTCTCTGCGGCTCGCCACGTGGTGGGACATTATTAATGGCCCGCCACGCAACAGTAAAAATAAAAAATGAAAATGTGAATTTGAGGATTATGCCTTTGCAAGAGCGAAAGGAAGAAGGGCGACGACTCAGCCTCGAACCTTCGCGATCGTCGAGGGAGGGAGGTTCAGGCAATCTTCTCGATTTCGTTAACTATAGCAGTTATTTCGGTATATTTTGTTGAAAATCCTGAAAAGTTTCGAATTTTCTTTTCCTTGTAGATTGTAGTTTGAGGACTGGATTATTTGGGCCTCTTTTTTTTTTGTTGGGATCGGGCTTGTCGATAGTCGGGATAGGCGTCTCCTGTAAGGGAGCCGGCAATTGTTGGAAGAGAGGTCTTAGCGTCGACCATGGCGTGCAAGGGGTTCTGGGAATGTTTGTTGAAGCTTTTCAATTTTGTTTTGACGGTCACTGGTTTGGCGATGGTGGGATATGGGATCTACTTATTGGTGCAGTGGAATAAGATCGCTTCTGGTGGCGACGGCGGCGACCCGGTTTCGCCGACGAGCAACGATCTGGAAGTCTTGAAGCTTGGGCGGCCCATGCTTATTGCCGTGTTCTCTTCGTCCAGTTTTCTTGACCATCTACCGAAAGCTTGGTACGTACTACATCTGATTCGTTATACAATTTTGGTTCGAGTGTGGTGTTGATTTATCTAGCGAATTTTTCACCTTTCTTTTTCTGAGATTGTCATGGCTATGATGGAAAAGAATCAAGTTTTTATCTTGATTGTTGAGATGCTTTATATTAGCGTTATTGACTGCTGAAAGAAATTATATTGGCAACTTTTCAACCTGATTTTCCATTTCAAATCATTTTTTTCTTTTCCTTTAATTTGAACTCTCTTTTTTGGTCAACCCTCTTTTTGTCCAAATGTAAGAATTTTGTGTGCTGAATTTTATGAGAAAAGAGTTTTGTTCTAATTGTCAGCATACTTATGTTGATCATCCAACAATATATAATTTAGTGCTAGAAGTCTGTATTGTTTTTTTTTTGTTTGTTTTTGTTGCCTCTTAAACACAAGTAGATACTGGTAATATTTTAATCCTTTTATACATATGCTGGTTTTCTAATGTTAGTATTCCAAGTTGTAGAGAAACTATGTTGTAGAAGAGGAATTTAAGATATGAACTTGTCTTGTTTCAATTACATTTGTAATCTATGTCCAACGTTGAGTAAGACAATTTGGCTTAATTTGGGTTTCTTCTGTTGTTTATAGTTGTGCTTTAAGTGTGCAACCTAAGTAATATCTTGGATAAGTTTTTTTAGTGCTTACTATTGCTTCTTATCATTGACAAAATAGGACGTATTGCAGGTTTATTTATTTGTTTATAGGTGTTGGGGCTATCATACTTGTTATATCATGCTTTGGTTGCATAGGAGCAGCGTCAAGGAATGGTTGCTGCTTATCTTCTGTATCCTGACGTCATTAAACATATAGAAATTTATTTCTTTAACTATTTGTTTTTTTTTACTTTTGTCTTGTGTAAAAGTTTGAAAAAGCGTGCACGGGGTGGGTACACGGTCATTTCACTGTATAACATATATTTGGTATGCAGAGGCATATGTGGTCATTATTTAAACCTTCTAGCATATACAATAAAGGTCATAATCAGCACATCCAACTTTACTTTCTAATAGAAAAAATAATAATTTACCAATCATATGATGCAAAACATATGAAATAAAAGGATCAGTATTAATGTAGAATAGATTATACATAGAGAACATGCATGCAATCAATAACCAAAATATTTATCACTTGCAAAATAAGCTTTTAAGTTAATTATTACAAGTTACTATTAAATAGGCTAATTTAGTGTTTTAAGTCAATTTAATTCAGTTTAAACATGTTTAAATGAAGCAAATAGTTTTCTCCCCTCCAATTGCATGTGGCACATGTTATATGCAACCATATGACGATGCTATTTAATCACCTTACAAAATTTGCCTTGGCATCCACATATGCAACCCAGGCAACCACTCTGTGAGATCATGATTCTATCATTTAAATTTCTTGCATTTCTTGCTAATATACTTGGATCTTATTTCTATGATATCTGCCCATTGCTTTATTGCTCTACAAACTGATTCGATCTACTTGAAACATATGAGAAACAAAATAAAGTGAATATTTTGGAAATTTGTTGGGAGTTATCATTGAAATTTCACTGGCATCCTATCTTCAATAGCTTATCTTCACTTAGTACTTTTCAATTTCAATCTTTGAGTTCCATCAAAGGCTCTTTTGTACAGTTATGCAGGAACACTGTATACTCTGGTTCATCATTGGATAACTACATAGTTGGACTTTGTATAATCTATAGAATAGTAGATATCTTGTTATTTTCAGAGTCATGCTGCACATTAATCTGTCTTAACATAAGAATTGGAGGTTGCAGTCCATATGTTCAGTCTTTCAACAGAACTAAAGATGCAATTATTTGCTCTCTCTCTCACACACACACACGCACAGACACATGCATGCAACAATGTACTTGAAATATTAATGTCTTGAAAGACATAGATAGGTTATCAGGTTAGTATTTTATAAATGATCAAGTGATGATTCATTATGCTTATACATGCAATCAATGAGGCTTCTGCTAAAGGTAATCTATGACCGAACTACTGCACTTTCTATCCTGCCTCAAAGATATACCAGTGATGCTCTTGTAGTACTTAAGACACTGTAAAGATTGGCTTGTATTGCTTGTAAAAACACCTATAACACGTCATATTGGTTAGTGTTATACAACATGTGCATCCATACAAACAAAAAGAGGAGTAAAATATTTACTCTTTCATAATAAACTATGTGGCAAATGTACTTCTTACATGAAGCTCAAGAAAGCTGGAGGCAATGCTTTCCTTAATACAAATTAGTATGCTTTCTTAGTCTTTTTGTTGATTGTAGCTGAGTTGGCTGCTGCTGCTTTCATATTCTTCGACCATAGCTGGAAGGATGTGAGTTTCTTTGTAACATCTCTATCCTCTCTTTTGTTTTTCCTTGTGGTGAATTCTGACATTAGACTCTTTGCAGCTTGTTCCTGATGATAAAACTGGGAACTTTGACATTATATATGATTTTTTGGATGATAATTGGAAGATAGCTAAGTGGGTTGCTCTTGGAGCTGTCATATTAGAGGTCAGTCTGTTTTATTGGAATTCTTAATAACATTTTGGTCTTTGTATCATTACTTTATTCTTCTTTCTTTTTTCTATGTTGATAAATGCTATTTGATAATTCACAAGCTGATTCATGTGTGACTCTTTAACTACTAAAAATTACTATAATGTATAATTCATTGGAAATGACATGTTGGGTGACTTGCAAGTATATTCATTCAAGAAAAGAATATAGGTTAAAGTGTGTGAGGTATTGTAGCATTTTGATTCTTGACAGTAAATGTGGCTTTTTGTATGGTCCTGTCTTATGAATTTGCCAAAACTATCTTACAAAAACTTGCCTATCCATTAATAGTTGTTATCCTCTGGAGGTGAGGGGTGAGGGGACTCAAAGATTGAAACCCAGCATGGTTTTGGAATAACCAATCTAATGATCTTGTTCGTGCTGGTTTTCAGGTGTTCAGATATTAAAAATGTGAGACCTTTGCAAATATGTATGAAGATCTGAACTTACATGTTGAGTGGTTTTCTTCTAGACCTCTGTTGTATTCGTACATGTCGATTCTATGTATACGTAGGATTTATTCAAAACCTTTGTAGTTATCATACATGTCGATACTATGTATTCATAGTGCTAATTTTCTATTTCTCTATTCATTGTAATCGTCGTTATCCAGTCCCATAAGTCTCAGCTATTTGGGTTGTCCACATGGATTTGGTTCTGCATTCATCTATGCAATCTTTATGTGTGTTAATGAATCAGTTTTCTTTGGACCAATATGCAGAATAACACTAGCTAGCAAACTTTCTTGTGCAAGAGATCTTAGTGATTATTCTTTTGAGTTAGGGCTTAATTTGGATCATAAAGAATTAATATCATAGTAGCAGTCTTTTCATCCATTCATTTTGTTTCTGTTTCTTGTTACCTACCGTCACAGCAACTTATTTAATAAAATCTAGCCTACTGGTCCGAAGTAGTTACAATATCAAAAAAAAAAAAAAGAGAGAAGCTTTTAGTCTGTTTTCATCTGAACTTTAATTCTGATAAATTTTGTAATATACTTATGACCTGTACTTGGAGCTCCCTTGCCACTCAAATTATTTGAGTATCACCTGCAGGGTTTGGCATTTTTGTTGGCTCTTATAGTGAGAGCTGTTAACAGTCCTGTGGAATATGATAGCGACGATGAGTACATCGCTCCAAGATCTTCTGTTCGACAGCCATTAGTGAATTGGCAAGGAGCTCCAGCAACTGGAGTACCTGTGCTTGGCAATCTCGACCATCGTCCTAGCAGGAATGATGCTTGGAGCCAAAGAATGAGAGAAAAAGTAAAAATCTGTGTGCAACTATGTCAATACTATTAGCTACTTGTTATCCATGTGGTCTTTAACTTTTGTTTTCTTTTATTTGCTTGTGATAGTTCGGTCTCGACACCTCTGAGTTCACATACAACCCATCTGATCCAAGCAGATACCAGCAAGCTAATGCGTTGCAGACGGAAGAAAGTGGCCGTTGTACCATTCTTTGACCATCCATTCTCTATCGGATGAACTTTTTGGTTGGCACAGTTTGCTAGTCAGTTCTCTTCAACCTGGTGAAACTTTTGAGAGATTGATTTCCCTGTTTCCTTGGATGTGTAACTCAAGTTTATCACCTGATTTCATTGCACGAACTTCTTATCTCTTCTTACAGTATCTATCTATTCTATCGGACAAAATCTCATTGCACCTCGCAAGTATTATGAGTATGGAGAGCTAAGTCCTTCAGAGATGGCCCTTTGTATAAATTATGCAGCATTGCTGAAGCTTGTGTTTTAGTACATCAACTTTTCCTTCAGTTCTTTGCTTGATTTAATGCATCAATTCTATTAATTCTTTGATCAGCAACCCCCACAATCTTCTTGTTCTGATATACAGTAAATTTATATGTCCAATTTTCTTATATGTGCATTAAAGAGAAGAATACTTTTAAGTCTTTTTCTTTAGAAAAAAAAAAGATCTTCCCTAAATATATCATACAAAGATAAATTAGTTTTTTGGGAAACAAACGGTTCTAAGATGATGGTGGTGGTTTTTCTACAACAAGATCATGTATTAAGTAGTGGAACTACAAAATCAAGGTGCTATGCAAGATGTCGATTTGGGATTAGTTAAGCTTGTAAAAACATAACTACTCCTCTGTACAAGTCAACCTAACTGCCCCTCAACCGTTGTGTATGTCTGTCAAAAAGTCTTCTCCACTACATTTCTCAATTTTTGATAGAAACATATCTGTAAATTCTGTTGTAGAAAAAGATGAAGCAGGAGGCATAAACATATATGCCTGATCAACGTGCAGCCTGTGAATCCATAGGTCTCGGTTAAGTCTTTCTGTTGGATTTTATTAAATTTATAAATTTATTAAATTTATAATTTTAATAAATTTATTTTAAATGATTTTATGGTAAAAAAATAAAATATAGGTAATTTTAATTATCAGAGATATATATATATATATATATATACTGCGTCAGCGACTCGGTTCAGTCTTTCTGTTGGATTCCATTGGTCTCGTGCACAGCGAACGGACTGCTGATGCTTCGTAAGCAAACTCTTGTCCTCAAATCCACCTTTCACCCGTGCAAATGCGTCAAAGTGCAATCTTGCTACTCATATTCTTTGCAGGCGACCGATACTAATCTCAGTTCTTACTCCTCTCCTGGCCCGACGCCGCCCCAAGATATAATTTCACTGAACAAACTGATCAGTGCACGCTCGAAAGCAGGTGATTTGATTTCCGCGCAGTGGCTGTTCGACAATATGCCCCAACGAGATGTGATTTCGTGGAATTCCATCATGTCTGGTTACGCCCAACACGAACAGTACGACAAGGTGCTGCAGACCTTTTCGGGCATTGGTGATGATGGCTTGGTGCCTAACCATACTTCTATCTGCACTGCGTTGTCAGCTTGTGCTAATATCCGAGCTTTGGCTCAGGGAAAGCAGTTACATGGGATTTCTACGAAAACATGTTCTTCGTGTAATGTGTTTGTCGGCACTTCTCTGATCACTATGTACTCCAAATGTGGTGCGTATGATTGCTTGATCCAGGCCTTCAACGAAATAGATCGTCCAAGTGTCTCATCTTGGAATGCTTTGGTCTCAGGCTTTGTTCTAAACCTTCTGGTCGATTATGCGCGTCAGATATTTGATAGAATGCCTGTTCGTAATGTTGTTTCTTGGACAGCAATGATTCATGGATATATTTTGATCAAGAAAGTAAGCAAAGCACTGGAGTTGTTCAAGTTGATGCCCGTCAAGAATTCAGTGACTTGGTCAGTAATTGTAGGGGGTTTGGCTAGTAATGGAATGCATGAAGAGGCAATTAAACAGTTTGCTAGAATGATTGGTCATGGATTCCAATCTACTGCTGCTAGTGTTATCAATGTACTCAGTGCCACATCTGGATTAAAAAGTGTCAAACAAGGAAGAAAATTTCATGGCCATGTGATCAAAGTTGGATTTCATTGTTATGAGAGCATTGAAGCCTCTTTGATCGCAATGTACTTAAGGTGCTTGAGCATAGAAGAAGCAATCTTGGAGTTTAGGAAGATGAAGAGCAATTTTGTTGGTTCATGTAACACCTTATTACAGGGTTTCATGAGCAATGATAAAGTTGATGAGGCAAGGATATTTTTTAATGGTATGAAACATCGAGACAAGATCTCATGGAATTTGATGATCAATGGTTACTTAAAAAATAACAGAATGGATGCTGCCTTTGAGTTGTACACAAAGATGCAGGAACCCACCATTGAGGCGAGTACTGCTATTATGCTGAGATTCATACAAGATGGGCATCTGCATGAAGCACAAAATCTATTCAACATGATGCCTGAGTTGGATGCAGTAGCATACACTACTTTGATGTGTGGTTATCTAGAATATGGTTCACTTCAACAAGCCATGGAGCTTTTCACAAAGATGCCTGAACATAATGTTGCAACCTATAATATGATGATTTCTGGCTTGTTGAAGCACAGGGAGATAACTAAAGCTTATGATATGTTCAATCAATGCCCTAGACACAATTCTTCTTCATGGGATATTTTGATAACTGGCTTTGTCCAAAATAATTTGCTAGTTGAGGCTTTTCTACTTTACAAGAAGATGCTATTATCTGGTATAAGCCCTTCAGAATTGGTGATGACTGCCCTTCTCTGTGCTGCATCCAGGATATCTATAGTGATTCATGGATTGCAGATTCATGCTGTTGCCATTAAGCTTGGTCATGAATCATGCTTGGTGGTTGGAAATTCCCTAATAAGCATGTACTGCAGATTTGGGGATGTATTGATAGCTAAATTAATTTTTGAACAAATGACAGAGCATGATGTGGTGACATGGAATACAATGATTTATGGATACGCATTTAGTGTTTCTGGTGAGAATGCTATGAAATTGTTTGATGATATGCGAACTAATAATATAGCTCCTGACTCTGTCACCTTCCTTGGCATACTGACTGCTTGTAATCATATGTGTTTGTTTGATAGAGCTCAGTACTACTTCAATTTAATGAGACAGGAATATGGGATCATGCCTGATGTAGCACATTATGCTTGTATGATTGATCTTTTATGTCGGATGGGTATGGTGGAACAAGCTGAAAGGCTAATCTCTTCAATGCCCTTTCAACCTGATCCAAAGATCTGGACTTCACTTTTGAGTGGTTGCAGAACAAACTGTAACATTAGATTGGCAACACATGCAGCAAAAGAGCTATTATCACAGGATCCAAAGAATCGAATGCCCTTTTTACATCTTATAAATGTGTATGGATCAGCTGGCAGATGGGATGATTTAGAAACCTTGAGGAAACAAATGGATCATATGAAGTTTTACAAGCAACAAGGCTGCAGCTGGATTTGAGCATGCATTTGTCAACATACTCTTATGGTTTGACAGGTACACAGTGGTTCATATGCAATTTTTTAACACAAGGATTATCTTATTGCTTTTTATGACCTAAGAACCACTGGATAAACATATTTGATTTCTGTGAACTGATTACTATGAATACCTTATTGTTTGTTCTTTGAGTATCTCTATTGGTTAATATTTGACCTAAGATCCAATTACAACATAATTAATCTTTTTGATCTGATATATTGAGGTTGACTTCTTTGTTATTTGAAAATCTTCAAGGAAATTGTATATGATATTAGTTAAGGTTCACTGGGCAGAAAATTTTTCTCAGGCCCTTGATTCACATGGCTTTTGCAATTTACAGTAATGTACTTCTTGGTTTTCTCTGTATGACAATGCTCTTCTTTAGAGTCATATTGCAGCTCTAAGTCAGGGTCATATTTCATTTACCTTTATATTTTTATTATTTCTAGCATCCTAGTCTCTTTTGCTTGAATCTTTATATTATTGTAAGACTTGTAGAAGCAGCACTCTCATTATTTTAGATATCTAATCTATAATATAGTTTTGCTCGTCTAAGATTTCTTTCTCTTGCAAGATTGCTCCTGTGACGCACAGATCCATGGGATCATCAGCTCAAGGATACAATTTGTACTCATTTAGTTTCACTGAGTTTGATGCATTCCGAGGTAACAAATTGAGTCAGTGATGAATTTATCTTGATACAGTGCCTTTAAATTTGAAACCATTCGAGTGTCAAAGTCCCAAGGGTGCAAGTGTTACAGTCACAAAGAGCTTCATCAAAATCAAGCAATGTAGGATTTGAAGTGCTGGGAAAATGGAAAAGATTTGCACTTGCTAAGTCTGTGGACGGTAAGAAGAGCTAGAATTTCTCTTGCTGAGATTGCAAAATAAATAATAAAAAAACTAAAAAATGATATTGTCTTTGTTGAGCATCTAATCATTCTGCTCTCTGTTTGCAAACAGTTATCATCATTCTTGGACGAAGATTTCAGTGATTCCATCAAAATTGTTCTTTCTGTATCATTTTCACTGCAGTCTTCCTTGCAGATTTCAGGTATATCGCAAATCAAAGTAAGCTAGCTTTACCTTGTCTTACTAAAGATCATGCCAATTACTTGATGATTAAAGAACAAGTAAAAGTCTCATAAATGTGTTTCTATCATCACAAATAAACAAACTTCTTCACACATAAAAAAAAACAGTGTTTTTGATTCTCTTTCGCTGTTGTTATTTCGTTTCTTTTATGTTTTCCCCCCTAAATTCTAGCTACTGGTTTGATTTCTTTGCTGTGTGGTATATACAATTGGAAGATTCAACCCTGGAATTTGTAGTTAATAAGCAGAAAAAGGCAGCTGTTGCTGATGGCGGAGAAGCATGGTGGAGCTCTGCGAGACAGCGGGGGAGGAGTAGAAGTCGTCGAGGTCGTCGTAGTACGAGTCCGGGACGGCGGCGGCGGCAGCCCACATTGAGCCATCCAGCGCGCCCCGCATCTCCTCCGGCAGCAGCGGCGTGCGGCACAGCGGACACGTGCACTGCTCGTGCTCCAGCCACCGGTCTAGGCAGCCGCGGTGGAAGACGTGGCGGCAGTTACTCATCCGCCGGACCTCCTCCGCCGCCTCGAACTCGTACAGGCACACCGCGCATCCGCCGCCCACGTACTTCCCCTCCGCCGCCGTGGCTATCTCCTCGTACCGCACCACCGGGAGCGCCTCCTGGATCAGCAGCGCGGACGGCGACCAGAACCGCGACTCCTGGCGCCGCGCCCCGAGCTGAGCGGAGTCGGGCCAAGGGGCGTCCTCGGGCTCGAGCAGGTCGCCGAGGCCGACGGCTTCGAAGCCGCGGCAGACGAGCCGGCGGAAGTACCCGAGGAGTAAAATGACATGAACGACGAATTTCGGCGGCAGCGCGTCGTGGAAGGCCGCCGGGACCCCCATGAACTCCAAGAGAAAACGAAGAAGACCGAGTGACCTCGAAGATCTCGCAAGATCTGCAACACGCAGAGCTTCGGTGGCAAGAAGAAGAAGAAGAAGAAGAAGACGCGGAACGGAAAGGGAAGGAGGAAGGGAGGAAGGAAGCTGCGCCCTGCGCGGTGGTGGAGCGAGATCTCTGATCGCCGACTATTTAAATCGGTGGAAAGTGATGGCTGAGGAAGGTGCGTCTCTGGTTCGTTTCTCTGTCAGGCACCCACGCACGCACGTCACGCGGCTCACGCGCTCCTCGCTTACGTGTTTTTTAATCGATGCCGTCCATTTAACTTCGCTGGCGGCTTCGGAGCTCTTCTTATCCGGGCCGCCGCGGCCCAAGCCGTGGCGTGTCTTCAAAATTTTATCTTTTAAAATATTCAATATTTTAAATAGTATCCATTAAAATACAAGATATTATTATTGCTGAGTAATTTTTGAATATGAAGAGGTCTCTTTCTTAGGCGATCATCTTGATTTGCCTATCAATATCGGTACCACACCGGCAAGTCCTAATTAATTAAATTGCAAGAGGCACCTACCTAAATAATAACATATTCTAGTTACTAATGGTGACATCAATATTTTCTTTGAAGATGGCCGAGCAAATGTTATTCCGGGTTTCTTGGTGATGATCTCGTTCTAGATAATATATTTAGGTGGTCAGTGTGAGGTGGGCAAAGGCAAAAACAAAGACTAAGCCTTGACCGAATATTGTGAAAATTGAATCGGATTTTCAGCCAATTTGATATGGTTTGAGTGAATAATTTTTTGCCGTTTCTCGATTACCTCCTCACAGAATTGGTTATACATAGTGGGACTGACCGTGAAGTCGAGATAATATCCTTCTTTGGGTCAAATGTAGTTTTTTGATTTACTTTTGATAAAGCTGATGGATTTCATCTTTTGCATAAGAGTGAATAATTTGGGGTAGTGACTTGAGTCTCTTGACTTCCTTTTTCTCTCCCTTAAATGATCAATGTGCTTCGCTTGCTTTGCAAGCATTTACTAGATTTGTCTAGCTCACCTTTCCATATTGATCTCTCTCTCTCAGACTACCTTGTTCTTCCTTCATTTTTGCATCGAAAAATTTGGTTTAATAATATTTTTGTAAAGTGGCAATCTAGTCATTGACCTCTAATTTGGAAGCTAGTAAGGAGCCGCCTCTGAGTCATTGCGTCAAACTTGTGTCTTTCTTTTTGTTCAGTACATTTGGAGCCAAGTGATGAGAATCTCTGGCTGCTAAGGCAAGCAATGCCAATAAAAAATTTGAATTAACAAGCTGTTTATCACCAAACTAATTGGCAGCATAGCATTTATTAATTATTTCTCTCTGTTGATTTTCTTAATCTCTTACAATACATACGTTTGGATAACTTAATGATGATATTCAGAGTAAATGAGAAGGTTTACAGATTTCTTGAATACAACAATGTCGATTTTTTATTAAGTAGGTGGGTCGGTTCAGATTGACCGACCCATTTAAAAGATGATCATGTTTGAGTTAAGAGTTAAGTATATTTGAATATCGACGAGATATATGTTTTCAAAGTTTAAACTCCAAGCGAATTGAAGATGAGAAATATGGTACCATTGATTATTGAAAACACGTGAATGCCTTCAAGCATGATCTGTCCTTGTGTGGCACTTCACTTCATGTGGAATATTCTCAACCACCCTTAGAAAAGTGGTGGTGTTGGCTTGTTGATTGCCACCGGGAGCAACAGGAGCTCGTTCAGTGTTTTGAGTCGTACTTTTGTAGCAAGTAGCAAGCTAACCCTGAGGGAAAAGAGTCTAGCTATATCAACACAAGTAAAGGTAAAGGAAATGGATGTAAAGAGAGTGAAATCCTCTCAAAAGAACAAAATATTGGATATTGGGGCCTTAATGAACCAATACAATTTTGTGAAAAAATTAGAATGTCATCAATTGATGAAAGTCGTAATTGACTTCAAAATTGAAATCTACGTTTCGCGTAGATAGATTTAGACTATTAATTTGCTCAAAATCAATTAAGGATGAATGAAAAATTAATTGTTTAAGATTGATCCGAATAACATTAATTATTAATTAATGTTATATATAAGGAAATACAGGGAGAATAGTCCTATATCGAAAATTTTCGATGTGTTTTCTTTCCTTATTAATGATGTTGTGTTAATGGAGTTAACACAAAAAGACCAGGTGCTCTCTTCTCAAGGGCGAGCAAGTGCTTGCGCCTGTGAGCCCGCCACTTGTCATGCGCGCACGTGCACAATGGGCGCTTTGTAGGCGCTTTGAGGAGCTTAAATTTATGCTCCAGATGACATTGCAGTGTCTACGTGGCACTCGGGTGACGTGTCAGGCTCGTATCTGACGTGGCAATGTCTATGTGACATCCACGTGGGCAAGAAGAGATGATTGGACTTTTGATTGGGCGAACGGATGACAACTCTTGATCAAAGAGGTGTGATGGAAAGGTTATGATGCGATCTGAAGCATTGGATCGCGAAGAGTCACGATCTGACCGCTTGGGATGAGACTTGATCTGAAGCGTTAGATTGAATGGTCATTAGATCCAAATCCGATGGCTGATGACAATAGGCGAGATCAAAGGTCACAACCCTTCAGATCTGATGGATGAGATTAAAGTGAGCTATGTGAAGGGTTACAACTCTCCAGATTGGACGATCCAGATCGATCCAGCCCAAAGAACACATCCTCTCTTCCAAAGGGCATTCAATCTCTTCATTTGGTATAAATAGATCCCTCCAAATGCTGGAAAGATCATCGAATTCATCGATTCAACTCTTCCTTGTGCATTCATCTCATCTAGTGCATTCGGAGTCCAAAAACCTACGAGAAAGTTCGTTGGTCTCGGAATTTGGAGTGCTACTATTCCGAGACGTTCGTCGTTGCATCTTGGGAACGAATTGCTGCTATCCGTTAGCACCGTAGCGGAGCAATATCGTTTACGGAGATAGTATTAAACACTAATCTCGACGATCAGTATCAGAGCTACCGGAAATAACAGAAAATTGAGGAGAAAAGTTGGATGTGCCTCGATCAAAAGCGTTTTTGGAGTTTAAAGGATCAAAGTTTGCTCTCTGAGCCTCAATCAAAAGTAGCAGATGTCCCAGATAGAATCGCCATGGAATTTGCAACAGAAATTTATGTCACAGCTTTGTTGCAACAGAATCGTTGTGACATATAAATAAGTACGAGACATATTAACAAAATTCAAAGTGCGAGTGTCATCGAGTGACCTTTCGCGGGCCCGGTTCGGTAGTATGCCTGGCCCATTTAGGATTGCACCGGGCCTGAAAGCACAGGCCCTCCCGGCCCATTTTATCTGTCGTGCATTATAATCTTGCGCTCATAGAAAAAAAAAGACTATATATCCATCCCCGTACGTCTTTGCATATACCAATTATTGTTGTATAGTAATATTAAAAATAATCAATGTACCTGACAATTTTTCTATCTTATCCTTTTGCCACCGTCAGCTATAATACATGTTGTCACTGGCGGAGCCAGCCCGGGTTTGGATTGATTCACTACCCGGAATATTTTCTTCATTTATTCAAATTTATTTTTCTTTTACCTATAAATCCAAAAAAAATCTTCTTTAATGGTATTGGGCCCCCGGGCTATAGCCCGGATACCTCTTGGCTCTACCCTTGCATGTTGTTAATTTGGATTGATTCACTCCATCAAATATTTAAGTAGATTAAGTTAAAATTTTATCAATCCATCTTCCCATAACTTAACGGGTCAGGCTCACACGGATTGTGGTGGGGATTGAGAAGAAAAAAATTCAAAACTTAAAACTAAATAGAAAACTGAAACGCTAGCCCACCTAATTTGCAATCTAAATTTAAAATTTTTTTCTTTAATGTTTTTTTTGAGCTCATGGAGTGATTCACCTAATCTACAATCCATTTTGATTTGAGTTGAGAATTTATCGACCAGTCAAATAATGAATTTTTGACAAATAGATCTAGCTACACCATCAAATATTGGGCCATATGAAAATTATTAATAATTATAGTAAAAAATATTTTAAAAATAGTCATAATTATTTAAATATTAGTTAAAAATATTCTAATTTAGTACAAATTATTTAACTTAATTTAATTTAACTATTATTATTAAAATTATTATAGATTTAAATCAAAACTACTATAACATAAATCAAATTTACCAAAATTACTTGAAGCAACTTTGGTCCATATGTTAAGATTTAGAGTTAAGAATTTTAATAATTTTATGTTGAAATAAATTTACTCAAAATTACTACAATGAAATTGGACAATAATATTTTTGAGTTTTGAAGCATCCTGTTAATATCTATTTTTAAAATAGAATATTTTTTAATGATAATAAAAATAAAGAATGTCCTTGTAATTAATTTTATCAATTATCATTAGAACTAAGCTAGCGATAGATAATATTGTCTTGCAACACTTTTCTTATCAAATGACTAATGGGGAATGATGTGTTCGGATTTTTTTAATTTATCTTTGCATGACAATGAAATAATTTTGAGTCTTTATTATTATTCTTTTTTTTTTTAATATATCATGAGCTCATATATATTCTTATGTTCCATTATTATTATTATTATTCTGATCACGTGAGAATCTTTTATCGCTTTCGCTATTTTATTTGATGATGAAAAGGATATACATATAATTAGGAGGGATGCTTAGCAACTTGACTATAAGTCTTGGTCCACAAATGTTTAGATATTATTTTAATAGGGGTCGAATTTTGATGAAATCAAGAAAAATATCTTCCCTCATGATGATCAATTATAATTTTCTTGATTTATCTCCTCATAGATAGTCATGGAACCGATCGTATAGAACCGTTGCAATGACGGATTTCACTCTTTTGCTATAATTGATCCACAAATATTACATTGTTTTGATCTCCCTTAGATAGATTTGGACTCATTCTTTAGTAAAGTGAATTTAAATGGCATTTTAAAAAAGTAAATTATCTATATTATAATAGTTATTATTATATTATAATATTGATCAATATTAATAGAAAATAAAAAATATATTATAATAATTATGAATTATAATTGATATAATATAATATTATTAGTATTAATTTAAGTTTAAATATATATATATATATATATGGTAGTTGTTATAATAATATTAAAAATAAAATGATTGAGATGAGATAAAGCATTATTTTGGAAAATAAATGAAAGAAATATTCTTTTTTATAATTTCAATAAAAAAAGGTTCTTTTAAGTTTTGCCCATCCTTTAATTATAAGTATTTAAAGCTAGAACACAGATTAAATGCCCAGCCAATCACCACAATGGGCATACGCAGCCATCTCAGTAGCCAGAAGTGACTTTATCTCCATTGACTTATTGATACAATAACAATACAAAGTTATGCCGACAGAAATGCGGCGCCGCTTTTTGTTTGTGCGAATGAAACGAATTTAATACATTAACGGCGAAAACAAAAACATGTGCATGTTTATTTTTATCGTCGGCGATGCCCTTTATTTTGTTTTTTTTTTAATGAAAAGGGCATCTTATCCCTTATTCACTTACCCTTCTATCCTCTTCTGCAAAGGTGGATCCGCCACCTTAGCGGCCCCACACGGTCGGCCTCACGACCATCTGTGAAGAGGTAAATCGAGAAAGTGCAGTTGGTTACGACGCAGGAGGGTATTGCCTGACTTCGCCAGGATTCGAACCCTTGCCCTCTTCTGCAAATCTGCTGCGTCGCAACCAACTCACCTATGCCCCGGGGGCTACTTACCCTTCTATCCTCGATCCACCGTTTGTTCAATCAGGTTTGATTAATTTACCTGTTGATTATCAACATGTTGAAACTCTAAATCAGACGGGACAAGGATTCTGGGTTTTAGAAATGGCTGGACGACATAAAAAAAAATCCCAATACGCATTTGGTTTGAGTTATTGTTGGTTATCTGTCTAAGTTTATCAGTGATAATCTTATTTGATTTAGGTTATGATCGATTCTCAAATAATACAACATCATCATCATATCAATAAATGTGTTATAAACTAGGAATGCAATTATCTCAGCGGCCTAAAATTTTTAATAATTTTAGAGGTTAACGAAATTTTTTTCGCGATTACTTTTTGATTTTAAAATTGAGTTAATTGAAATATTTAGTGAAATTGAGTTAATTAATTGAATAAATTCCAATTTAAATATATTTTAAAAACTTTTAAATAAATTATATTTATATATTATTATTAATTTATTATTAATACTAATAGTAATATTATTAATTTAATTTAATTTATTTTGAAACTAAATTATATAAAGAGTAATATAGTAAATGTCAAATTAATTATGTTTTATTCTCTTCAAATAAATAAATTTTATTCCCACAAACAATTTCTTCCTCTCCTCTATAATAAATATTCAACTGTTGTTGTAATAGTAAATATAATATTATAGTAGCTACGAAATTATAATTATTATAATATTTAAAATTAAATTAATTATCATTAATTATTTTCAACTACGTAATCATCGTTGTCTGTTACCTGAGTTACTTTTGTTTTTTTTTTCACTCGAACTTTTGATAATTTTATAAATTATCATTATAACCAAGTGATAATGCTGTCCCGGAACACATTTTTACCAAATGACTAATGAGGGATGACGTGTTTGAGATATTTTTAAAATATCTTTTTACATCTGAACGGAATACTTTTGAGTCTTTATTATTATTCTTGATTCTTTTTTAAATATCTCATGTGCTCATATTCCTATGTTCCTTTCTTAGCGTTTTGATCACTTGAGAATCTTTTATCACTTTCGTTATTTGATGATGAAAAGGAGGAGGATGAATCTTGGTCCACAAATGTTGCATCGTTTTGATCTCCTTCAGATTTGGATCGATTCTTTAGTAAAGTGAATTTAGAGGGCGTTTTGAAAATTTGTTCTTCCCAATTGTATAGGTCTTACGTGGATGGAATAATTCAAATCAATTAGCTAGAGTAAAAATAAAAAAAACATTTTTTTATTGAAATTGTCAAAAAAAACATTTATTTAATTATTTATTATCAAAATAGTATTACATCTCATTTAACTTATTTTTATCTTTGAAAGTATTTTTATTTTCAATAGTATTTTCATAATTATAATAATTACAATTGTAATAATTAATACTAATTAGTATCGATCAAATTCAAATCGTCTATATTATAACATAGATGATTAATAATTATTATAATATAATATTGATTAAAAATGATTACTATATCATAATTACTATAATATAATATTATTGACTAGTATTAATTAAAAAAAATTATCTACTTCATAACTCATTGATATAACCATGTTGAAAAAAAGCGTAGAGATTGGGGGAAAAAAGAAGAATATAATAAAGAGGGAAAGACAATCCGAGAGTCTGAGATCAGTTTAGCGATCAACCCAGAATAGATTAGCCGGGTTAGCTTCGTCATTGATTATACCCTTCCTTTTCGCATGCTCATCCGAATTGAAAATTTTTCAAGCCATTTTTATCTTTTTCCCATCCGATTCGTCATGGCCGCCGTCGGCCGAGAAAGAGTGGAATTCGAACAAGTCTCCGTCGTCTCATCTGAGGGCGGTGGCCGGCTCTGTCGGTTGCGTCGTCCAGACCTGCCGCCTCCAGCACATCGATGTGATGTGATGTGCTAATGAAACCAATTCATACATTAATTAATTATTAGTTTTGGAGAGAAACAAAAAATTGAAAGGCACTTTTTTATTTTTATTATTATTAAAAAGACCCTCCTTCTTCTACTTCAAGAAAAATATATATATAAAAAAATATTCAAATCGTGTTTAAATTTTAAATGAATAAATACGTCGGAGATCAATTTTTAAATATGTATAACTTATAATTTAAATTTACATGTTAAGCAAAAAATATCAACAAATATTCATTTTATTTTTTATTTTAAAAATATCTTTGTTGGCTTTGTTTAAATTTGATATAACATTTTTAGAATTATTTTAATATTGATTAAAATTCAAATGCTTTAATTTAACTAAATTGTTTTTTAATATTTTAGTTAAAATATATTGCTACGTACGATATAACATAATTTTAGTCAATTGAAACAATTTTAATCGGTTATTTTTTTTTAAAGATGTTTTGGTGAAAGTTACTGTTATAATAGTTTTGTATTAAAATAATTATAAAATAAAATAAATTTTAATTAAATTTACTTAAAATTATAGTAATTATAATATGGACTCTTTTAATATTTTTTAAATATAGGATAAATAAAATAAAAGGCTACTTTTAATCTTTGTCTTTTTTTTTACTCAAAGATTATATAGAACGTGTTAAATTCACTCGGTGCGGTAGGAATTCAAAGAGAAATTGAAGAGATGTTCCTAAGTGAGCACATTTTTGAAGTGGGCAGCAAATTGGCTACAGTTGATCGATATCTCCGCCGACAATTTATAGAATAAAATTGATAATTAAAATCTAGGAATTAAGTTCAAGTAAAAATAAATATAAAAGATAAAATTTTTATCTTTAAAAATATTTTTAGGAAATAAATTTGAAAATTTTCATGTTGTCTGACAAAATCTACGTCAGCGTTGTTGCATCATCAATCGTAATGATTTACAGCGGACACGCAATGTGGACCCCTCGCAACACTCGACGTGTCGGCATGTTTACCGCCCGCCCGCTCTTTAAAAAACGCGGCTTGTAACCCAGCAAACGCCATCAGAAGTCAGGACGTCTTCCATAATTTGTTCTCCTTTTCCCTGCACCGTGTTGTTGCCAGGATGGCGGATCAACTGCTCTCCACCGCCTCCCATCGACTCGGTTCCTTGCCGGCGAGCTACGTCCGGCCCGAGTCCCAGCGTCCGCGCCTCCACGAAGTTATCAGCGACGCCGCCATACCCACCGTCGACCTCGGCTCGCCGGACCATTCCCAGATCGTGGCCCAAATCGCCGACGCCTGCAGGCATTACGGATTCTTCCAGGTACGCTAGCTCTCGCACATGCGATTAATAATTGATCACATTATTACAACTCCACGATCAATTGAAGAAGCAACGAACGACTATAATCCATTAATTAGGTGGTGAATCATGGAGTGGGGAAGGAGTCGATGCGGCGGATGATGGAGGTGGCGCAGGAGTTCTTCCGGCTGCCGGCGGAGGAGAAGGCGAAGCACTACTCCGACGATCCGACGAAGAAGATAAGACTCTCGACCAGCTTCAACATCAGGAAGGAGACGGTGCGGAACTGGAGGGACTACCTTCGACTCCATTGCTATCCCCTTGAAGATTTCGCCCCCGAGTGGCCTTCCAATCCCTCTTCCTTCAAGTCAGTTTAATATAAATTATCTTTAATTTTGTGTGACGTAAGCACAAACGTAGGAGCAGTACGTCACCCTCTTTTATTTATTTTTCTGCTTCTGACGTCAGAAGCAGAAAATCTTCTCGATCACGAAAAATTAAAATATGTTATATGGTTTTTTAATGGATGGGATCAGGGAAGTGGTGAGCGTCTACTGCAAGGAAGTGCGACGACTGGGATTTCGACTGCTGGGATTGATATCGCTTGGTTTGGGACTGGAGGAGGAACACATGGTGAAGGTGTTGGGAGAGCAAGAGCAGCACATGGCTATAAACTACTATCCAAAGTGTCCAGCTCCAGATCTCACCTACGGGCTCCAAGCCCACACCGACCCCAACGCCCTCACCATTCTTCTCCAAGACCATACCGTTGCTGGTCTGCAGATTCGCAAAGACGACAAATGGATCGCTGTCGGTTCTGATGATCCTCATTCCTTCATCATCAACATCGGGGATCAACTACAGGTAGGTATTAATTTGATCTTCCAGTAGCTCTCTTGTGTGTGTGTGTGCTTTAATTAATTCGCAGTGTCGTCGATCGAATGCGCGTACAGGCGTTAAGTAATGGAAGGTACAAAAGCGTTTGGCACCGTGCGATCGTGAACGCCAACAAAGATCGGCTCTCGGTTGCATCCTTCCTTTGCCCTTCCAATGGCGTGCTCATTAGCCCACCTGAAAAGCTCCTTAGCGAGGGAGGTCGAGCCATGTATAAGAACTACACCTACGAAGAGTACTACGACAGGTTTTGGAGCAGAAACCTGGACGATGAGCACTGTTTGGAGCTCTTCAAAAACGCTTCCTCGCTAGAGTCAGAGAATTAGGCCTCCTCCTGCAGGAATCAATCGTAGTCCATGTGGTGTGTTTGTCGAAGTTGTCAATCATCGAGGCAAAGAAGCATCGAGTTCGAATCTACTTTACTCGATCGCCATATTTTCTTAGGTAATTTGGTTGGCAATAATTGTGAACGGAAGGAGCACGATGGTCCAGAACCCTGCGAACCACGCGAGATGCCGGAACGAAGGACGGAGTCAATAATAATTTCATATGGGAGGCGAAAGATATATATTTATGTATGCTTACACTGAGAGAGCAACAGTGTAAGACAATAAAAAACTTAGCTTCTTGATTAATCACGATTTACCCGATGAATATTAATAAATGCTTTGATAGTTTAATAAAGAAACAAATCATTTTAATAATAATTATATCCTGATATTAACGTGGTTTGATACGGTTGTGCTGAATATTTTTCTTTTATCCTCGACAAACTCAACTAAAGATATCTAACGTTGAGATTGCTTCCTAACATGAGAGGATCTTCCTGATTGTCATTTGACATTTCTGACAATGTTTTTGACGATGATATGATCAGTAATTCGGGGATAAATTTTCTTTTAAAGTGAATGATATGAATAAAAGAGTAATTTTAATCTTTTTATTATTTTATCGTGTTAGGATTTTCAAGGTATTTTCATCTTTAGAGTTTGAGTCTAATTAAACGTCGAGGCAGCTCTCTGGTTGTTTATTCAGGGCATAACTTTAAATTGGCGACTCTGAACATGTCGAGGCAACTCTCTCGTTGTAAACCTCTGTTCCAGAACTCGTCATAGTACTCTCCATACGTGAACTCAAGGTAAGCAGCCGGTTGCTCCTCGTCCACCAGCGCCGGCGCCGGCCTAATCACTGCCTCCGGGGACGGGCAATAGAACGTCGGCACCGAAATCCTGTCGGTGGAGTTATTCACGACCACGCGGTGGAGCACGCTCTTGTATCGGTCATTACTAAGCACCTACGCATCACAAATAATTAATACAACGATCCATCGATTCATTGAGATTATACATGCATGAAGAAATGGCTGTACGTACCTGAATCTGGTCGCCGATGTTGATGACCAAGTTGCCCGGAACAGGATCGACGGCGATCCATCTGCCGTTCTGGCCGAGAACTTGCAAGCCGGGGACGCCGTCCTGGAGGAGTAGAGTGATGGCATTGGGGTCCTTGTGGCCGGGGAGCCCGTAGGTGAGCTCCGGCTCGGGGCATGGCGGGTAGTAGTTCACCGCCATGTGCTGCGCCTGCTTCCCCAGCGCCGCCACCAACCAATCCGTCTCCAGCCCCAAGCTCTCGGAGATGGCCCCCAACAACCTCAGAGCCAGTCGCCTCGCGTTCACCGCGTACTCCGCCACCGCCTCCCGGAAAGCCGGGGGATTGGCCGGCCACTCGTGGAGGTAGTCCTCGAGAGGGAAGCAGTGGAGGCGGAGGAAGTCGCGCCAGCTGCCGACCTCCTCTGTCCTCGCGTTGAAGCTCGTCGACAGCCTCGTCGTCCGCGACGGATCGTCGGAGTACATCTTCAGCCGCTCAGACTCCGGCTGCCGGAAGAACTCCTTGGCGACGCGCAGCATGGAGGTGATCACGTCGTCGGGGATTCCGTGGTTGACGACCTGAAAGAATCCATGGCCTCGGCAAGCTGAACCGATGGCCTGGACCACGGCGGCGCGGCCGGGGCCGGAGAGATCAAGCAGGTCGACCAGAGGGATGGTGGCGGTGCCAGAGGCGTCGACGTCGGCGAGATTTGGGCGCGAAGAAGGCGGGCGGATGTACCGGGATGGCACATCCTTAGCGCGACGGGCGACGTCGGCGAGTAGGACTGCAGCGGTCTCGGTCATGATTCGGAGGCAATTAAGAAGAGGAAGCGCTTGAGGTGAAATACACGGCTCTGCTCGCCCCAATTTATACTATGCGATTATTATTCTATATTATATTTATGGTTTCTATTTATAGTATATTTATTTATTTTGAAAAATAATAATAATGAGGAAAAACAATTTATTATTTATCATGTCGTGCATTCAATTTTTAAAACTATCTTCAAAAACGTACCTAACTGTTATATTGAATAATTATTATTTTATTATTTTTTTTTGCTTTAGTCAATTTTTAAGTTGAGTGTGGGCGAATCAAATGCGAAGAAAGAGAGAAAGACGTGCGAATAAAGGGTTTATTATGCTGGAAGAGCTGACGTCATGTTGATTACCGTATTGTTTATGTCATAATTTAAACAATTTTGCAGAATTTTTACACCGCTCAAAATCAAATTTTTGAAGACGTTTGTGAGAATGATTAGTTTCTTTTGCCTATCGATAAATTTAATTTAGTTCGTACTTAAGAAAATAAATTTGGGTAAAAGTCTATGAAGCCAATTTTACTTCATATTTAAACTCAAACCAAATTAATATAAATTTAAATTTAATTCGATTTAATTTATGTGTTCGGTCGTTGAGGTCGTCTCGTTGAGGCTGAGATCAGAGCGCTCTTGTGTAACTTGCATGACGTAGATGCATGTGACGTCAATTAATGTTGGCATACACTAGATATCTAACAAAAGATCACGCAGCCGCCATCAACATCTGGCGCACTAATCCACGTATAAGTAAAGGAAAATGATCAACATCTGGCGCACTAATCCACGTATAAGTAAAGGAAAATGATCTTATCTCCACGGGATGATGCAAAGAGCTATCAAACCGGACCATCAATTGAGAAATTTGTAATCCAATTCAAAATGGATTGCAATTAGACGAGTCAACCATGAACTTATTAAAAAATAAAAAATTTAAAAATTTTAAATTAAATTATAATTTAAATCGATTAAGTTGAAAATTTTAAATTAGAATTACGATTTAGACGAATCAAACTCACTACTAATCAATTGAGTTTTCTATATTAATTTTAAAATTTTAAAAAAATCTCAACCTATAGAGCAACCCAAATCCGTCAAGGACCGACTCATGAGGATTGTGGGGCTTAGATAAGTTGGTGTACCTAAATCCATTTTAAAATGTGTTAATAAAGTTTCAACCTTATTATTTTAATTATTTGACGAGACATACCAAGTCAACAAGCTTAAATCAAATTGACAACTTAAATGCAATGATAAAAACAATAAAAAGAAAAATTTAAATTTAAATTAAATTAATATCTTTTATATATATATATATATATATATATATATATATATATATATATATATATATATAAAAAAAATAAAAAAATTAAAAATGATACTGTTACTATTTTGATCGTTTGGAATCATCTATCACGCACTGCGCATGTATATGAGGATATCAAATTTGATATATATATACTTTAAATCTAATAAATATGTAAATTAAAGAGAAGGTTGCATTTATATTTAAAATTAATCGAATGAAATTTAAATATGTTAAATTATCAGAACATTTTTTATCCCTATCGATATGGTATAATGACAAAGCTAACTAAGAGAATTAAAATTCAAATCCTACAAGAACTCTGAAGATTAATTTTGGACGTCAGACTTTATTAAATGACAATTAGTCAACGTAAGATTGCAAATTTGCAACGCAAACATGCATGGGCTAAGAGTGTACATATATATTTATTAAATGGAGGAGTCAACGTAAGATTATGGACGAGTCTTAATTAGACTAATCTCCAATTTATATTGGAGTCAAATTTATCCATGCAATATCCTCTTAATTATTTTGGAATAATTTTTTCATTCACTTTTTCAACCTCAATTTAAAGAATTGTGTTGATAAATTTAAAGAGATATGATATATCCATATAGTCTTATCGACCATTCCATTATACTAAGCCATGGACGAGATATTGAACTCCCAATGAATTAGAATTACTAATTCTTAGCATCAACTAAGAATTAGTAAATTTAACAGAAAATAAAATCAGAGATCACGTTGTCATTACCAGAAAATAAGTAATGTTTTTTTTATCATCATAGGAAAAGTAAAGTCTCTTGAGATAATAGATAATTTCATAGCAAAAGTTTTAAAATAATATATTTCTGGAAATTAATAGACAGTACAATCGATCATGATCATTCACACACCACCTCGACATTCTTCATCGCATCATCTCCGGCTTCGTGATGTGTTGTGGATTGTTGGTACATCGTATTTGAAACCTCCTTGTTTAATTCTACTGTTCATCGAGGGAAGAGACCATGTCACGTGATCGTGAGCATCGATATATCCGGCTCGGGGAGCAGTACTCGAGCTGTACCAACTGCCTCCCACGTGCTACATTTTTGAGCTGTTTACAAGGATTAATTCATGATGCCCAAAACTAATTAAAATCCCTGATAAAGAACAAAAACACGGCGGAACACGGGACACGCTTGTTCATGCTTATCTGGCTTCCACGCGTCGCATTCCTGCATCCTCGTGACCTCGTCTCGGAAGGGATACCAGTTTAGGGTGGGCGGGGACTGGGGAGTGGTTCTCGTCGCTGCGCCCTGTCTGGGAATGGATCCCCGTGCCCGCTCCGTTCCCGATTCGTGATGTGCTTGTTTATATCTCTGTTTCCGACGACGTGCCACCTTCTCGCCTCGCTCGCGCGCTCCCAGAAGAGGAAAGGAAGCAGCGCTCGTCCTCCTCCCCGGACCCTGTTTCCTACAAAGACGACTCGGCTCCTCTTCCGTTCCCAAATGCCTCAGGGCTCAGCTCACTCCTCTCCTCCTCTCCAATGGCTCCTCCTCTTCCCTTCTTCCTCTTTCTGGCCCTCTTCGTCTTCCGTTCCGCCGCCCAGCCGGTGGTTCCTAACAGCTGCGGCGAACGCTGCGGCTCCCTCCCCATCCCGTTCCCCTTCTACGTCAATGACTCCTGCGGCCCCTCCCTCCCCGCCCTTCGCCTTTCCTGCTCCGCCCCCGATTACGACCTCCGCCTATCCCTCTCTCCCCTCTCCGCCCTTCGCGTGCTCGCTTTCCTCCCCTCTGGCTCCCTACTCCTCGACTACTCCTCCCCGTCTACCCTCTCCTGCGATCGATGGTACGCCGACGTCAACCGCTCCTTCGGCCTCGACTCCACTCCATTCTTCGCCGTCACCGCCGACAACCTCCTCCGCCTCTACGATTGCGAGGATTCCTCCATCTGCCGCGCCGGATGTGAGCGGATCGGCGCCTCCCGGGGCTGCGATGCCAACCTTACTGACTTCGGCTGCTGCTACCCGCTGTCGGACGGGAGTGTGTGGAAGGTCGGGAGCGGCTTTTCGGTGTTCGGCGAGTTCGGGTGTCGAGGGTTCTCCAGCTGGGCGGTGGTGAGGTCCGCCTCCGGCAATGGAACGGCTACTGCTCAGAGGGGGATCGAAGTCGAGTGGGCGGTGCCGAAGGGGCACGCCAATGGGACTGAGTGCGCGGATGGTGCGGTGGTGGTGAACGCCACTGCGGTGCGAGGTGGTTTTAGGTGCGTTTGCGCACCGGGATTCACTGGAGATGGTTTTGCTGGGGGCACCGGATGTCTTAAATGTGAGATTGCTGGACTTGAGACATTATTCATGTTCATTGCCTCGCGTTCCAATACGACAAACAAAGAAAAAGAAAGACAGCGTTTTGATTTGTTGCTTTCCCTGCCCGTTTTTGTTTATAGCCTGTTTTCTCTCAATAGGTTGCATTACGATGGTTTACTTGTTCGAATCGTTCTATTACTATGTTTTTAGATCACACTGAAGGTTCAAGGTTGAGAATTGTTAGTTTGGTTGTTTTTGTCTGAATGCCTTTAGCACCATCTTAGCTCATCAGTTCCAACTCTTCCTTTCCCTTCACCTCTTATTTATCACAATTTATAGCTGTCAGATTTGTTATAGCATGTCATATTTTGCTGCAATAATTGGCAATATAGTTTGCTTTCTTTCATCTTCTGCTAACTACTTGATGGAGTTGTTACTTTTTCCAGTGACTCGATTAAGTATGTGAAGGTTAAACAAATTTTAATTTTATTTACAGCCTGTAGCAGTGATCCTCAAGATGAGAATGACGTAGGGTGCTGCAAGGGGAGGTTTTGCAGAAAAAGAGTGGTTATTCTTTCTGGTACGTGCCCATTATCTATCTTGTTTCTATTGCATATTTGTACATCTCCAAATCTTAATATTGATTTGTTAGTGCATTTCTACTTTCTACCGAACTTTTTGCTAAACACAGATTTTAAACAATCTGTGTGTGAATTCCCCCTAAAATTCAAATAACTACTTTGAAAGAGAATTTTGCTTAGCCTGGGTGTCAGTACCTATATATAAATGTACTAGTCTCAGATGCAAAGACTGAACACTTCTTAACTCTTGAATCTCTGATTCTTAAAGGTAGAACACTATTTGCTAAAATACAGAAACAATGATAAAGAAGTGTAATGATATCTACATAATACATACCATCAATATTATTAATTTCTGTTCATAACATGCGGGATTAAAATCTGTTTGTCTTCTTTTTATATCTATTTTTACTTTAAATTGTCATGTTTCATGGTTATTTTTCCAACAGGTGTTCTTCTTTCTGTACTTGTTCTACTTGCCATCATCGTATTATGTTTTTTCTTAAGAAAACTTTTGAAGGAGAACATGTCCGATCTCGATCCATCCTTTCTTCCCAATATTATTGGAAAGGCATGTAACACACGTCGGTTTACATACAAAGAGCTGAATGAAGCTACACGAGGGTTTGAAAACGATAGAAATCTTGTTGATGTTATTGATGGCACAGTTCACTTAGGGAGATTGGGTGATGGCACAAATGTGGCTGTTCAAAAATTTAAATGCCAGAACCAAAAAAGCCTCAGAAAAGTTTTGCACAAAGCAGAGATTCTTTCTCATTGTTCACATAGAAACATTGCCCGGATCATTGGGTTTTGCTTTGATTCAGCTGAGACTCTACTTGTAGTACATGAGCATTTCTCGAATGGTACACTTGAAGAACATTTAAGACGTGAAAGAGGCATTGGCCTCAGTTGGTACCTCAGAATGAATATTGCTTCTGAAATTGCAAGTGCCCTTGCATACCTGCAATACGAAATCTCGATACCAAGCTATATTGAAGATCTCAAGACCAGTGACATACTTATAGACACTTATTATTCTGCCAAAGTTACTGGTTTCGAGTTCCTAAAATCTGGACTTGTCAATGGATCCTGCTCATACGTGGTCTCTCATGATACTTATGCCATCTACAGCCTTGGTCTTATATTACTTGAACTAATCATGGGCTCCAAACCTGGAAATCTTTCAGATACAATCTTGCCTAAGATTGAAAGTAACAAGTTTCATGAGATTGTGGATCCATATCTCAGATTTCATGAGCAGCCACCACTTCACCGTGAGCAGATTGAAAAGGCAGTAGGCCTTGTCGTTCAGTGCTTGTCCAGTAAGGAAAATGGCGGACCGTGCATGGTTGATGTCGTGAAGGACCTGAAATTTATCATGCAAGACAACATGTGCAGCAGTAGCAGAATAGAGCCTAAACTGGAGGTGACATTTTCTAACTCTAGCCTTCTGCAGATGGTGTCGATGTCTCCTGATAACATGCATGCTTCCTTTGTTCAGAATGCAAATTAGAACATATCTGAGATGACCGTTCATCTGAAATGTGTATTCCTTTTAAAGTACTTTAAGCATGTATGGATGAACATGCCATGACCCACTAATGTGTATTAATTAATTTTCTACTGCCATTGTTATTTAGATCTTAAACCTTTTCTAAGTTCTTGTGGTTGAGAAACAATGCTTGGAGAACTTTAGAAAGTGCATGGCTTACAGAGCACCAAAAGACTCTTTTCTGACTTTATCTTTATTCAAATTATACTTCCACCTTTACTCTTTTTTTCTTAAAAAAAAATATTTTGGCCTTGTCCTTGTGGTTAATTGCCTACAAATGTAGGCATGAAAATAATGTTCCTTGATTTCAGACCATAAAATGCTCAACCTCCACTTATGAAATTAAATGTAATAAAAGATTGGCACTGGCAGTGGAGCCCTAACCTTGCTTGCTAAACAAAAAAGTAATCAATTGTTTGCATTATTGCCACCAAACTAGCATGATCTGTAATCATAACTACAAAGCAATATGTCCCCTAATGTTTATGTTCTTGGTCCAATGCATAATTTTTAATGCTCCATTTTTAATGATCATCTGAAGTTTAACTTTCTTTTTCTGCCGAAAGTGTTAACCCCAACAAGCTAATAGGGATCATGCTAAACCCACTGTAGATGCTATTGGTGATCCATTATGCATCAATGGAGGCCCAATTACAAGAGCTAAGGCTAAGAAGATGAAGGAAACACTTAATGTGCTAATTGAAGATGTGAAACCCAAAGTTACAATTGAAGAAGATTTAATCAAGAACAAGTCATACAGTTTAGTCAACCTAATTCAAGCCTTGAATGGACATAAATAGCCACTTAAGTCTCATGTTTATGTAGTAGGGATATATAGACTCAATTTCTAGCTTTCTTTAGGTTGTAATGATGTCATAAGCTTAAAATGACTAAGTAGTCTACAGAGGTCTTTATTAAATGAGCTTTCTTTTGGCCTTTTAAGATTTTTTTAGTCACCCTATAACTATAAATAAAGGGGGTGACGGTCACACATGTATCTTTTGGTATTTTTTTCAATCTAAAGCATGGTGAGGCTCTCACTATTGGTTCTTCATTGAACTAGAACTTATCAAGACATCCCCTTATGCTGTTCAAATACTTATCAACCTCCATCCCAAGATTGTGGCATTTTTCCTCTTCCTCTATAACAAGGTTCGACTTTTCTAAGTATTAGGTTGAGATTCTATTCATCCTTCTTATCGATTTAGATTTTTCTTCTTTATTTCTTCAATTCATTGTCGGTTCTTGAGATTTTTCTCTCATGGGTTCACATCATATGTTAGATGAACTACATGGTTCTTGTATTTTCTCTAGAATTGATTTGAATGGGTATTATCAAATTCTAATGCGTGAGGTAGATGAATGGAAAACTATCTTTAAGACTAGGTATGGTTTCTACAAATGGTTAATCATGCCATTTGAGCTAAGTAATGCACCTATTACTTTCATGAGATTAATGAACCATATTTTGCATGCTTTTAATGGGAACATTGTTGTAGTATATTTTGATGACATCTTGATTTATAGCAAAAATTTAAATGAGCATCTAAATCATTTACAAAAAGTTCTACTTATTTTGTGAAAGTTGTATGCTAACCTTCAAAAATATTCTTTTTGCACTAGTCAAATTGAGTTTCTTGGTTATATTGTTAGTGCTAAAGGAATAGTAGTGGATAAAGTGAAGGTTAACGCTATTCGTGAATGGCCAACACCAAAAACCATAATTGAGATATGTAGTTTTCATGGGTTTGGCTAGTTTCTATAGGAGATTTGTTAAAAAAATTTAGTACTTTAGTTGCACCCTTTACTGAAATTGTTAAAAAGAATGTTGGTTTTTATTGAGATAGTGAACAAAATTCAGCTTTCAACTTACTTAAGGAGAAACCAACTTCTACACCATTACTTAGATTACCTAACTTTGCTAAAACTTATGAAATTGAGTATGATGCATTAGGAATAGGTATTGGACTTTTGCTAATACAAGGTCTACCTGTTGCTTATTTTAGTGAGAAACTACGGAGCAATTTTGAACCATCGAACTTACGACCAAGAGATGTATGCATTAGTGAGGGCTTTAAGACTTGGCAGCATTGCTTGTGGCCTAAAGAGTTTGTCATTCACACTGATCATGAATCGTTGAAGCATTTGAAGAGCCAAAGTTGAATAGATGTCATGTAAAATAGGTGGAGTTCATTGAGTCATGCAAAATGGGTGGAGTTCATTGAGTCTTAGATGAGCTTAAGAGACTAATTAAGCTCATCTAAGGCTTGAATTTGGTTGTTGTAACTTTGATCTTAACATCTTCAGTTAGCACATTAAATAATTCCTTCATCTATTTTGCCTTACCCCTGTAATTGGACCTCCATTAATACATAATGGATCGTCAATAACAACTAGAGTGGAATGCTCTTTAGCTTATCCCCATCATTAGCTTGTTGAACCGCAACTTATTCTCCATCTTTGACTACATCAGTGGGAATGATGGAGTCAAAGAAGGAGAACAAGTTATGGCTCAGCAAGCTAATAATGGGGATCAAGCTAAGAGACTATGGAAAGAAAGGAACACCCCACTTTAGATCTTTTTGATGATCCATTACATATCAATGGATCCTAACTACAAGGTTTAAGGTTAAAAAAGATGAAGGAAGCAGTTAATGGGTTAATTGAAATGTTATGGTCAAAGCTACAATTGGATCAGATTTGAAAAAGACAAGTTTAATATGTAGGCTCAATTGATAACTTTATCTGTGTTGTAATGGTACATTAAGTCTAAACTAACTATGTAGTCTACATAGGCCCTTATAAAATGAACTTCCTTTTCATCTTTTAGGATTTTAGGTCGCCCTAAAATTATAAATAAAGGGGGTGGTGGCCACACATTAACTTTTAACTCATTTCAATCTAAAACATGGTGTGGCTCTTACTTGTTAGTTCTTCATTGAATTAGAACTTATCAATCTCAATTCCACGGTTGTGGCATCTTCTATCTTCTATACCATGGCTCGTGTTTTCTTAAGCATTCAGTTGAGGTTTTTTTCATCCATTTTATCAACTTGTCGTGGGTTCACCCATCTTTCTGATTGGGTTCACATTATTTGGACAATATTTTTTATTCTTTTTGTAACAACCCAAAGTAATCATATTTTAATCCATTCTAAAGATAGCATCAATAAAAGTTTTATCTTTGTGGCTTTATTATTTACCCACAATTTATGCAATTATCATCCAAAATTCATCCAACAATTACATTTCCATATGTGCTACTCCTTTAGATACTTGGGGATTCCACTGGCTTTTGCAAAGCTCAAGCTCATTGATTATATACTCCACTGTTCGATGCTCTGATCAGGAAAATTAATGCTTGGCCCAAAAATACATTGTCATATGCAGAAAAAACTCAATTGATCAAGTCAGTACCCTATTGAGTTAGGAGTGTATCTATAACCTCTACGCAGCTTCATGTGGAACCAAGGCACCCTCCTTAGCTTGGTTTGAAATGAGATATATTCTCATTGGGTTCACATCAGTTGGTATCAGAGACTAGGTTCTTTATAAATCAATTTGGTTATCCGTTTCTTTTTGTACTTGAATCCTTGCTATAATTTTTATTTATTTTGTTCATATTTTGATATTTGTTGATATCATTCCTATCTTATCAAGAAAAGAAATTATGATTTTTGACAAAAAAGAAATAAGAAAAAAGAAGAGATTCCAAAATATAGAAAAAATGAACAAAAAGAAAAAAAACAAAAGAAAAGCAACAAAAGAGAGAGAGTAGAAATAAATTTATTTTTATTTTTCTAATTTGCATTTCCTTCTACTACTTTTTAACTTTCAATTCTACATTCCTTTATATTCTGCCTAGATTAAATTCTAAAAAATTTCCTTTCAACATTTATTTCAAGTATATTTAACTTTCAATTCCATATGTTCTTTAAAGTTCAACCTAGATTCAATTTTGGTGTCTGCCTAGATTCAATTCTGACATCTGCCTAGATTAAATTCTGGCAAACTTCTTTCAACACTTATTTCTAGTATTTTTATTTTTATTCTTCATTCTCATAAATTTTACCAAGATTCAATTTTATTAAAAAAATTCAGCACTTAATTAAAGCTTATCAATTCTGCTAAGTTGCATTCTTCTTTCAATTCCTATCTTTTATCATAATCATTATTCTTTGCCCTTGAAATTTCTCAATTAGTTAACGAACGCTTATAGGGAATTGCCTCAATTCTAATTTCTTTAAAGAGCTAACCTTAGTGAGTTGAGTGATTGAGTGTCAATAGATTGTTTTAATGGTGACAAATGGAGAGGAAGCAAGACCTAAAAAATCACTTGAACAATGTACCTTGAGACAACACTTGAAGCGCATGAATCACAAGATGCTAAAATTATTGGATTGCAAAGGAGCTGAGTTGGTGGAGTTCCAACACAAAGGGCTAGACAAAATAACCGTGATGAAAAAAAAGATGATGATTATGGTGTTTATGAGAACACTAATGATAGAGCTTCTAGTGGTAAATTTGGTCATGCTAGAATTTGTGGTGGAAGAGAAAGGATGAATGATTATATTGATAGAAATCTGGGAAATATCAAGATAAAAATTTCTTCATTTCAAGGCAAAAGAGATCCATTTGTATATTTGGAGTGGGAAAGAAAGCAGAACTAGGTTGCCATAACTACTCAGAAGAGGAAATGTTAAAACTTGTTACTGTTGAGTTTACTGATTATGTTATTATTTGGTGGGATCAAATTGTTCTAAGTTTGGTCGGATCAAATTGTTCTAAGCAGGAGAAGAAATCGAGAAAGACCTATTGATAATAGAAAGGAGATGAAATCTATTATGAGAAAGAGGTTCATTCCATTACATTACTATCATGGTTTATACCAACAGTTACAAGGTCTAACCCAAGGGTCTAAGAGTGTGAAGGAATATCACAAAGAGATGAAGATGCTATGATTCGGGCCAAAGTCGAGAAGGATCAAGAAGCAACCATGGCATAATATTTGCAAGGCTTGAATCCCGAAATTACAAATATAGTGGAGTTGCAACATTATGTGGAGCTTGAACATATGGTGCATATCCATGAAAGTTGAAAGGTAACTCAAAAGAAAGGGTTCAACCAAGCATGGGCAAAGGTCTAATTCATCCACTTGAAAATCTAGTTGGAGCAAAAGAGATAATAAAATTGCATCTAGACCAAGTTTTCTAAGAATAAAGATGCAAGTTCTACTTTGGTCAAAAGTAAAGAACCTATCCAATCTTTGAGAAATCTAGATATAATGAATCATATTTTGCATGCTTTTATTGGAGACTTTGTTGTAGTATATTTTGATGACATCTTGATTTATAGCAAAAATTTAGATGAACATCTAAATCATTTACAAAAAGTTCTACTTATTTTGCGAAATAAAAACTTGTATACTTAACTATATAAATATTCTTTTTGCACCAGTTAGATTGAGTTTCTTAGTTATATTGTTAGTGCTAAGGGAATAACAGTGGATAAAGAGAAAGTTAAGGTTATTCGTACTAAAACTTTTGAAATTAAGTGTGATGCATCAGGAATAGATACTGGAGTTGTGCTAATACAAGAAGGTCAGTCCCTTGCTTATTTTAGTGAGAAACTTAGATGAGCAACTTTGAACTATCCAACTTACGACAAAGAGATGCATGCATTGATGAGGGCTTTAGAGACTTGGCAACATTACTTGTGGCCCAAAGAGTTTGTCATTCACACTGATCATGAATCGTTGAAGCATTTGAAGAGCCAAAGTAAGTTGAATAAACGTCATGCAAAATGGGTGTAGTTCATTGAGTCATTTCCTTATGTGATCAAGTATAAACGAGGTATGGAAAATATTGTTGTAGATGCTTTGTTTCAAAGGTATACCTTGATCTCTACTTTGAACACTAAATTGTTGGGTTTTGAATACATTAAAGATCTATATTCTAATGATCCTGACTTTGGAAATGTATTTGAAGTTTGTGAACATGCTGCATTTGGGAAGTTTTATAGGCATGATGGGTTTCTTTTCAGGGTCAATAGGTTGTGTGTGCCTAATTGTTCATTGAGGGAATTATTAATCCAAGAGGCTCATGGTAGGGGACTAATGTGACATTTTGGTGTAAGAAAAACTCTAGAAGTTTTGGTTGAGCATTTCTTTTGGCCTCACATGAAACAAGATGTAGTCAAGTTTTGTGAGAAGTGTATCACATGTAGGCAAGCAAAATCTAGATCTTTACCTCATGGATTGTATACACCTTTACCAATTCCTAGTGAACCTTGGGTGGATATTTCCATGGACTTTGTTGTAGGCTTACCTAAATCAAAATGAGGTATGGATTCTATTATAATTGTTGTGGACAGATTTTCTAGAGATCGTGCGACTTCATGGAGTGTCAAGAAGCATAGTTTCAAATCATGATACAATATTCCTAAGCTACTTTTGAAAAACCTTATAGGGAAAGTTGGCAACAAAGCTTTTATTTTCTATAACATGTGGGGAAAAGAGGATCCAACAATATGCTATGGAAGCCAACAAGGGAAGAAAGAAAGTGATCTTTAAACCAGGAGATTGGGTTTGGGGTTCATATAAGAAAGGAAAAATTTTCTACCTTACTAAATTGCATCCACGAGGCGATGGACCATTTCAAGTCATTGCTCAAATCAACTCCACTACATAATGTTGCAACTCCACATTAGCTCGAATCATGGCAATCTCCATCTCTTTGTGGTATTTCTCCACAGTCTTGGACCCTTGTGTTAGACTTTGTAATTGTTGATACAAAGCTCGATAGTAATGTGAGGGAATGAATCTCTTTCTCTTTTATAGATTTCATCTCATCCCATGTGTCAATGAGTCTCTCTTTGTTTTCTTCTACTGCTTAGAATAATTTGATCCCACCAAATAATAGCATAATCAATAAACTTAACAGCAGCAAGTTTTACCTTATTTTCTTCAGAGCGGTTGTGACAATCAACACTAATTCCACTCTCTTTTCCCACTCTAAATATACGTCTAGATCACTTTTGCCTTGAAATGAAGGAATCTTCATCTTGATATTCCCAAACTTCTATCAACATAATCATTTGTCCTTCCTCTTCTACCACCAATTCTAACGTGACCAGATCTGTCACTAGAAGCTTTATCATCAATGTCCTTAGAAATGTCATCATCATCATTGTCATCACAGTTATATTGCCTTGCAATTCGTGTAAGAACTCTACCAATTTGACTATTTTTGTAAAATACTAGAACTTAAGGGGTAATTTGCAAATAAATTTACCCGAAGATTTAAAAGGGAATTGATGAAGCCAATTAAAGGGTTAATTAATTATTAAAGGCTAGACACTTAGTGGATTAAGTTTCACATTTGGGTTCATGGTTAAACCCATATGGCTAACCCAATTGAGAGTCTATTTAACCCTTTAAACCAACCCTATTAAACCTAATCGAGCTAGGCCTAAAGCTCCATTTAAATGAGCCCAATTAGAAAAGCCCATATGTTATATTTAAGCCTAATTAATAACTTAATTAGGCATAGGGGTTATTGGATAATGGCTATTGGATCTTGGACTAAACCCGTTAGGAAACCCGTTAAGCTATTTCTTCTCCCAACCACGGCGAAGCTTCCTCCCAAAATCGTGATCCCAATCGCACCCGAAGCCTCGCGATCTCCTTCCTCGCCGGATTCCTGGTCGAAGCCCACTCCTTCCTCCTCCATAGCCATGATTCTTCTCCCTCACCGAAGACTCACGATCTTCCTTTCTTCCTCGTTGACGAAGCTTTCTCCAGCCCCCGATCCCTCTTCAATGAAGCTGCGATTCTTCTTCCACACTAGACGCCGAAGTATTCTTCCCCTCCCGTGATTTCTATTCTTTTCAAGTTGTTCTTCCTCTCGTCCTCGGTTGCGATTGCATGATCAGAGGCCTCATCCGATCGGGAGCAGAACAGGGATTAATAAGGACAGATCGAAGGTAATAGAGTAGCAGATCAGGGATGGGAGATGGCCGAGATCTACTTTGTGCCTCGTCTAGATTGGGCGTGCTGGGATATACGAAGAAGGATCGATCGGAGCAGGGGGCTTGTGATCGCCTTCAAGAACCAGATCTAGGAGCTTTTCACATCGACTTAGTAGAGGGCAGCCGCCTTTGCAATGGAAGATTTAATCAGGATATGCCTAGGAGGATTCGGCCAAGGTGAGGTGTTTCTTGTTTTTCCTTTTGTTCCCTTCTGCCCCTCTAGTCTTCTGTCTATAACGCAGCGTGATTATCACAGATAGTTGGTTGAATTCAAGAGTGGATCAGAGATGAAGTGGGGCTGAAGAACCTGGATCTGTGATTTTAGGGCTTTGATCAGATTTGAGGTAAGGTTTAGAACCCTTGGTTCATGGGTTTTTCTTTGATGATCTAGGTTTGTTAATTTGTTCTCTGTTCAATCAAATTAGGGTTTCAGTGGATTTATATTGTAATTCAGGATTTATAGATTTATACGGTTAGGATAGGGTTATTAGGATGGAGATTTATCTATTGATGCTAGATTGCTTGGTTAGGTTAGAATTTATCTGATTAAGTTAGATTGTAATTAGATTAGTTAGTTAGTTAGGTTAATTAGGTTAGTTAGGTTAATTAATTTAGGTTGATTTAAATCCAATTAGATTTGATGAAATTAATTCATGTTTACTTAACATGAGTTAATTGAATTATGGATCTAATTGGATTTGGGTTATATGTAGATCTTAAATTTGTTAAGATCTATATGTTTATTAATGGATGTTGGTTATTTCTTTTGCAGGTCCTTGATTATCGATCAGTTATTTACGAGAATATTATCATTGTATTTGCAGGAACCTGGGGGTTTTAGTTTTTTATCTTCGATACATCAGGTGGGTAATTTACTGTATTTGATTAATACAGTTTTATTCCATTTTCAGTGCATGATTCTTTTACAGTCATTGTGGTTTGATGCCTTGATGTTATTCTTTCCTGTTATTTGTATACCTTTTTCATTACTCATGTTTATATCATGCTTGTTCTTATGCCTGTTGATCTTAGATTATCATTCTTGATTATTGTTTCTATCCTTGATATGACATTTGTGATCATTATTGAGATGATTCTTTCTTATGATACCTGCGATCATGATGATTTATACCTACGCTTATTGATTAGTATGGTATGTGCTGATTACTATGATTTGAGCATCTCATCATGATGCATGATAACGATTGTAAATCCCATTGTTGTGGGTCTATCGTGATAGTAGATGACTTTAGTTGTATATTTACATAGGTGGTTATCATACCCTATTTCCATCACGGTGATGGTGACTATATGGTAGTGTACGCAGTCGACGGCTGTATGGCAGTGTACGCAGCCGAGTCGTTGATTTGACCTCGACACCAGATAGGGGTGGTACTCGGAGAGTACATGGCTGGTACATCGGTGATGAGTATTAGAGGACAGATATCGACCATAGGATATGTAGCTTATCATAGCTACAGGATCACCGGACGCGGAGCACTGATCCCCGATTTGGATCACCGGACTACTTTACTATAGGGCGCAGAGTACTGATCCCCCGATGCCGGCCATCCCAGCCTCAGATGCTTGCACAGTTTTATAGTGAGTGGGGCAGTTGCATCATGCATATGCACATCATGTGCATGATATATATGTATTGGATCGTACTGATACTGCATTTTGATTGTCTACTTATTTGATTCTTGACTGTTGCACTATGCTTGACATGTCATTCATATGGTGCATTACATGAGATACATATTAGTTGTTTATTATCTGCAGAGACTATATTGATATCTATTGACCTTTGGTATGTATCTATCCTTTTGTTATTTCTTTTATTCATGCACTGTCTTTCTATATTACCCACTGAGTATTTGTAATCACATCTTTGGACCCTGAGATTTTTTTGTCTTCCCAGATATCAGGTAGGAGTTTACAGAGGATGCAGTGATGCCATCTCACGACGAGGACTGTGTTTGTGTGGGATGTGTTTGTAGCATGTGTAGTATACTTGTATCGTTGGTTTACTTTCTACCGTATCGGACTTTCTGATTTCGTTTTGGTGTTTTCAAATGTAACGCCCGCCCTTACATAGGGCCCATGACGGACGCTACAATTACTCTTTCTTATTTTCATTCATAAAAGACGACATACGAAAATCCATGAAACTTCACAGCGGAAATATAAAAGGTATTATCATGGAAGGAAATTCATATGTAATTTACAAATGAAACAAAAGGTGCATGCATTGTCTAGTTAGAATATCTAAGTGTAGCACAAACACTCAAATAGAAGTAGTCTAGACATTCAAACATGCAGATATAAAAGTCATGTTCAATAAGTTGCCAGGATCTCTATGCCATGTCACCACCACACACATCTTTCATCAGCCTCTTCACTGCTACTTCCTTTTGTTCAGTGACTACTATTCGGATCTGCAATATAAGAAAGAAATCTATAAGCACAAGGCTTAGTAAGTTTCTTTCCTACTCACAAAATCATTCGTCACATCACATTCATATAGCATAAGCAAACATAAGCATAAACATAGAAGCACATGGAGTTTGCATAAAGCACATACATTCTTCTATCTTATCATTCCATTCATATGCATACAAGCATAATGCAGATGCCTTTGAAAACTTATTATCATAATAGATAAACATATCATCAACATTATGGGATCCCTGGCTTGTATCCATTCATTCTTTGCGCGCATACATTCAAGAGATAGTACGAGGTAGCTAGTCTCGACTACTCGATTACTAGGTCTTCTCAAATGTCCTTCGACCTAGGGGCGTTTGGCTGCCTTAGGGTGCCCTTCCCTTTGGATCCTTTTCAGAATCCGGTACAAGCCATTATTTTCAAAGTAAGACATAATGATGCACATGCCCTTTTCTTTCATATCATAAATGTTCCTTTCTTTCTTTACATAACATATGAACATTCATGCATTCCTTTTCTTTTCATTCATATGGCATGATACATCACATCATAGTCTTAATAGCTAAACCCACATTCTTTAGGGTTAGCCCTTCATACATTACCTTATCATGATACATCCCTAACTAAGGTTGATAGTCTTAGTTGAGAATAACCCAACTCTTCTTTGGTTATCTTCGCTTGGCCGAACCCTACTATAGGCAAGGCCTAGGTTAAGGTTTAACCACATAACTTCTAACCATCATGGTTCCTTTCTTACAACCTTAGTTAGGTTCAAGGCATGGTTTAGACCCTAGGTTCATAGTTAGCCAAAACTTCAAGGTCATGGACATGGTTTAAAAACTTATTCCATTAAACCCTAAAGCATGGTAAACCACTACTTGTCTTAGGTCATTTTTATTTTGTTAGATACATTTGTTTATAGGTAAATTCATTTTAACAATTTTACGATGAAAACTAATTAATATTGAATTAAAATAGGTTGAAATTGCAACATAAACTCCATCCAAAGGTTTAAGCCATTACAATTACTAATAATGATACATGATTATTAGTAGATGGACATCACTTAAATACATGGGTATATAATAATAATGATAATAATAATAGTAACCGCCCAAGTTAATCGGCATAGTAGAAGCCGTGCGGTTGTACACATAGACATAGGCCATCTATTCAAGTAAAGTTGTGACGTCAGATTTCCTAAGGTTCTGACTAGGTGTAATCTTTTCTTCCTTGATTTACCCGCGTTTTTATTTGAAGAACCGAGCGGTCCCACATTCGAAGTCCGGATTACCAAGCTAACTACGTGGGTGTGAGCTGGAGTAAGTGGATTTAAGTATCGTAACGGCATCGAGTACCGTTACGGAGGGACACATGACCCGTTGCTCCCGTCTCTTCGTCACTCTTTCCTTTCCCCACTTTAAAGAAATGAAGTCGGCAGCGGTAGCAGACGGCGATCTCCCACGCCACCCCATCGCGATTGTCGGCTCGCTGTGGAATCCCGGGTGGCTGATCGAGAATTCTATTCTCATCTGTCTCGGCGGCGGACGAGCGGAGCACCTGCGGTTCCGGTTTCAATGGTCCGTTGATCTTTCGAGGCCGGACTAGGGTGTTGGTTCGCCGTGATCGAAAGGGATTTCAAAAGGGGATCTTTTTGATTCAGTTTGTTGTTTTTTCTCATAGAGGATCAGTCTCTTCGCTTTGGGCGGTTGCTTGTTGATTGGGTTGGGGAAATCTGCAAATTTTCTCCAAAAGAATGTTGGTGTTCGGCGGTTGAGTTCTTACTTGCAGAGAATTCCCTGGCTTTAGATTGTTACTGAATCTGCAGCCTTGGTTGTTGCTGGTGGTGTTTGGCTGCTTCTTTGGTTGTGGAAAATTTGTCTATGTGGAGCTTGAGGAGCTCTTGATTGAAAAAAAAAAAAAAAAATTCTTCTTTCGATTTGGATCTGTTGCGTTGCTTTTCTTTGGTTACCTGAGATTTTTGGGGTTTGAGAAAAGAAGAAGGATTGGGAGGTTCTGTGGGCTTTGATAGGTGTGTAGATGGTGAACGGGAGCCTATTCCACTACAGGAAAAGCTCATGGCCTGCGGAGGAGTATGTCAGCAGAGCCACGTTGCAGTTGGTAAGCCTTCTTCTACGCTTTTATGAATTGCGAAAACCCACATTGAATTAGTATTTAGGGATCAGATCAATTTGAGTTGTTGCTTTCATATATGATCGACATCTTCTCTTGCTCTACAACATCCGGTTTCCTTTCAAAACATGGGATGGGAAAAAAAAACACATAGATTATGGTTGCGCAGGAGACAATCTTTTTTCTCTTTCTATCGTGATCACACGCACAGGCTTGCTTGTATTGTAAAAGAGAGAAAAAAGCAAGAAAAAAAATTTGTAGGCTTTCGAGTGACTTCTTCATCTACTTATTTAATGGTTAATCCCGAATTTTGATTTGATATTCCCCTTGACTTCACGCTCATCTGGTTCTTGATCACGAACTATAGTAATCAATTATTTCCTTGACGAACTTCATAATGGAAGCCTTTGCTGAATTTCTTATATCCATTGCTGGATGTACTTATAGCTGGATTTTGATGGAGGCGCTCCACCAAAACATGCATGGAGGAGAAGGCTAAATAGCCATGCTAATAGACTAAAGGAATTCAGCGTGACATTCATGGAGGCAGTTCAAATGGTATTTGGCTCATAATTGTCACTGTTAACATAGTGAGTGATTTTGATCTTGATTGCATATTATATCAAATTCAATTCAGCTAAGACTTGGTGTTCGCCTTTGGTCATATGTCAGAGAAGAAGCTGCTCAAGGAAGGGTAAGTGATTAACTTGTTTATACTTTATTGTTTTTGTAGACTCTAAATATCATTTTATTCAATTTGAATTGTATATTTTCTTTCGTGTTCACATTTTCATGGATCACATCTTGATTCCTCATCTTTGTTATACAGAAAGCACCAATTGATCCTTTCACAAGAGAGCAATGTAAACCTTCAGCTTCTCAAGGTGTGCCACTTGGAGGAATGGGGTATGCAGTTTATTAACTACTGAATGTTCTTGTCAATCTGCCTTCTGATCCTTGTTTCTGTTTTCAGAAGTGGCAGCATTTCAAGAGGTTTTAGAGGGGAGTTCAAGCATTGGCAAATTGTTCCTGGTTCATGTGAAACATCTCCGGTTATGGCAAATCAGTTCTCTGTAATTCATTTCTCTTCTTTGTGTTGTTTCACTTCATCTTCCTCTTTAACTTTCCTAATCTAAAAGCATTATGTTCCTAGTTAATTTTTTCGCTTGAATTTGGTTTTGCCTTGTCTTTCCCCACTTATTTTTCTCACTACTATTTTCTTTTAGCAAATTCAAGTTTATGTTCATAGAAGCACCTACAAGAACTGTAAAAGAAATAGGGATCACATAAACCAAGTTGAGATGATCGCTTGTCATTGCTTTCCTTTTCTTCTTTTTATTGAGAATTTTTTAATTTCCAATTTTCCACTTTTTATGTTCTAGAATATTTGTCGCCAATGGTGTTAGAGCCTTTTCATTGGTTTAAGATAGATTTTGCATAAACATTTCAACTGCATGACCTTCCATTACTCAAACATGTAGATTTTTGTATCACGAGGAGGAGGAAACAAGAAATACTCATCAGTATTAGCCCCTGGACATCATGAAGGATTAAAGTAAGAAACTTTTGTTACTTTACTTTTGTGTAAACTTGATCTGGAGAATTTGCTAACCTAGATAATCACCCTTCAACCTATCGAAAGATAAGCATAATATCATTATTCTAGACCATTTTTTGTAACTTGACAACTATTACCAATGGAAATCAATCATCAACTTTTTGGTTGTCGATAACAATTTCTACCTTTACATGTTTTTTAGTTAATCATACTCTTTCGACAGTTACAAAATTTTACTGTGGTCTGTCAACTTCTTGTACGATTTCTCAGGAAAAATGGTGATCTCGGTATATCCTCATGGGACTGGAACTTGACTGGTCAACACTCAACATATCATGCTTTGTTTCCTAGGGCATGGACTGTTTATGATGGTACTCTTTTATTCATCTTCAATGCGATCAGTGATATGTTAGGCATTGTAGACGAAAGCAACTATGCATTGCTTCATATTGATTAAGATTGATATGCCAGATTGTGTTTTCTTAGTTCATGGAGATTGCTTTAAAAAAAAATTCTCATTTTTTGTAGGTGAACCAGATCCTGACCTCAAAATCTCATGTCGCCAAATATCCCCATTTATACCTCATAATTATCGCGAAAGCAGTCTTCCCACAGCTGTTTTTGTTTACACAGTGCGTGTGTTCTATATTGTCATTGTGTTTCATAAAGAAGAAAGTAGCAACTTTGCATGCTCTTTGAAAATATTCATGTGATTTGTTCAATTTTGTTATTTACAATGGAAAAACATAATTAGAGCTTGTATTTCATAATTCTTTTTGTTCTTTTCATTTTCTTCTGTAGCTAGTTAACACTGGACAAGAAAGAGCAAAAGTTAGCCTTCTGATGACCTGGGCGGTAATTGAATATTCTGAGTGTAGTTATTTTTCATTTGGGGTCTACAAACAACTGACCAATACTTCAACCATTCAATTGTTATATGGTGCAGAATTCCATTGGAGGAGTATCTCATTATAGTGGCGGCCACATCAATGAGCCATTCATGCAAGTCTTATACACGATTCTTGTTTACCTATCTGTTTCACAAGTTAATATATATATTTTTCTGTTATATGTGCAGAGGAGAGGATGGAGTGTCTGGGGTTCTTCTACATCACAAGCAAGTTTCTACCCTTATTTTTATTCATATTCTGATTCTGACCTTCATCTCTTTGTTTGTTGTCTGGCATCAAATCAAATTCAAATCTTTCTCAAGTTATTCCTATTATTCTGAAGTATGCACTAAGTTCTCTATCTCGGGCACCATCCAGGTCTGCAAAAGACAACCCTCCTGTGACATTTGCTATAGCTGCTTGCCAGACTCAGAATGTCACTGTGACGGTTTTGCCGAATTTTGGGCTCGCCGGAGAAAATTATGCCACAGCCAAGGACATGTGGGACACGATGGCGCAAGTAAGCATTCATTTCCCCCTTTTCGGTGCACTTTTTCCGACGAAGAATTTGTGTAATTAGCTGAGGAATGTGAATGCATACGAGTTGTTAATGAATCTGATCAGTTATGTATTGATTTTTGTTATAGGATGGAGAATTTGAAATGGAGAATTTTAATGCTGGTCCAGGCATTCCATCTTCTGCAGGCGATACACTTTGCGCGGCGGTTTCAGCCTCTACATGGGTCGAACCACAGGGCAGGCGCACCGTCGTATTTGCTTTAGCTTGGTCATCACCTAAAGTGAAGTTTCAGAAAGGAAGCACATATCATAGGTAAGGTCTTTGGGCTGCTCTTCTTCTCTTTTGGTCTCTAGTGTCTCCATATTGAAGTTCTAAATATCTTAATGTCTACAATCTTCTCCTTCTTGCACTCTGGTTAAACACCATATTTGGATATTACATCTTTTAAGATCCTTGCATCATTTTAAATTATGCATCACTATACAGATGATTCTTGAGGACCTGTTGGTTGTCATCAACTATATATTGATATATGCACACCATACTGGAACAAGATTGATAGTTTTCTTAATGAAAACTAATTTATTGATTTAAAAGTTCGATTCCAATTGATATGGTTTTTTTTTCATGCATTACTATTCTCTTACAGGAGATATACGAAATTTTATGGTACCTCTGAGAGATCAGCTGTTAATTTGGTACATGATGCATTGAAGAGTATGTACGCATTAAAAACTATTAGATATACGATTAGATTACAATTCTGGATTATATCTCTGCTTGTCCACCATTGGCAGACTATGAGTGGTGGGAAGAAGAGATTGAAAAATGGCAAAATCCAATACTGCAGGATGAAAAACTTCCCGAATGGTAATTTTCATACACTATGGTTTTAAAACTTGGAGCAGCTTTCTTCAATCGATCAGGTTGTTTGTTGCAGGTATAAGTTCACCCTTTTTAATGAGCTCTATTTTCTAGTTGCTGGTGGCACCGTCTGGACAGGTACTTTGTAATCATTATAATTGTTGGTTTAATGAGTTCTTTTGCTTTGTCCTCCTCTGTGATGATCATGTCTGGTCATCTTTTGTTTTATAACTGCATCTTGGAACCCGAACATAATTGATCTACTTAATGCAGATGGTGAACCCCCAAGAATCAAAGATATAGTAAATTCCGGCTGCAGTCACAACAAATATGTGAAAAGCAGAGATCAGAAATCTGTTTCCAGTGACAGATATATTAATTTTTGTGCGAAACAGACTTTTACAGAAAATAAGTCTATGAATGAGAGAAGTCTATCACCAACTTCAGTATTATCAGATACTGCTGCACCTGTTGATAATAGTGAAGCTGTTGAGTCTGGTTATGTCATGCAAGAACTGCATAACTCAGAAAATGTTGGGAGATTTCTCTACTTGGAAGGAGTAGAGTACATCATGTGGTGCACGTACGACGTGCACTTTTATGCATCATTCGCTCTTCTGGATCTCTTCCCGAAGATAGAGTTGACAATTCAACGCGATTTTGCTAGGGCTGTGTTGCATGAGGACAGAGGGAAAGTCAAGTTTCTGGCTGATGGCACCTGGGGACTTCGCAAGGTCAGAGGTGCCGTTCCTCATGATTTAGGAACACACGATCCGTGGAACGAGATGAATGCCTACAATATCCATGACACCAGTAAATGGAAGGATCTCAATTCAAAGTTTGTGCTCCAGGTGTACAGGGATTTTGCTGCAACAGGCGACATGTCTTTTGGAAGGGACGTGTGGCCTGCAGTTTGTGCTGCCATCGATTACATGGAACAGTTTGATCGCGACGGAGATGGCCTGATCGAGAACGATGGGTTCCCAGATCAGACGTATGATGCGTGGACTGTACTCGGTGTCAGTGCTTATTGCGGTTGTCTTTGGCTAGCTGCTCTTCAAGCTGGAGCAGCAATGGCGCAACGGCTCGGAGACCATGCTTTTGCTGAAAAATGTAAGATCAAGTTTCTGAAAGCCAAACCGGCGTTCGAAGCAAAGTTGTGGAATGGTTCCTACTTCAACTATGACAGCGGAAGCAGCGGCAACAGCCGTTCGATACAGGCCGATCAACTGGCTGGTCAGTGGTATGCTGCTTCTTCAGGGCTGCCCCCACTTTTCGATGAAGGTAATATCAGACGCACTCTGCAGAAGATATTCGAGTTTAACGTGATGAAGGTGGGGGGAGGTAGCATGGGAGCAGTCAATGGAATGAAACCCAACGGAAAGGTCGACGACTCCTGCATGCAATCGCGTGAAATATGGACCGGCGTGACGTATAGCTTGGCAGCCACCATGCTTCTTCACGGAATGGAGCATCAAGCTTTTGCAACTGCTGAAGGAATTTTCATTTCAGGCTGGTCAGAGGAAGGATTTGGGTAAGGCCTTGCCCTTGTAGCATTCATTCTTCTTCTGACAAATGATCCTAAATTTAATATTGTATAGACAAATTTATAGTTCAGGTGATCGTGCAGGTACTGGTTTCAAACTCCTGAAGGATGGACGACAGACGGTCACTACCGTTCGCTGATGTACATGCGGCCGCTTGCTATTTGGGCAATGCAATGGGCGTTATCGCCGCCGAAGGGAATCCTTGAAGCTCCTCAAATAAATATGATGGACAGGGTGCTCAAACCGTCCCTCAACGTGAGGTCAATTCACGACGCCGGCGCACGAAAAATTGCGCCTAAAACTGGCTGTTTCAGCAATCCTGGGTTTCACTGCGACTGTTGATTGCTTAGAGTTGTAGCTCTAGTATAACTTATTCTTTAAACCCAAACCCTTGGAGAAAGGCATCATGGTTCGGGAGTTGTTCATTGATGGAAATAATATCTGTAGTAGAAAAATGCAAATATTGTTTGTAGTAATATTGTTAACTGTAATCGAGATGGCAAGCATCAATGACATGTGAAACTCATTAAGAAATAAAAGTCAACGTAACCATATATCTAAATGTTGGATTTAGGCTTTGACATTTTATTGTTGACCCAGAGAATCTAAATTTGGTGGGTCTCCTTACAATGCCACCCGATGGACTTCTTTCGTGGACGGGTGAATCTCTATTTCTTTTAACACATCTGAATCACGTAGCAATAATCTATAAGGCTTCTTTGTGCGTTCGTTTGATTGCAAGAAAGAGTGAACACCCGTTCAATCACTCGAAATCGTTCAATCCCACGAAGATTGATACGTCGAACGGTTACAAAAACCAAATGTCCACAGTATACAGTCGAATACCCAAAAGAAAACAAGAAATTTAGATCAAACAAACTGTATCGTCTTAGGTACAGAAAGTAGTGAATCAAGCATATTAAATCTGTCAACAGGTATTAGCAGAGAAAATGGAAGTGGCAATCGAAATACATGGCTGCTTCCAAAGAATGGTATGAGTTAATTGTAATTCAACCTTATCCTTGCTTAACTGAGGCATCTAAACGCCCATGTCTTTCCATAACCCTTCTGGTTGCCAGAGTAGCAGCCTCACTTGCATTAAGCGTACCGGTTGCCATAATTGCATCAAATTCCTTGGTGATCTCGTCCTGGACTCTACTGCGAGCCTCACCAAGCGGATCGCCCACCTCCGGCTGTTTCACAGATTCCGTAGCAGCAGATTTTGCACTGTCTTTCTCAGATGTCTTGGTTGATGTTTTTGATTCGACGCTCTTGGTGGTCGTTTGTTCATTCACAGCCACCTTCGTCTGGGTTGAAGAAGCAACACTCGTGGCAGGGCTGGCGGCAGCAGAGAAAGGATAGGACGGACGAGTTTCAGGGACGATACCGGCCTTGAGAACAGCCTCTAAGTACCTGGAGCATTGTAACTGAAACATGATGATCATTGTAAGAGCTTTCTATTGAAGATATGACTGAAAATAAAAAAAGAAAAATAGCATTCTCACAAAAGAAAACAGGTCACGGAATCAATATCACTAGTCGACTAATGTTGCTCTATCTAATTTTTCATAATCGACAAAACTTTTTGACGATGCGATTTTCCAGAGTAAAACTTTGGTCTAAAACTAAAACTTCATCCTAGATATTTGTCAACATGACTAGTAAAAGTTGGTTTCAGACACATTCATCAGCAAATTATAGGACATATGTCATACGGTAGGAAGGGCCTCCATTTTAATGTTTATAAGGTAAGCCTTAAAGGACAAATCTTGGGTATTATATTATAATAACAAGTCTAAAAGGAAAAGAAAATAAGATTAAGGGCTCACGTAGTAGTTCACTCATTGGGCTGTTCATCACTTCAGTAGGTAATTGAAGAATGTAGTCTGGAATAGTGGCACCAACAAGAAACTGTGCTACCTCATTGCTGAAATTGTTGCAGTTGTGGGTGAGAAGGTTATAAGTCTCAGCTGTGAAACGTGGGCTAATCTCCTGCAAGTACAACTTAAATACATCCTCAGGAACCTGTGTCACGCCTAACTCCACAACCCTCACCGGAATTCCATAAAAAGTCATTCCAGGTGAATCTTGTTGAATGCCTCGTGAGAAGTAATACTCCTTTCCATATACTACAAGACCAGTATGCCTGTTAAGCACACCCCAAAAAATGTGACCAAGGTGATAAAAAAACAATACCTTATACTAGCATGGTAGTTTACTCACTTTTCCCACAACTATAAAAGATTGAATCAAACAGATTTCCAGATTCAAGAAGTTTAATGTGTATTAGGAGGGGGAGCATTTCTGATTCCACAAGTTCACTTGAGCAATTAGTGAATTCACTTGAGAAATTGTTTCAGTGTTTTATATTGACCAACTCAACTTCATAAACGGGTTGACGTGCACAATTAAGAAGATGTTGACACGTCCTAAAACCCAGAGCCTCAAAACTCAATAGGATTTTAATGTAGATTGCAAGATCCCAAGAAATTCAAAAAACATCAAGAATTGAACTGACTATAGCTAACAGATTCATTGAGATTGTCCAGATCTTTGGCATTATAAATCATTGTTCGTTTGATTTAGACATCTAAAATTATATATTTTCTGTTTGTTCAACAAGTAGCACAAAGCTTTTCTTGTCTTCCACCCTACCATTTTACCAATTTCACCTTTGTTGAGAAAAACAGAGAAAGGAAAAAAGCATGGGAATAATGAGTTTGCTTCTGCCAGTCCCTCTTCTCCCATTCTTCCTCCAGACCTCCATCTTTTCCCTGGATAGTCTTAAGGCCCAATTTCTTATGCGAATATCGGGTTTGATTATCAGCAGACACACACAATATCTCATGAAGTGGTTGTATGCCTAAAGTTATAAAAAAAAACCCTGCTTCGCCACAAGTTATAAAAAACCCGATCGAGCCAAGATGAATCAACGAGAACGAAATGGTTTGGAAATTATTTCTAATTTTCCTTTTCCCCCTAAACCCCAAATTGAATTTCCAAGATGAGTAAACTATGAAAATGGGAGCGAAATGCTTACCAAAAAGCGTCGATGGCCATTCGCAGAAATTCTATTGAAAGTGCCCTAGCAAGTCCTTGGCTTAGATCATAGATGTGTAAGTTGACCTTGAACCCATTCTGCAGTACAAAAAAAATATTAAATGAAACAAAATGGTTACTGAAAAATCTAGAGTAGCCCCGATTAAATTTCTACCTTTGCCATAATTCTACGACTGGCAAATTTGGTTGAATTTTCAACACAAGAAAACCTGAGGACAAAAAATAATTAAGTCGGCATTGTTACGGATTATAAACAGATTACAGCACGGAAAAAACAAATCAAATTTCTAACAGCGTCTAAACCTCGAAGTTGACCCAAAAAAGTAAACATTCTTCGGATATCAACAACAAACCCTAAGATTACGAACGGGTTAAGCAGGAAAGAGCCACAGCAGTTGCCCAGATCTTCAAGACAAAAAGCAAATCCAAGAAAAAACTAGACTATCAATAACTGAAATACTCCTCTTTCTTGGGCGGTCATGAACAAACCCTAGACAAATGGGCAGATTAAAGGAGAATAAATATATTTTTCCAATTGAATAAAGCTAGTTAGCAAAAACTTATGCAAAACTATCAAATTCAAACTAGAAACAAAAACTAAAAAGAGATAAATGCATATACGAACGAAGATCTACCCTTTCCTCTCGGATTCAAAATTCAAATTAGCGCCAAACAAGATCACGCAAAAAATAAAGATCGCCGATCCAAAAAATAACAAACACCACAAACAAGAAAAGGAAAATGAAACAGAGGGAGAAGAGAGGAAGGACTGCCCGTGGGAAAGGCCAACCACCAGCGGCGTTAAACAAACAACAACCGAGACAACGACGAGGACGACGGATGATTAGGGGTCAGGTCGCTTTTAAAGGACGGTTCCGCTCGTTCCATGGCGAAGAGATTGCAAAATAAATATATACAAGGCCGCTGAACGATTGCCACGTCATCGAACAAAGGTACGGAATCGAATGTTTAGGACGGAGTCGCTGTTCCAGATCCTGCATCGATATCGGTAAAGACCGTTGGACATTCGAGAAGCCCATTGACACGAGCGGAAATCTCGCAGCCAGCGACGGGAAGCTTCTGGAGACGCATTTGGTTCGATGGACCGGGTCTAATGATCACGAGACTTCTACTATCGCAATAAATAAACAAATTTAAAAAAATAATGTGATTCACGTTTTACTAAATTTGTTCTCTCTTATTCCAACAATAACCATTCTCCTTTTACACCATTACAAAAAGTTGATTTTGCTCTAATTAATTACTAATTATGGGCATATGTGAGCTTGAAAAATCAACGAATTATTTATACATTTTTTTTTTTTAATTACTAATAATGGGATCGATAAATTTCTAATTCGAGGTTGAGTGCATTTCGTATGGATATTGTGCGATAATACTTCCCGTTATAATAAACCTTGCCCGATTAATGGATCTTCCACCAATCGCGAATGTCGAGTGTTGCTAATGGCCATTAATTTGCGGCTAATTTTGCTGTTCTGTTGCTTCGTGAGCATCGCCACTGCCCTCGTCAACCGCAAAGCGAAACTGGACGTGGCTTTTTGTTCCATATCCATCCATGACAGCGCAGCGCATTAAACTATCTCAATGACTTGCCTCTTTTGGTTCATCTCTGTTGTTTAATGTGCTTTTTAGGTTCTTCAGCTCCTTTTCTGTTGCAGAAACGCTTTGCTGTTGTCGATCGAGGTTGGTGATAAAATCAGATCGATATCCAAATACTACTCGCCCAATACCAGAGAATAGACGAGGCTCGGCCAGGGAAAGGGGACTTACCGGGTCAGTCTAATCGCATTGGTTTTGTCATGTTTGTAGAGATCTTGTTCGATTATTCGTCGTTGGCTCTATCGATTCTGTAGCTTCTTGATAGTTGTTAAATGATATTTTTTTGCCCGGGCATCGTTATTCATTTCGGACAAAACATCCTTTTCGCCGTTATGCTGTGCTCTGTCTAGGGTTAGGTTAACACAGTTTTCACAAAAAATAGGACGTTTAGTTTTTTACTATTATTTTATCGTTTGAATTATTATGATTATTTCTTTTCCTAAATAATGTCTCGTTTGTGTATTTTTTTTTTTCCTACAAAAATAGTCCTTTGTTCTAGAAAATTTGAAGCCATCCCTTGGTTTTTCAGCTCATTCTTCAAAATGTTCTTCCATTTTTTTACCTTATTAAAACGTCAAGAAGTTATATTTTACTTGAACAGAAAACCGTGCTTTGACCTGTGTATTAGTTTATGGTCGACCAGTGGTTTTGTAATAGCATCTTGACGGCTCAAAGCACTACGGAAAAAAAATTACAGATACTGTGTTAATTTCTGACTAGTCATTCAAAGAAATCGTACAAATATTATTTGTGCGTATATGTATTTTCAAAAAATTGAAAGTATTGATGACATTACTCTCTCTCTTTTTCACTCAATGGAATGATAAAGGGATTTTCCTAGGTTTATCTTCTTAAGTAGTCCCATTAGTAAACGATGGATGTCTTCATCAAAGTTGAGTTTTTAGGCCACAAAGACCTTAATATGTGGGTAATTTATTTGATTTTTTTTTTTTTTTTTTGCAGCTTCATATCATCTTAAATTGCATGATTTTTTGATGAGTAGTAGGACTTCCTTGGTCAATGTCTATTGACTAGCAATATTAATTTGACCAAGAGTAGAATGATTATTTTTGTGGAACAGAATGGAGTAGAAATTTAATACTATAGTTTGATTCAAGGAAGGGAATTATATAGTCCATTTTCATTCGTATGTTTGGTTCGAAAAATTAAGTAAAAAATAGGAGATAAAAGGTTCTTCTGAAAAATAACAAATCTGATAGGTCATAATAACCATAACTGGGTTTGATGAGAGAAATGGATACTAAAATAGGAATTATGAATTTGAATTCTGATCCTATTCTTTGAACCATGTATAAGCACAACCATTCCATCACCATGAATGGAATAATAGTTATTTCTACGAAGCAAACATTCCATAAGTGTCAGATTGGTTCAGGCATACTTTGTTTTCAAGGTGTAAGATAACCACAGCCATTATTTTTTACTTGTGCTGAGTTTGTATCAACTATCTAGTTCTACACGCTGGACAATGTTCTTTTCCCTTATCTGATATGCTTCATGCCATGTTTGTGTTTTTTCTCATGCAGTTTAATATTTTTTTGCAGATGCAATGGAGGGTGGAATTCACAAAGCGGAGAAAACTGAGTTTAGGGAATGCTTAGATTTGACATGGAAGCAACCATATATACTTCGCCTTGCATTTTCTGCCGGTTTAGGTGGCTTGCTTTTTGGCTATGATACAGGTAGCATACTGTGAGTCTGTTCATTTACAGTCAAATTATTTCTGATAAACCTGACATAACCTTCAACACTTGTTTCTTTATTTTTCTTCATTGCAAAAAAATTGAAGTACAATATGATACTTTGTAAATGTGGTGTTTTCCCCCTTACTTTTGTTTATTCCAAAAATTATGATTACATTTGCTGAATATCTCTAATTCTATGCAGAATGTTCATTTTTAAATTAAAGGACATCCCTTGCTAAAATTTATTTCATAGAGAATATATTAATGAATAATGATGAAATAGCAGATGAAATAAATATGTGTCTCTGCCACCACAGTTGACATATAAATGCTGAATAACGACTGAATTATATTCAATCGTTAAATAACGACCGAAATTAAAAATCAATCGTTAAATTAGTGCTTTGGATTTGACTCCGTTATTTATGGTTATGTTTGTAGTGTCAATTTGCTTTCACAAATAAAGGTGTTTCTATTATCATACTTCTCTCAAATTACATTATTTATTATTTTCTTTATAGTCTTAGTTTTCTGGTACCAAGTATTTTTTAAATTTCTTTATACCACAAACAATGACATTTTGTGATGAATCGTTAGTAAATTACTGGTTTATAATTGCTAATTGTAGGTGTTATATCTGGAGCTCTTCTTTACATTAGGGATGACTTCAACTCTGTTGATAGGAGCACTGTATTGCAGGTAAACTTCACTATCGTCAGCAACTGATATTGGTTTCTTACATACAATTTCACATAACTATGATTATGTTCCTTTTTTTGTGTAGGAAACCATTGTGAGCATGGCCGTGGCTGGAGCTATTATTGGTGCTGGATTTGGTGGATGGTTGAATGATAGATTCGGAAGAAGACCTTCAATTATAATTGCTGATTTGTTATTCTTTGTCGGTGCTCTAGTAATGGCTTTGGCACCTGCTCCTGGAATCATAATACTAGGGAGGATCTTAGTGGGATTTGGGGTCGGGATGGCTTCTATGACATCTCCACTTTACATTTCTGAAGCTTCGCCGGCAAAAATTAGAGGCGCTCTCGTGAGCATGAATGGGCTACTCATAACAGGAGGGCAATTTGTGTCTTACCTTATAAATTTAGCATTCACCAAGGTTCTATAGGATTGTAAATTTCTGATATGACTGCGTAAAAACATCTTGCAGCAGAGATAAAATTTCACTTCTTTTGTCAGACACCGGGTACTTGGCGCTGGATGCTTGGGGTTGCAGGGATTCCAGCAGTGCTTCAATTTTTCTTAATGTGGTCGCTTCCTGAGTCGCCTAGATGGCTATATAGGAAGGTTGTGTATTACTTTTTTACTACAATTTTCCATTTTTTTTGTTCTTCTTTTTCTTAATGTTCTTCTATCTGCAAACTTTTAACTTCTTGTTATCTAACAGGATAGGAAAGAGGAAGCTGCTGTTATCTTGAGAAAGATATACCCTGCCAATGAAGTTGACAGAGAAATTGAAGCTCTACGTCTATCGGTCGAAGATGAAATCGCCGAGGAAGGTTCTATCGGTGGAAATAGCTTCTTCGGTAGGTTGAGGAAAGCTTTGAGTAGCGTAGCTGTCAGAAGAGGGCTTGTCGCAGGCGTCATTTGCCAGGTTGCTCAGCAGTTCGTGGGAATCAATACTGTAATGTATTACAGTCCCACCATCGTTCAGTTGGCTGGCTTTGCTTCCAACAGTACTGCTCTGGCACTTTCTTTGATTACCTCCGGACTCAACGCCCTGGGATCCATCGTCAGCATGTACTTCGTCGACAGAGCTGGGAGGAGAAGGCTACTACTTGTGAGTTTGATCGGGATCATGGTCTGTCTCGCCTGCCTTTCCGGTGTGTTCTTCGCAGCAGCCACACACTCCCCAGCCGTCAGCCAAGAAGAAGCTCAACCATTCGGCAATTTCACATGTCCTGATCTCAAGCCGGATTCAGGCATGAGATGGAAGTGCATGGATTGCGTGAGAGCGACTTCCGAGTGTGGTTTCTGTGCTCATGCAGGGAATAAAGTAAGCATTCAGAAATCTCTCATCCTGCTATCTATTCTTCGAATCAGAGGAAATCGTTCTGTTCTGATGTATACCTCGAATCTCTTTGCAGCTTCTTCCTGGAGCATGCCTCGTCTCCGATCCCACAGTTCGAGATGCCTGTCGCGCGGGCGGTCGCGAATGGTACACTCGAGGATGCCCGAGCAACTTCGGATGGCTAGCTCTCATTGCCCTCGGAGCATACATCATCTCTTACTCCCCCGGCATGGGCACTGTGCCATGGATCATCAACTCGGAGATTTACCCTCTACGATTCCGAGGCCTCTGCGGCGGGTTGGCAGCGGTAGCCAATTGGGTCTCTAACCTGATCGTCTCGCAGACATTTCTAAGCTTGACGGAGGCATTGGGCACGGCTCCAACATTCCTTTTGTATTGTGGAGTGTCTGCCGTCGCCTTCATCTTCATCTTCTTGCTTGTTCCCGAAACCAAAGGCTTGCAATTCGAACAGGTGGAGAAGATGCTGGAAAGTAAGAATTACAGGGCATGGAAGAAGAAGAGCTCTGCAAAACCTCAGACATTATGAATCTTCCTTCCATTCTTGTGTTAGCATGCTTCGGTATTAGCTGGTGACGGTATTGAAGTCGAGTCGATATGCTTGTAAGGTCTGGTCTGTTTGATTCCTCGAACGTTCTCTTCCCATCATCGATAATTAATGCATTTCCATTTCTCCTATCTAAAGATAGAGAAGCATGCACGATGCAAACGCAAGAGGGACAATTTAATTGATTCAGTATTTGCATTTGGCGACTGGAAGTCTTAAGAACATCCAATTTATATTTATACGTGTATAATTAATTTCATAAAACTTACAAAGTCAAGGTGATGAAACTGGATGCCACAAATTGACTAAAGAATTTTTGCAATTTGGGTTGATAGAGATCATGGCTTTCGTCTTAATGATCACAATAAGTTCAAATCAAACTTGAACTTATCAATCATATATTTTTTAAAATGAGCTATGAACTAGTCACAAAATTTATTTAATAAACTTAAATAAAATTTACCAAATTAAAATTTATAAAATAATGGTTGAATAGTGTCATATATCTGTCAATTTTTTTTTGCCGACTTTAATTTTTTTCCTAGTAAATTTCCCATTAGATATCGATTTTAAAATGAGTATTATATTAAACGGCTACGATGCCGAGGTTCCTTAAGAATCAATTGCGATCGACGGCTGCACTTGGTATTTAAGTCAGAGACCGTTTTCTAGGGTTTTCCATTTGTTATCTTTCTCGCCAGCGCCGCAACGCCGCGAGAAGGGCCATGGTCAGTAGCTTTCTCCAATTCATCGGTTCTTGATCCATATCGGCTAGATTTTCATCTCCTTTGAAGGATCCTCTCTTTGATTCCTTATTCGCTTTGCGGTGCCGTTTCTTTGTCACAGGGGAAGGGCACGGGGAGCTTTGGAAAGCGGAGGAACAAGACTCACACTCTGTGCGTGAGGTGCGGGCGCAGGAGCTTCCACCTCCAGAAAAGCCGGTGTGGCTCGTGCGGCTACCCAGCTGCCCGGATTCGGAAGTGTAAGGAGTCAACTTTAATGTTATTTTCATTCTTTTTCATTCTATTGTTGCGCATGAAAATCCATGGAGGACGAGCGTTTTGAAATGTACTTGTTCTAGCATTGTGTTCGGCAAAATGGGAATTTTATTGGAACGCGCGATTTCGAGGATTGGTCTACTTGCTTAATTGATGCCTTCTTGTTTGTCGGGACATTATTCTCTGTCTAATGGAGCTATGGTGATTAACTTGAAGTTGCCAACGTTGCTTCCCGGAATGTGACCCAGTATCGAGATACTACGAAAACGAGTTTAGTCTAAGAACTAATAGACTTATAAAGTGCTAGTTTCTTCGCATGTGATTAACTAATGTGTTTTATTTTTGTTGATAGAGATGCTTGGTGCTTTCTTGACCATTTCTCTTCATTTGTGATGGCAGAGAAATGTTAATTCTCCTATTCGTGTTTAATATTGTCTACGTATATTTGGAAAGGGTAGTTTTTTTTTTCTTCTTCTTTTGTATAGTCCATGCAATCAGTTCTGATCGTTAATTTTCTAAAGGAATTTTTTATTATTTTAGATTTTTTTTGTGCAGAATCTGGATTTTGCCGACATACTACATAGAAACTCTTCAAACTTGCTTGTAATAAATAGATATCATAAACATGTTAACTCCACATCAAATGATAGATCTCTTTTAAATCTTTCAGTAATTGTTACTGTGCCGTCTCCTATGTTATGTTGCATTTTCTCGTTGTAATGATAATCATCTTCTGGAAACAGACAACTGGAGTGTGAAGGCGATAAGGAGAAAGACAACTGGTACAGGAAGAATGAGGTATCTTCGCCATGTACCTAGAAGGTTCAAGAACAATTTCAGAGAAGGTACGCGTTTCACATCCTTTGAATAACAGGCCCAATTCACTGGGAGCATATTCACTGGGAGCATTGATTAGAATCAAGAAAGGATTTAAGCCTTGAACTAGTTCCTTGATGCATATTTACTAATTGCTTGTAGGTTTTATGTGATTTGCTTAGTGTTAGTACGTAGTCCATGTGATCATAGTTGACTGTTGAAACACCTATGGATTAAAAGAAAATGAGCTGAACTGCTGAAGCATAGAAATTATTGGCAAATCATTTTTAGTAATGAATGGTTCATTGTTTTGGTTTAATCTTGAACAAGCTTCTCTGAAAATTAAACTCTTCTCAGTTTTGGAATAGATTCGTTGCAATTAAACACAATTTTATTCCCCTTCAACTTCATTCATCAGTGCACTTTTAGATTTTAGTTAGATTAGGGTTCTGTTGTTGCCATTACCAATGTGATCTTCATCAACTTAATTGTCCATATCTACTTTCAGGGACAGAAGCAGCTCCTAGGAAGAAGACTGCTGCAGCTGCAGTTTAAAATGGGTAGACAATTACATGCTTTCTCTTGAATCATAAGGAAATGGGCTTTCTTTACTACTTGCAATTCTTCTCAGAACTTTTTTTTTTGGTTTAAAACTGAGTTTAGACGTCACTCTTGGCTTGCTTTGATCGGAAGAATACAGTGTTATATTATTTTGAAATTGAGGTATTTGCTTTATCACTACCTGCTTTTCTTCGTGCTGTTTTTCATATTAAGTTTCTGTTTCCTAAACTGTTCCAGACTATATTACCATATTCTATCCCCTATGCTTTCTGTCCATTGGCAATAATTTCTTGTATTTAGAATAGATTAATCTTTTGTTTGTTTCCTAAGAATAACCTTTTCTCTTTAGTTTCAGATAATCTTGCAACTTTGGCCAGGGTTCTTTATGCTAGAACCCAGCTATTATTCTTTTGGTACTATTATATAATTAAATTATACAATATAAGGAAATGTGTAGGGCTGTAAACTGTCTGAGTTGAAATGAGTATCTAGTCGAATTAATTATCAAACTTATAAATTCTGTATAAGCTTAGAGTTCTAAAACTAATATCAAGACTATATCAACATAGACACATCAATATTAAATGTATCTTTCATTTGCATTGATTAATATTTTCTTTTTTATTTTATAAGTGCATCACTTGAGATTTTTGTTTTTTATTTTTATTTTAAAACGTATTTTAATATTATGGCCAATTGCCCAAGAAAATCCCAAATTTTACTTTCCTTGAAAGTAAAATCCCTAATTGATTCGACCGACATCACAACCCAGTTGGGCTGTAATCATTAGCCCAAACCTATGGGCTAACAATCCGCTATTGACTTGATACAGTAGAAATTGGAGAAAGGGCTCCACTCTTTGACTTCTGCACCATATTGTGCAGCTCATTCACTTCTTACCAAAGTCAAAAAGAATCACTAATAAGATTTTTCTATTCAGTCAAAATAGTACGATCTAATTAATAGTCAATTATCTTTGACCAATCCATTCAGTGGCATTTGTCATCTAGTTGACTAAAGACTTCCAGGAAATTGCCAAGCAGGTTCCATTCCTTCTAGAATAAAATTATTCTACAGGGTTTATATTTTTAGTTAGACAAAATGTTAGAAAAAAATATTCTTAAAGGGCTATGGAGACTTTATTTAATGTTTGAACATTATAAATATCTTATATATATTAATTTAACTTATGCATTTTTGTTATAATAATATTATCAAACATTCTATTCACTGTATGTATATTTTTCCCAATAGACTGTCCATTATATTATTCGTTCGCTGTCTTCTTGTGACTTATTTTTCTCTTTCCTTTTCTTTATAGTCAAAGTCAAATAAAATTACATGATAAAAGATTTCATTTTTATAATTCACGAGTCGTCGTCTTCATTTATTAATTTATTCTCCTTGAAGAAAAAAGAGGAGTTAATAATTATTATCTTACGTCTGATATCATAAAATAAAAAATTATATCAACATTATATTTAATAAAATTAAAGCTTTAAGAAAAGTAAAAAATTGAATAAAAGACGAAGATATGTTTAGCAACGAAGTCATTATCCCCGTCTCCCGTCAAACACGGCAACTGACGAGATAAACAAATAGTTTGTAATAAAAAATAAAACATTATTTCATTAACAAAATTAAAAACAAACAATGCAAAACTATTGTAACAAACCTGATAAAAATATATATATAAAAGATCTAAAAATTAATAATAATAAACATGATAATAAAAAAGAAAATAGAACAGCATCATCGCCTATAAATGATTATGTAGTCGGGCATGGAGAAGTGGCCACCAGTCAAGCTTCGCCTTCGATTCCATCTCTAAAATGCCGTCACTGCCAACGGAATTCCGAGTCCTCGAAACCTCTCGCGTCGCTCCACCGCCGGGATCGGTTGCGGAATCCTCCCTCCCCCTCACCTTCTTCGACATAGGCTGGCTCTACGCCGGCCCGGTGCATCGTGTTTTCTTCTACTCTTTCCCCCACTCCACTTCCCACTTCATCGATTCCCACCTCTCCACCCTTAAGTCCGCCCTCTCCCTCGCCCTCCAAGACTTCTACCCCCTCGCCGGAAAGATCCGCCCTACCCCTGGCAGCCACAGCCAGTTCGAGCTCCACTACGCCGAGGGCGACTCTGTTCCCTTCGTCGTCGCCGAGCACGACGGCGACTTCGACGACCTCTCGAGAAGCAACCCACGCGAATACACCAGGATACAACCATTAATTGCTCAGCTGCCGGAGCCCACAGACGATGGCCAGCGGCCGGTGATGGCCGTGCAGGTGACTCTGTTCCCAAATAGAGGCTTGGCGTTGGCCGTCACCGTCCACCACTCGGCCTGCGACGGCTCAAGCTCCACCCGGTTCGTGTCGTCGTGGGCTTGTAGAGCTTCCGGAAACGAGAAGGCTGCGCCGGCGCCGCCCTCCTTCGACCGGAGCTCAGTTCCGGACCCTAATGATGCGTACTCCAAGTTTTTTAGCAGCCTTGCCGCCGACGCGCAGAACATGGAGTCTATGATGGTCCAATTCGCGCCGCCGGACGCGGTCATCGGCACGGTAACGCTCACCGCAGACGACCTCCGGAAGCTAAAGGAGATGGTTTCCTCCAAAGTGAACAACTCCGCTTTCCGCTGCTCCAACATCGTGGCGACCTACGCTTACGCGTGGGTTTCCCTCGTCAAAGCGCGAGGGCACAACGAGGACACCACTGCTCACATGGCGTTCCCCGGAAACTGCAGGGAGCGAATTCATCCCCCGCTACCAGCGGAGTACTTCGGCAACTGCATCGGCGGCAGCTTCGTCCATGCAAAGGCCGTCGACCTCGCGGGAGAAAATGGGGTGGTGACGGCGGCTCGACTCATCGGGGAAGCCATCGAACAGTTTAAGGAAGATCCGCTGAAGGACGCAGACAAGTGGCCGGATAAATACCAGGCGATCGCGCTGCAGAGGCCGCTGAGCGTTGCGGGGTCGCCGGGTTTCAAGGTGTACGATGTGGATTTCGGGTGGGGAAGGCCGGTGAAGGTGGACATGCCGTCGATAACGTGGGCAGGAGCCATTTCGGTGTCGGAGAGCAGAGATGAGAGCGGCGGAGTGGAGATCGGTTTGGTGGTGCCTAAGACTGAGATGGATGAGTTTCAGACTCACTTCTCGAATGGTCTAAAGCTGCTGCAGTGAACTGATTCGACAGTCGCCATGGCTTGGGATTTAATATCATACAAGTTTCAGAAGAATGATCGTACGTAGTTCTTTTTTACTTATCCACCTACAAAATATGCCTGTTGTCATTTCTGCTGTGTTCTATCTATCATATTTTAGTGAGAATTACTTCCTGTATATTTTCGATTATATCTCCGTGATGGTACTGGAAAACATGGTTTTCAATGCCTAACTAGCATTTCATCCATCTGACATTATACGGCAGCAGTTGGAACGATACTCCAATACAATGCAGTCATCTGTGCATTCTAATTTCCCTCGTCGGTCTTTGAATTTAGGAGAAAAGAAAGCATAGTTGACTTTTGCAACTCTTTGATACAAAAAATGCATAAGGAAACTAAATCGCATGCATCGACTTGTTTTACATGACGAATCCGAAACAAAGGCTGCCTTCTCCAGCAACAAGAAGTATAGTCAATTTACGTCTGATAATATTTTAACATTGTTGCCAATGAGTAAAATATCATCTACGTACAGTACAAGAAATACCACCACGTTTCCGTCACACTTCTTATATACACAAGACTCATCCGGACATTGAATAAATCCATATGACTGGATTACTTCATCAAACCGGATGTTCCAAGACCTTGAAGCTTGCTTTAGTCCATAAATGGACCGATTAAGCTTGCATACAAGATGCTCTTTGCCCTTTTCAATGAATCCCTCTGGTTGCTTCATATAGATGTTTTCTTCAAGACTTCCGTTAAGGAAAGCTGTCTTGACATCCATTTGCCAAATCTCATAATCCATATGAGCAGCAATAGATAAGAGAATCCTTATAGACTTAAGCATAGCTACCGGCGAAAAGGTCTCCTCATAATCGATTCCCTCTTTCTGAGTATATCCTTTCGCAACAAGCCTTGCTTTGAAGGTTTCCACCTTCCCGTCTATTCCTCTCTTTCTTTTGTAGACCCACTTGCATCCGATGGCTTTTACACCATCTGTTGGCTCTACAAGCTCCCAGACTTGATTAGAATACATGGACTCTATTTCAGAATTCATTGCACTTTGCCAAGATGCTGCATCTTTATCTTGGAGTGCTTCGTCATAAGTCCAGGGATCAGCTTCATGTTCACCAAGGACTAAGTCCGAGGACTCTCCTAAAAACATGAATCTGTCATGTTGTCTAACAACCCTCCCACTACGACGAGGCACTACCTGTTCTTGTGCATTTTCTATGACACGCGGTGCAGTTACTTGTGGTATCTGTTGGCGATCTGGATCCCCGTTCTGCGATTCCGGATTCTATCCGCCCCGAAGAGCATAGAACCCCACAGAACAAAAAAACTTTTAATCCCGCCTTGGATCAATTGACAAAGTCTATAAGGAAGACAGTATCAATCGATCCTTCAGGATCGCCGATTCCTAATTATTATCTACGGTTTTTCTAAAATTTTGTTCTAGTAAATAAAAACTTGCGGAAATTAAATTTTACCAGAACCTTTTTGTCGACCTCGCTGCCTTCCGCTGTATTCCTGTCTTCTTCCTGAACGTTGGGTGGACAACGATCCTCCAGGAACAAAGGAACTGCAACCTCCGGATGATGAAGCTTTGGATCTCCTTTCTTCTTCTTGCTGGAACTTGGCCTCTTCTTGTCTCCTAGCTAGGATCCGGCCACCACACCTAGGGGAGGTTCGGCCACCTCAAGAGAAGAAGGAGGGGCGGTGGATGTTGGCGATCTGGATCTCCGTCCTATGATCCGGACTCTATCCGCTCCGAGAAGCATAGAATCCCACAGGACAAAAATTTATCCCGCCTAGGATCAATTGACAAAGTCTATAAAGAAGACTAGATCAATTGATCCTTCAGGATCGCCGATTCCTAAATTACCTTCTACGGTTTCTACTACTAGTTCTAGTACGAAAATAAACTGCGGAAAATAAATCATACCAGAACCTTTAGATGACCTCGGAATCTTCCACTGTATTCCTAGCTTCTTCCTGGACGTTGGGTGGACAACGAACCTCCAGAAATAAAAGATGCAAATTCTCCGGATGAAGAACCTTGGATCGCTTTGCTTCTTCTTCGCAGCAACTTCGCTTCGTCTTGTTTCTTTTCTTGGATCCGGCCACTTTTCTTGTTTTTTTTTTCTAACATGTGTTTAAGTTTTTTTTTGATATTATTGTTTTCAAAAATAGCCTTTAACTCTCAATCCTTCTCTCATCTCACCTTTTATAATATATCTTATAATTTTTAGAACTATCATATCTTTGTTAAATTATATACTATTTAAGTACTCAATTATAATTTTAAAAAACTTTTTTAGATGATTGCTTAATATTGTAAATACTTGGTCTCTAAAAAACGAAAATCAGATAAAATAAGAAATTGCTACTAGTATAATTCTGTTGATTAATTCTTTAGTGATTGTGTCATACCATCAAAATTAAATAGGCTTGATTGAATCTCAATTTTCAAGTTTTCAACAGTAAGCAATTAGTCGCTTGATATCTAGTAATGACATCATATAGTGAGTAAACAAATGATGAAGATGTTGAGTGATGACCAAGTTGATGTTTACTTGAGATATGGAGTGGATTCCACGGCATCTAAATCTAATGAAAAGGTCCATTCCTTGGACACTATATAAGATATCAAGAAATGTGATATAGTGATAAAATAAGAATCACATGTTCCTTTTGAAAAGTTCAGACGTAATGATAGGACGAAAATTATATATATATATAAATTTTTATATGAAAACAACTAATGAAATATGTGATTTTAATTCTCTTATACTTTAGTGGATAGAAATATTATATATATATATATTAACTTTTAATAATTTTGTAAATATTATAAAAATAAAATATAAAGACATAAGATGAATTTATTATTGATAAAGATATATGCCAACAAGCATATTTATACGTATTGTTAAAATAATATACGATATATCTTTGTCTCGACTCATCAGGGAAGCCATCGAACAGTTTAAGGAAGACCCGCTGAAGGATGCAGAGAAGTTCCCGGAGAAGTAATGGGCGATCACGCTGCAGAGGCCAGCTGATCGTTGCGGGGTCGCCGGTGTTCAAGGTTTACGACGCGGATTTCGGGTGGGGAAGGCCGGCGAAGGTGGGCATGCATGCCATCGATATAACGAGGGCAGGAGCCATTTCGGTGTCGGAGAGCAGAGATGAGAGCGGCGGAGTGGAGATCGGTTTGGCGGCGCCCAAGACAGAGATGGATGAGTTTGAGGCTCACTTCTCATTCTCAAATGGTCTAAAACTGCTGCAGTGAACTGATTCACAGTCGCCGTGGCTTGGATTTAAGAACACAAGTTTCAGAAGAATGATAGTAGTTCTGTTTTACTTCTCCACCTACGAAATATGCCTCGTCATTTCTGCTGTGTTCTATCATATATCAGTGAGGATTCAATGATGGTATTGGAAAACATGGTTTTCAATGCCTAACTATCATTTCATCGATCTGATATTATACAGCAGCAGTTGGAACGATACTCCAATACAAGTCAGCTGTTCATTCTAAGTTGAGTTCCCTCGTCGGTCTTTAGATTTAGGAGAAAAGAAAGCATAGTTGATTTTTGCAATTGACTGTTTGCATCAAAAAAAGGCTAAGGAAATGAAATCGCATCGACTTTAACACGAATCATGAACAAAGACTGCGTTCTAAAGCAACCAAGAACAAGTCAACTATATTTTCTTTTCTAAGCTCCAATTATTAAATGATGGATTTAGCTCATACATTTCTAGAAACTGAAAAGAGAAAAGAGGAAGCAGATTTGATGGGGATGAATTAATTAAGCATCATGAAGAAATTTTCGAGGAAATTACTACTGACCTAGGAGCCAGGGAGCTGAATGCACATGTTTAGTAAAAAAGATTAATATGTTTCTTCATAAACTGTCAATGCTGTGTCGTAAGCCAAAGACAAAGGTTTGCATGTTCACAGCGATGTCGTCAGATAGAAGAAACATGTGGAAAGCCAAAGACATGGTTTGCATCTTTATAATGTTCCTCTGTTTACACTCACCTACCCCGCTAAGGGGAGGAACGGAATGTCCTATTCTAATGAAAAAATAATGATAAAACTTGTAATAGTTTGATTTGATTGCTTCCGTTGAATTGGTGTATTACAGGTGCAGTCAATGATCTTACCCGGCATTGATTGTTTGAAAAATCTGAGGATCAACAGTATCCAAATCATTTTTTTTTCATAGAAAGATACATGTGTCTTTAACATGGAGGCAGAGCACTACCTTTCTGATTTCTTTTTGAACGTGTCCTCCATTCCATTCTTCTGCATCTTCCTTTCGACGACATCGTTGTTGACTTGTATGCCCCATCCTCGGTGCTTTAAAACCTCCACAATCTACTCTCGCTAACACGATCAATGCATATGCTAGAGATGAGACAAGTTAAAGGATTCTTGTTCTCTGCCTTCTTCCTTGTCCTCCTCGTCTCTTGGAGCTATTTCGCTACTGCTCAGGAAGTTGGTATGTCATGTTTTCATCAACTAAGCCTCCGCTCGAAGCTTTGGGGATATAATCTTGTTTTTGTGTGTAGAGGATGAGAGAGAGTTCAGCTACGTGGTAGGGAGCCCAAATGGTCCTGAACACTGGGGAGAGATACACCATGAATGGGCTCTGTGCAACAACGGAGACATGCAGTCCCCTATCGACCTCTTGCACGAGAGGGTCCATGTTGTCCCTGGACTAGGCAGTATCCAGAGGAGTTACAGGGCGTCCAATGCCACGCTGAGGAATCGCGGCCATGACATCATGGTATTCATCTTCTCAAATTGTTTTCTTTCTCGTTCATTTTGTAAACAAAGCAGGAATACAACTATATATTATGCTCGATCGATCGATGCATGCAGTTGGAATGGGAGGGAGGAGCAGGAACGATTCACATCAACGGCACCGATTATGAGCTTCGACAGTGCCATTGGCACTCTCCATCCGAGCATAGTATTAACGGGAAGAGGTCCTCCATTTCACTACTCTAAATGCATCTTTTCTTCATGGGAACAAGCCAATCCTTTTCTGATGTTTGAACTCGAGTCTGTTTAATTTGACTTCATGCAGATTTGCAATGGAACTGCATTTGGTGCATGTATCAGCAGATCAACGTGTAGCTGTAGTGGGCATTATGTACGCAATTGGACGACCAGACACTTTCCTCTCAGAGGTTTGGGCTCTGGAGCTTGTTAAGCACTAGGAACATATTTATAAACAGACTACTCACCCTATTTTTTTTCTTACAGCTAATGGAAGATATCGAAGAAATAGCAGATAGAAGAGAAGGGGAGAAAGCAGTGGGTCTTGTGGATCCAAGGCACATCGAATTAGGAAGTAGGGAGTATTACAGATACATGGGCTCTCTGACCACCCCACCTTGTGATCAAGGTGTTGTTTGGACCATCAGTGGGAAGGTATTTAATTACTCGCCATGAACCAAAGTATTTCATTTCATGTTAATTTCTGGACGGTTGCTGATCGTGTATTTTGGAACATAAATTTCAGATAAGAACTGTGTCGAAGGAGCAAACGGCTTTGCTGAGACGGGCCGTGGATGATGTACGAAGTTTCATGTTTAATTTTGAACAGGGCATAGGCATTCATTTACATCTATTTTCTTTCCTCCCTTTTGCAGGAAGCAGAGGAAAACGCAAGGCCAGTTCAACCAAATAATGGTCGGGAGATCCAATTTTACACTCCTTGGCACCGTAAAAATGTTGAAGTCCATCCGTAGAGGAACAGCAGAGTGTATTGCTTAATTACTTGCCAACAGTTTCTACCATTGATTTTGATTTATTGGGAGGAGTTGATTTATGTTCAGGAGAGTAGTGTATTCATGGCTTGTTTAATATCGTCTAAAATAATAAAGATCAGTATACATTCTAAAGATCATGATCCACTCCATCTACAACGTTAATATCAAAGAAACATAAAGAATTTCTTTCTCCCTCCAAGTACCATGAATAGATCTTAGGCATCGTAAACATGAAACACACATTTGTAATATATGTACGAATCATACGAGCAGGTTTGTTCATGAATGCGAATAGTAACCACATAGTGGGCGCATGTTTGTTTAATGAACTAGGCAATAGTTTCTTTTAAAGAAAAGAAAAAATGAAACAGAAATCATATATAGGTAAAAATCAATACAATTGTGTTTTCAATTTCTCATTTTTGTCTTTACCTTGTTCGTTTACATCTGTGTCATGTGAAACTTCTTGTTCAAACAGCTTATAATCTTGTATTAGGAAACAAGAATCCATATCCACTCTCAGCTTGTCTGGAAGAATGACATAAATATGCTCATGTTGTAAGAATCTCGAGTAATGAGATACCAGGAGAGTTGACATGACTGCACTTGCAAGGATGATAACACTTCTCAGATATCTGGTCACTAACCAACCCATTTAGCCCACCTGAACAAGGGTCTAATTTTTGCTGGCAAAGAATATGGTTCGAGAGAATTCGAATCTAAGTCTAGTGTACTTCTGTCTGACCATATGTATACCCCTCTTTCCTGCTTGTTACCAGGAACTGTGTTGTCGAGTATGAATGCCACGATGAGGGCGACCACCATGTTAAGAGATAAAAGAGCATTCAGAGCAAAATTGAACTGCAAAAATTAGGAACCAAATTAGAGGTGAAACTGAAGCATAAAATGGAATTTTCCATGCTCCTATTTTATCTGATTGCCATTTGGAAAACTCCCATTCAAACAGTTTAAGAAAATAATGATCCCATGCCAACCAATCTACTTGAGTACAAGTGAATGCATGAACTGAAAGCTTGTTTGATACCAACTCTGAAAAGAAAATAATGGCAACTATATGGTAATTAGAAAGAATTTTCAAGAATTAGAACCCCAAGTTTTGTGCTTGGAGGAAGAGGAAATATACTTACATTTCTATGCATAATGTTATTAAATACCAACCTGTTTAGTCAATTAAATGTAGCCATACAGGTAATGTAGCAAAGGAAGTGGGTGGGATTTAAAAATCCAATCACTTCTGATAGAATTTGCAAAAAAAATGATGTATTTTGGAAGAAAAAAAACAGCATAGTTACTAAGATTGATATGATTTCAGACAAGCAATTGGCTAACACTATCGAATCGTTATCCAAATTCAATAATTTTTCTGGATTTTAAACCAACTGTCATCACTAAAAATGCCTCTGTTCAGATTAAGTAATCTAACAAACTGAAACAGCTTGTATCACAATTCTGTGTGAAATGGTGCTCAGAACCACTAGTTCAATAATAGTGCTCTCATAAGAAAGGCTTAGTTAGCGTACAGACAATCAAAAGGGATGTCAAACTTACCCCCTCATTGCTTGTATGGACTGGTCCACTTGATGCTGCTCCGTAAGGCAAAAGATAGCTTGGCAAAATGAGAATGGAATTTGGTTCATACTGTTGAAAATATGCAGGTACGGATAGAGAGATAAATAAGGTGAATCCAACAATGATTATATTCCTTGAGCTTCTCGTTTGAGTATACTGCAAAGTAGAAAGGCCAAGTGCAACTATCAAAGCCCATGTAAAGCATAGAACAGAAGCAACCAAAGCAAGCGGAATAGAAGCCAGGAGAGCACCAACTTTTCCTGTCAAAGAGAGGGAGAAAAAAAAATCAGGATATTGGCAAGAAATACAAGCATGGTTCTAGTATGATTGTACATTTAATGTCTAGTATGCTTGTAGATTTAATGTCAAAGTCCAGGGATAATTATCAGTGATATATCCTCGCATAGAGTTTAATGAAGGGATAAGATTCATACAGCCACACCAAATAGTTAGGACAAATACAATTATTATGGAAACTAGAATACTTGCATTTGACTATCGTTTGATTTTTTTTTTTCAACAGAAAGCTTCCTTACCTACAAATGACAACAGAATTAATAGTACTGCTCCAAGTTCCAGAGCCTTTCGGGATGCCATTTTAGTCACATCAAGAGTGTGTATATTCTCACTCAGTGTCACTGATCCAGTTCCAGTTCCCCAGAGTCCAGCTAATATACTTGTCAACCCTTCCATGCCTATTCCCCTGCTGACAATTCCAGGAGTTGGGGGCTTTAGGTTCACTAATAATGATGTAGAATGGTATGAACCAATCTGGATGAAATATCAAATAAGCAAAATTTAAGTTTCATATTGGTTATAGGAATATGTCAGAAAGCAACAGGAAATATTTTGCAGCTTCAAGCTCTCTTGCATACACCCTTTTGTAAAGAACAAATTGTTCAAGTTTGTATAGTCAAAAAGTTTGAACCTTCTAGACAAGTTTTTCTAACATAATTAACAGGAAAACCACTTACCGAGTCAACTGATGCAACGAGCGATATAATGACCATGATAAATGATGTCTTGAAATGAAAGGTGGGAGAGCCCCACTGGAATGGATAAGGAACCCTGACCCAAGCAGCAGTTTTCCAGGCATTAGAAACATCAGTTCGACAATTCTTCATAATAGTCACATGTCTTCTACATCCATCTGTTAAAATGTTTGAACTTGGCACATTTGTATTGCAACCCTTGTAGTTGTAAACCCCGCCCGCTGTCAGAAAGAATGCATACGCCCATACAATGGCAACACTAAGTGGAACCTAGAGGAAGAATCCAGGCTTCTGTATCAGGTGGTGTAAAGGAATATTCAAGGAAATTAAAACAAAAGAAGAGGAAAAAAGGTGATACCGCATAAATTAAGAATAAACGATTCCCAAATAAAGATAATCGCCCGAGGTACTGCATACATGAGAAAGAGAAGAATTCATGATCATTCTACATGAATATCTACTGGAATAGTAAAAGAATATTAAAAGGATGCTTAATTATTGCAAGGGGCAAACCAAATGATCCAATTTATAATTCTTACCAGTGTAAAAATAAGAATCAATAAAATCAAAGGAATGCTGATCTCCACACAATTTCCAGCTTGAGGAAATGCATAGCTGAAATATGCCAATCCTACTGCAGCCACTGTGGGAGCAACTACGACTGGATTTATTAACCTGCAGAATGATAAGACAGATAAGTCAAGCAGGAACAGATACTCGACAAGGAATTATACAAGACATAGTCAATCTTGTCCACTATGGAGAAGAGTAGAATGTCTGAGTCTCTCAGTGTGAAAGAAATTGGACAACATTTGATCACATTCATACGAGAAAAACAAATTGACATCTGAAAATTAGAGAAGTTGGTATTCCAGTATTACAATAAGGCTAAGAGAGAGACATGCTAAAAGAAGAGAGATATTCTAGAAGGAAAGCAGTCAAAAAAGATCAACTAATTGATTTAGATGCAATTTTGATCATGAAAATCCTCCAATGCCTTGGATTAGAGAAATAAAAGATGGACTATTAGATAATAGAGACAATCCTTGGCAAGATAAAACATTAGAAGAAAGTGGAGAAGGTGAAGTTGGTAAATGTGGAGGATGTATTAATTCTGATTCTAGAGAAAACCCATAATAATTCCCACGGTTCAAATGGAGACGCTGGTATTGTTGCTGGTGCTAAGATAGAGATAGTCCTTGTTACATGGATGATATGTCACAGTATTATAGTATTATAGAAGGAGAAGATGTATATGAAGGAGGTGATGTATATAGAGAAGATGGTACACAAGTGTATAGGAGACTCCAGGCTCCCCACTTCTTAAGTGTTAGTTAAACTATTAATAAAGAACATTAATTAATAATTGATGATATTATTAATTAAATTTAAATTATTAATTAATCAATGATTAGTTTAATTTATTTTAATTATTATTAATGAATTAATAAATTAAATATCATTCTGATTTAAAATTATTAATCAGATCAACCAGCAATGGGCCACCCAGCCCAAATGCTAAAGGAAACACCATACACGAAATAGAAAATCAGTAGTGGAACAGCCTTCCAAAATACCTTAGAAGAAGTGACATGAGGCCACTATATCCCAAAACAGCTTGGAAAACTGAACCAACAACCACAGCCCCTTGCAATTCCCTCATTATATGCTTAAACTTCTGCATTTGATCAAAAAGATTTCCATGATAATCAAACAATAGAACAGAGAAAATGCAGTGTTCGACAAGTAAACTAACTTCCAGCATTTGGCAAACAATTGGACATACTTTTTCTTATTGACGGCCAACATTTAACTTCTGCCTTGATTGAATGAAGTAATTGACCAAACACCAAATTAAACAACATGATTTGAATCAGATTAAATGAAAACCAATTAAATCAAGACCACAATCTATTTGCATGATAAAATTCAGGATTCCTAGTGCCACTCTAGAGAGGAAATCTAACTAGCACAGTGGAAGATGTAATTAAAAAAAAAAAAATTGTGCATCAATAGTGTCTTATCCTATAAGGAGGCAGAAACTTACGTTTTCATTAAGGTTTCTGTACTCCTCTGAATTAATGATTACTAACGCAGGAGCCAGATATACAAAGGAGCTTCCCTGGACAAGTGGAAGCCTACTACCAAAATAAGAATGCATTATTGTTGTAACGCCAGAAACTAATAGCATTGTAGAAATGACAGCAGCTGTCTCCTCCTGCCAGTGTAAATTATCAATTCTAAAACTACATCTGTTAGGTTTGTGGTAAAATGTTGAAAACACTGAAAAAATTGTCTTACATCAGTACCACCCATAGCTGGTACCATGATCAAAGGGGTGAATACAAGAGAACCAGCCAAGGATAAGTAATGTTGTATTCCATAAAACATCAGGAACGCTGAAAACAGATTGATATAATGGTTAGTTGTACACAGGCTGAAATATGTATATTGCAACAGAGGATCCAGTCACATACCCTAGAAATGTTACCAAGAAAATGTCAAACAAGATAATAACTCATTCTTGACTAACCCAGATAATCAGCAATAAATTTAAGACAATCAAATGGGCAAGTTCAACAGCTTGTAAATTTTAAGAAAAGTTTGTGCATTTCATCTGCTCTTTACAAAACAAAACAAAACATAGAAACTAAAGATATGGGATCTCCTTCGCTAGTAAATGAGAAACGTTTCACAAGAAAAACATCTGGTTAATTAAGTAGAAAAAAGTTTCTTGGCTATCGCAATCATCTTCATACATGTGATTCAAGCAAATTCTAAAAAAACAATTTATTCATTCCTCATATATGAATGCAATTATTTCATGTTTGAAATGACAAAAACACAAATGCTATGCATCCAGATTTCTTTACAGTAACTGCTGAGATATTGATAACCATTTGAAGTTCCATGAAGAGGTCAAGAAAAGCAACTTCTTTGGTGGAGTTATCCAACTTTTGCACACAGAAACAGGTGTGCAGAGGAAAGTTCTCAAATACAAGACTTAGGTGGGAGTAACTAGTGGCTTCCACTGGGGCATATAATCGTGCCATCCAAGAGGCAAACCCAGAATCTAGTGCATATAGGCTTTTGAAGGGATTTCATTTTGGACTATGATAGGACTCATATTGGGAGGGTTTTGACTGAGGGTTTTTCAGCAATAAAGGTGAAGTGTTCCGTCGCCTTTTGAATTTCCAATAAGCCAAGTTCTTTTCTAAGCATTGAGAGCAACAAATTACCTTTTGGATTGAAAATTTATACTCATCAATTATTTTTTATGCAGTTAATCATATTAAGATTAATACGACGTGAAGATTTGCACATAATATTCTTTTGTATTTTTGCATTACCAGGTGGGTTTCTAATGTAAATCATCTCACCAGGGTTAGTAACTCAATTTCCCCTTGTAAACATACACACAGAAACTGACAATGCGGGACTAAGAAATCTCAACATCCACCACTCTTCCAATCTTATAAAGGCAAAGGCAACCACACACACTGTTAACGCTCAAGGCAGTCAAATATGCCTGGATACCATGTTAGCACTCACTTAAATAGGCATGGGTACACAACAGCAGCAATGGACGAAGTCATTCAGGATTATTAATTCTTGATATGATAATTAGATCAACATGATGATCTTGTAGGACATTGGTGTGTAATTCTTTGATTTTGCATATAATACCTTTGTAATTGAGATCATACAGGTAGGTAACTAAATTATGATTGTTTTCCCTAGTTGCAATATGGAAAATACGAAGTTTCAGTTCTGTACCTTCAGATTGCTGGAAATTCAACTAAGACTAGATCTATTATAGTGTCAGTTGAGAAAATTGACTTACTAATGCCATGGTTGTCGGTAACAGTCGATTGAAAATCTGACGGCTGTTTGTATCCTGATGGATCCTCAGGCTCCTGATCGTCCGAAAAAAAGTCGATCTCTACTCCCCTTTCATCTTTTTGTACTTCCGCCTTTGGATCTTCGTCGGCTTTTACAGGAAACACTAAAGGAGCGCCGTTACCGTGTCCATTACGCACCGGCCCATCACTCTTAACTCTCAAAAGCAGCTCATTTCCAACCTCCCTCCTCTCATCCTTAATCCCGACTCCCAACGGCTCGACCGTAACTTTCCTCTTTTCCTTCTCAGCTCCTCGCAGGCGCGGGGCCGATCTCAACCCCCCTGTGCCTCCGCTCCGTTCCTCCCCCGGCCCATCACTGGCTCGATCTCGGGTTTCCTGGGGAACCCATCCCCGCGTCGGTGAATGCCATTCTCCAAATCCAACCTCGCGGGAGCCTGCGGCTCGTCGGCGGCGTCCCGGTCGCTGACGACGCTGGAGGTCTCCCCAGAAAGATTTGGGTTGAAGCCGGTGCGCCTGGCCCAGGACCTGAGCTCCCGGGGGTTGTGGTCCGTCCTGGGGACGAAAGGTTCGATCCGGTGCGGCCAAGGGCCGGGCTTCTGCAGCCTCCCCGGGCGGAGCTTCCGAGCTCGATCCAGACGCGTCCATGGCTCCCGACTGCAACCGGAGAAGGAAGGGAATGAGATCGGGGAAGGGATGCGAAGCGAAGCGAGAAGTAGAAGGTAAGCAATCACAGATGAGAGGTCGCTTTTGGTGAGTGGGGATAGCATTGAGGAGAGTGGTTTATTCATTGGTTTTTGTCTACGCGAGGTTGGTGGTGAAGCAACTGAAGAAGCTCGTGGAGGGGAAGCTTGTGATTGGCTGTTTTGGCCAAGTTACGGATTAGTCTACCTATATACATATCCAGCGAACCAAAAGCCTGATCTGGACGAACAATTCCTCTTTTTCGGAATGGTATTCCCTGAACCGTGACTTGAAGGAGACACAGAAGGTGAAGATTCTGGATTCCGACGTTGGGTCATTGATCGTTTTTCTTTTAAAAAAAAATATTTTTACTGAGTTTAAAAAGTGACTCCTGACTGCTGTGGTCCTTTGGATATTTGGGCACTGATCGGAAAGTTATAAGAGATGTCGTGGCAATTTTATAAACGGGCGCACCAAACTCTCCTATTTTATTAAAAAGTACAGTAGTAAGTTGGAATAAATATACTAAATGATATACTACTCCATTTTCAAAATACTTTCCTATTTATTAAAAAGTACAGTATAAGTTGATGTTCATAAATTATTCATATACAAGCTCTTTCTTTAAAGATAGTTATGAAAAAATCTTTAAAAATACTTTAAAAAAAGTATTAGAATGACTATGAATATTTTACTGAGGTATTTCATCCTTAATCTTAGACTGAATCATCTGTATTTTGAAAAATCTTTTAGCAAATAATTTTCATTTAACTAAATTCCATTTACTAACTACAACAACTATATGATCTGCTGCCTGCTGGCCTCTGATCTCTCTCCCTCTAATAATTCACTGCCAATTATGTGTTCCAACACTCTTGTTAGTCACTGCATGCTGCGTGCAGCCACCACGCAGCACTGCTACATCACCAGTCACAAAACGCTATCCTCCCCCAGCCTCGTTCCCTTCCAATACGACCGTTGCAGAGGCTATAAATCCCCACAAAAATATACAAACTAACAGTTCTCCGGCTGCGGCTTCCACGGGGCGCAGGACACGCTAATACGACCACGCCGGCCGGCACTACTTCAAGGACAACTACATCGTCGGCTCCATTGACTTCATTTTCGGCAACGGACGATCCATGTACAAGGTACGATTAACGACTGTTAAAACTTAAACACAGGAGAGAGCTCAAACTGAGTACAATCTGTATACTATATCGAAAGGATTGCGAACTGCACTCGATTGCTGAGCGATTGTGGTCGGTTGCGGCTCAAGAGAGGAACAACCCCTACGAGAGAACGGGATTCGCGTTCGTGGGCTGCAAAGTGACGGGCACAGGGAAGCTGTACGTGGGTCGAGCCATGGGACGCCTACTCAATGGTCGTCTTTGCTTACACGTACTTTGACGATGTGGTCGCGCCAGGAGGCTGGGACGATTGGGACGACGACAACATCACCAATAACAAGTACAAATTAATTCTTGATATATAGTTTTTGCTGAAATAATTAGGTTATATATATAATTAGTTTATTTGAAATTATATATAATGAATGGTTTCGTAGGATTGCGTTCTTTGGAGTGTATCGATGCTGGGGACCGGGGGCAGCGTCGGTGCGTGGAGTTTCATGGGCTCGAGAGCTTTATTACGAGACGGCACGACCATTCTTCGCCAAGAGTTTCGTGAATGGAAGACATTGGCTTGGGCCTTCGGATCCTTGACCTTGAAACTTACTCCACCTGAAGCCTCTCAGACTTTTCTGATTTCTTTTGTTGTTGCTTCGTCGGTGTGTACGATCAATAAACTCATGGTACCCATGAGTTTTGTTTATTTGTAATATTGTTTAGTTTTCCACGACGGCAATAAGTTGACAAGAACGTCAATGGCGGAAAAAAGATTGACAAAAATGTAAGAGAGTGGTCCTTCTCAAATGGGGAGGATTCCAGCTTCCATCTCCATTAAGAATTAAGACAATGTTGCATTTGAAGTGACACCCTCAGCCATCCCCAACTAGCTGTCTCTTCTCTTATCAAACTCTCTTAGTACCTTGGCATAATTTCTCGGATTAATTGTCATTATAAAGTGAATTATAAGAATATCGAGGGCTAAATAAGAAACTAAAAACAGTGATCAGCAACATGGCCGGCCCTAATGGAACCCTGACGTTATTAAGTATCGGACGAGAACGCAAAGCAGCAGCAGCAGCAGTTGAAGAAGAGGTGAGGTGGAAATGAAGCGCGTGGAAATGCTGAGGGACTATCTTCCAAAAACTGCAGCGAGCTATCCACCACGACGTAGGAAGCTAACGAACAAAGAAAAGAACAAGTAACAGTGGGACAACAGAGAATTCCAGGCGTGTCGTAGCAGAGAAGGAACAGAAGCAGTTACAAACGTGGAGCCCCTCTGCTAGAGCTCTGCTTCTGCTTCTGCCTCTAACGCAGCATTGCATGTGAGGCGTGATGCTACTGAGCAGCCAGCGAATCCTCCTTTTATACATAGCTATGTTGATAAACAAAAGATAAAGAATAACTGGAGCTTGAAACCAATTGAATTAGCAACCAGAGCGATCTTTCATTGCACTCTACTCAGTGTTCACCAGTGTTGCAGCTAGGAACAACTGGGACTCAAACAAACAAAACAATGCAACTGATATCAGCTAAAAGGAAAGATCAGCAGGTTCAGAAGCCCACAAACAAAAATCACCAACTGAAAGGAAAAGGAAAAGAAAAAACTGAACTGAGCATAATTCTTTGAGCAAAAAACCTGTTTTTTAGTGTGTTCGTTTTGGTTTCTTGTCTTCTTTCATTTCTACACCTCGACTGTTGATTGATCAAATGTGTCCTTCCATATCCGAAATGGCCGACAGCTCGACCTCGTCGTCCGCCGTCGCCGGCGAATTGAGGTCGAAGAGGCTGGTGCTGTTGGCTGAGGCAGCGGCGACCCATGAGGAGGTCCTCAGCCGAGAGCGTGGTGGCGGATAAAGAGGGACTGAACTTTTGGCGACCGAAATGGGCAAGGAAGAAGTGAAATGGGCCCTCTTGTGGCCTCCGAGAGCTTGACCGGAGCTGAAGACTCTTAAGCAGATGGGGCACTGGTGAATCTTGGCATCGGCGGAGTCGGCCTCGCCATAGATCTGGCCAGGCTCAGTGGCCGGTGCGTGGCCATTTGTCTTTTTGTGACTCGCCTGGTGGCCTCCAAGCGCTTGGTACGACCGGAAGACCTTCTTGCACGGACCGGACTGGTACCGGCCTCGCCCCTTCCGCAGCGGCGGAGGCGCCCGCGATGGCCAAACCTTACCCTCCCCCTCACCTTCTTCTTCTTCTTCGTCTTCATCTTCATTGGAGCCTTCGGAGGGGCGGACGTCCACCGAGGCGGCGGCCCAAGAAGAGTCGCGCGAGAGCATTAAAAGGGACAAGGCGACGTCCTCCTCGGGTGTCATATCGGAGATGGAGCTCTCTGGCTTCGCTTCCATGAGGGAGGTCCGCTGCCGCTTTACCGGGTTGTGGACGGCAGTGGGAGACTCCGTATCGCTCTCCCGGTCCTGAACGACGACGCTGGATCCCGCCTGAAGCTCCTCCGAGGCGAACTCGGGATCCACGAGACGGAAGCTCTTCCTAGGATTCGCTCTCAATCCGTATGAAGCACCCACCTCCTTACCCTCCACTTTTTGGCCCAACGAGGCTGAGGAGCCACCTTGAAGCAGCGAAGTGGCGGCGGCGGAGACGGCGTGGAAGCGCATGTGGCCCCCGAGCGCGCGGCCGTTGTTAAAGCGTCGGAAGCAGAGGTTGCAGGAGTAGCGTAACCGCTCCATGGCTGGCTCGACGCAAATCTAGCTCGAATTCTCTTCTTCTTCTTCTTCTTCTGTTGAGCAAGAAGAATTAGAAGAGTTGTTGACAAGCATTCGTCGAACCATGAACGAAGGGTAACGAACGAACTGCGACAATAACAAGAAATAAAGAAATTTATTTATTAAATCAAGAAAAAGAATAAATGAAAAAGGTTATATATGTTTATATCAAATTTTCTCTTGCCATTAATTCCTCATAGCTAATTTAGAAAACACCACCAGTTTAGTTCCTTTTAAAAGTTAAAATTTAGGTCCAAATTAATTAAATTAATTATTTATATATGAATATTATTATGGTTAAAGTTAGTTACAAAGTGTAATAAAAATAGCTAGTGGAAGTTAGGATGATTAGTTTATCATCTTTTTGGACACCTTACACTAAACTTTACTTCAGCTCATCAAAATTCTTCTCCATTTACATCCACTCACTCTTAGAATCTTGTTCTTGATATCTTGCCTAATCGTCAAATTTCACCCTAAACTAATAAATAGAATCAAGCTCATATTCTAGCCAATACTACTTAGAGGGATTCAATCAATCTCGATCGAATTCCAACTATCATGACCAAATTGTATCTATGACTTAACTAAGGACATGTGGACTTCTTGTTGTGCATACATAGATCCCAAAGGCTTAAGCCTTGCGAGTTGAGAGATAACAAAAATCTCATTTTGTGTTGTACTTAGCTTGTATAGGAAAGTAGAATGATAATATAAAGAGAGATGATCATGTAAATTTTATCGAAAAGGGGAAAGATAGAGTCAAGAGCAAAAAGCATTATTTACAAAGAATGAAAGAGTTTTGAACGAGGAGGAGTTGGATAGCAAAGAAAGGCTAAAAATGCAAAAATATATGTGGTCCAAACTCACAAAACTACTTTATGGATCCATACAAAACGAGATTGTGAAAGATTATACAAGACAAGATTATATATTATTCGCATCTTCATCCTACCCTTTTCTACAATGAACAAATAAGCTCTTGTGAATCTTCCTCCTACTACTTGGACGACGAAGAAATGGATCTTCATGATGATGAAGTTGAGCATCATGCATTCAAAATTGAAGAAAATGATGAAGCACAAAAAATAAAAAGACTTCACAACTATCCATTAAGGTAATTAAGTTCATATGAAGTATATGAGCACCAATTTACTTATGACACATGTAACGAGTCCAATGTATCTATACTAATGAAAAAATATTCATTTAGGTTTTAATTTTCAATATAAATTTAAGAAAGTGATCGCTAGGATGTCTCTTGTCTCTTTAGACTCAATATTTTAGCAAGCATTAATTGAATAATTAACAACCAAAAATTAAAAGCTTGTAATAAAATATATGGCAAATAAATAAAGTATAATGATGCTCATTAACACCAATCTAATTAATATTTATCCGACATTTAAAAGGATTCCATAACTTACCTCACAAAAAATTTGTTGTATTGCAACTTTAACTTAAATGCATAGCCATTAAGAAATCAAACCCATTTTGATGTGCACCACATAGTTTTTTAATAATATCTCTTTACTTGACACTAAATCAAATCTAAAAATTTTAGCAGAAAACTCTCTGCAAATTTAATTAATTCATTTATTGCCAGACCAAATACAGCTGTTGATCTTCATTTCTGCACTCATTATTACATTCTTAGCATATCCAACCTTATTCTCGTAGCAATTTTAGTAGGCAGCCTGGCAAGTCATTGTCTCTCTTTTACTAATTATTCAAACATAGTCCATAATTGCACAGACAATATTTCTCTTCCAACTCTTTTTTTTTCAATTTTTTTCTTGTATACCTAGAAACATTCAAATATCTCTTCATGAAGAATCAATTTTCAATGAGATTTGTGGCAAACAAAGGTAATGATATTAATTCCAATAGGCAAACATTTTCAAGTTAAATTTCAATCTGTAGGTGCATGCCTCATGCATGACGACTGAGTGAGTTTTATATCTTGTTGTCCCTCACAAAATATATATACTCCCATTCCTTGGCTTTTGCAAATGTACTTAAACTTCCTACCTTATCCATGCCTCTATATATTATATATAACAATCATCTACTACCAAGCCAGTTACATTAATATTTTTTTTATTTTTGATAAATTTGTGTTTATCATGTCTTTATTATAATATTTAGAATAACGTGGGCAAACAGGAAAGAGTCCTGCACTTTTCTATGTAGGAAACAAACTGTGAAGTGGGAAGGCTGGCTGGCTGGCTTTCCAATGCTGCAATATATTCTTCCAACCTCGGAAGGAAACGATATTTAGTATACGCATTGACTCCAAATACTCATAACATCCCCCTTTAAATTAATCAAATTCTCTTTTTATCTCTTTCTCTCTGTCCATGATAAATGCATGCAGTGCCTCCTTGTCTTCTTCTCTCTTCTTCGATGAGGGCAAGGCCAGAAAGAAGATTCCTTGAGATAGCAAGTCTACCCTCTCCTCTACCTGTCGCTTTGTTCCTTGTTCATGAGAGTGCAAGTACGGGAGATGAGCAGCAGTGCAGGGGGACGACTCTTTATCCTGCTGCTCCTCTACTTTCTCTGCTCTTCAGGTGATGATCACTGCCCAGGGTTTTGCATTCTGAATCGATTCGAGCTTTCTCTGATGTGAATGTTTTGGTCTATTAGTTGCGTATGATCCAATGGACCCCGACGGCAATATCACCATCAAGTGGGATTTCATGACCTCCAATGACAACCATTACACGGTGATCCATTTATTCTCTTCTTTGATTTTGTTTCTGAAAGATTGATTCTTCTGAGTTTCAACTGTGATCGATCGTTCAGCATCGTTTTATTCATTCGATCCTCTTTTTGGCCGTCTTGCATTCTGACAGTCTTCATGATTTCTTGTTGCTCTTGTTGTTCTGCAGGTTTTGGTGAGCATCTACAACTACCAGCTTTACCGGCACATCGAGATCCCCGGCTGGCGGCTGGGTTGGACGTGGCCCAACGACGAAGTGATCTGGGACATGCGCGGAGCAGAGTCGACCAACCAGGGAGACTGCTCCCGCTTCAAGGGCGACGCCCTCCCTCACTGCTGCGACAAATCCCCCACCATCATCGACCTCCCCATAGGCGCCCCCTACAACCTCCGAACCGCCGACTGCTGCCGCAGTGGCGTCCTCTCCTCCCTCGCCCAGGGCCCCTCCCTCATCCGAGCCTCCTTCCAAATGGTCATCGACTCCCGCAACATCACCGACGACGCAAATCCCAAGCCGTACAACTTCACCCTCGGAGTTCCCGGTTACAGTTGCAGCAACGCAACCACGGTGGCGCCCAGCAAGTTCAAATCTGACACCCAAAGGACCACCCAGGCACAGTGTGAGTTCTAAGAAACTTACATCTAGAGTGGCAGATCATGCCATGGTAAGCGATTGCTTACGGTATGTGTTTCTAATGCAGCGACATGGGAAGTGATCTGCTCCTACTCGCAGTTCAGGGAATCAGCAACGCCCAGTTGCTGTGTCTCATTGTCGACTTTCTACGACAACACCATCGTTTCCTGCCCTGACTGTAGCTGTGGCTGCCAGGGTACACCAACATCACCTCTCTGCTTAAGGCAAGCTCGCCGTGATCTGGAACACAATCTGCATGCCATTTCAGTGCATAAATCCACTTGTTTTTGCATTGAATGTTGCAGGGATGATGAGCAATCCAGGTTGAAGGAACTGTCTAGTGACGGTGATGGATCACAAGGCCCTCTTCTCTGCACAAAACACATGTGCCCCATTAGCGTGCATTGGCATGTGAAGGTCAGCTACAAGGAGTACTGGAGAGTGAAGATGACCATCACCAACTACAACATGAACAAGAACTACAGTGACTGGAATTTAGTGCTGCAGCATCCCAATCTTCGAAGCCTCGTGCAGATCTTTAGCTTCAATTACCACCCTCTCCTTCAGTATGGCAGTATCAGTAAGTACAGATACATGTTTATGCCATAGATAAATTGTAATGTAGAAGGAGGAGCTGAAGCTGTTTCCTTCTCGCAGACGACACCGGTGTGTTTTGGGGGATCGAGTATTACAATGACATGTTGCTCAACTATGGAGAGAACGGGAATGTGCAGAGTGAGATGCTGCTGCACAAGGATACGGAGGAGTTCACGTTCAAAGGAGGCTGGCCATTTCCGAGGAGGTTATCTTTCAACGGCCACGACTGTGTCATGCCACCACCGGATTTGTACCCGTCGCTGCCCAAAGACTACTCCATGGCTTCTTCCCCGTTGGTTTATGATGTAACTGTGTTTCTATCCTCAATTTTGCTTTCTGTGGTTTTAGTGCTACTGTGATTATGCAGTCTTTTGTCATACATTTGAATAGATAATTTTCTCATAATAGGAATTTGGAAGAGATATAATATGAGATTTCGGCCTCTTGGTTCTGTGTTAAAATTTGCTAATATGATAAGTGATGTGGTATGGAATCGTACTAGAGTTGTTGGTCGAAATGAAGATGAGTTGAGCAAGCCCCCAAAAGTAGTGAACTAGACTTAGATGAGACTTGAATCAGTCTAGTCGAACTAGTTTGGTGCACGCATCCCTAAGAGTCTAGGTTGTTCTTTGAGGTCAGCCACATATGTCGATCTTATCTCTGACTCAGTTTATGTGTCAATCTCAGTTTCATCTTGATCGCGTTGATCTCATCCACGATTCGACCTCATATGTCGACCTCATTTTCATCTCATCCTTAAGCGTAGATCTCAACCTCATCTTGTCCCTAGGTGCCGACTTCATTTGTGATTCGATCTTAGACGCCGACCTCATCTCCAACTCAGCTGCCGACCTCATTTCAGCACCAAACATCAACTTTATCTTTATAAGGCTAGTCGGCATTGATCTCATCTCCTCATCTGCATCTGACTTGGATTCATATGACCTCTTCATTCTCGGGACTATTTTTTTTAGAGAACATGTAATGTATATTCTGGAAGATATGGACAACGAAAATACGTATATCAAGACATATCATAAATGATAGCAAGTATCTTCAATGTATCATATACGATCAACATACTCTAAAGGGATGTCACATTTTAAGAAACAAACACATAAATAGTTCTTTAAAATGTCGTTCATCTCTATAGGCACAAGCATACACACACAAAATCTTAATTTTCTTCAAATCAATATTCTCATTTTCGTGAAACCCTAACTTAAGCGTCAGAATCACTTATCGGAATTCATTTTCGGTATCATTTTAACTGGAGTATTTTTCAAGATTCTTTATTTCTTTTGACATGACTATTTTCAAAGAGACGTGCACGTCATCATGTTCACTCACCAATGGTTTGATCATAATCATCCATAGGATCATAGTTAAGCATATGTATTAGGTTTTGTATCAAACAAGTTCACAAAAGCTACAAAATATGTTTAGATATATTTGTCCACTATCAATCCTGCAAAAAGGTAAAATGTTGACCCCGAGCGTTCCACGATTATTTATGGAGAAATAAATCAAATATGCAATAAGTCCATAAGGAGATCTTACTTTCAATACATAAGGAGATCTTACTTTCAATACCAAGAGACCCGGACACATCTGTTCATTATCAAACATGCATTGGACATGGTGCACACATCACATAATGTGCTGGAACGCCTACATAAACAACGAGCTGGCATTGCCACCCAAATGTAACAAGGAATTAAGTTCAGCATGTGAACGTTTGGTTGTGGCAGCTCATAAACAGGGCACTGCCATAATTGAGCTCCCCGTATTAGTAGGGCCATAAGCCTTCAGGTCAAACTCTCTCATGCCCTTTCTCATTCATCAACACAGAGACAAATTAAACCTAAAATTGCATGAAAGATTAACAATACTATGCAAAATCTAAATGGAATTAAAGTTCAGAATTAAATTTCGATGGAATTGGACAACTGGAAGAAAAAAAATCATATAACTTCCACAGGGGAGGGGAGGGAGGATTTTAGAAAACGTGACAAGTCACCACAGCCACGTGATGGCCGGCCATTGCATTCTTCCAACGCGCAATCATTGGTGAGGTGATCTGTCACCTTGTACTCCAATCTCAGCTGGACCCCACCAATCATAGCAAGGAGAAAGTTTCAAATATCACATTTATAGGGTTGGAAAATGATGGGATTTCAAATTGTACACTTATTTCCTCACCTCGAATTCAATCCAACAATTAATAGGCTCTCAGCAGCAGAGATGACAACGGGTTTACCCTCTTGACTTTCTTGTTTAAATATAATAAGATTTATAATTAATTAATTATATATTTATTTAAACCAAAAACACTCAATATGCAAATTTTCTTTTAGAATTTGTATTATACAAATTTGCCTCGTCTCCTAATGTATACTTTAAAATTGACGGACTGAATAGACATTTTCCCCCAACGTTACAACTCTTTTTTGCCATCGCATGCTCCTGCGACGGCTGCGATGGACGACAACGTCTTCTCCCGCAGCATCCCGACCACATCCGCCATTGTGGGGCGGAGGCTCGGGTTACTCCCCACGCACACTGCCGCCACCGCTATCACCGCCGATGCCTCTCCGGCTTCGTACGCCCCGCCCAATCCCCACGCAACACTGCCGCCACCGCTATCACCGCCGCTGTATGCCTCTCCGGCTTCGTACGCCCCGCCCAATCCGGCGTCCACCGCCTCCTCCACCCGCCCCGCCGGGTTGTGCAACACCGGGGCCATCTCCGCCGTCAGCCGCCGCTCGCGCTCGGCGTCGAACGCCTCCGCCCCAGTGACGAGCTCCAGCAGCAGCACCCCGAAGCTGTACACGTCGCACTTCTTGGAGACCATCCCCGAGCGGAGGTAGTGCGGGTCGATGTACCCCGGCGAGCCCACCACCATGGCGAGGCCGGATCTTGGCGGCCCCACGGCCGCCGAGAAGCCCACCCGGGCGGATCCGAAGTCGCACAGCTTCGCCTCCATCCGCCCATCGAGGAGCACGTTCGCGGCCTTTACGTCGCCGTGCACCACCTGGGGATCGCACTCCTCGTGCAGGTACTCCAGCGCCTGCGCCACCTGGTACGCGATCGCCATCCGCTGCGCCCACGGCAGCACCTCTCGGCCGTGGAGCTTCTCATGGAGGCTCCCTTTCGGTACGTACTCGAACACCAAAGCCCCTTCTTCCTCTGCAATCCAATCGCGATCCGAAACCTCGAATTAGGGAAAACGCAACAGAGGGTTCGGGGGAAAAAAACAGTAACAGAATTAGGCTACAGATCGCGAACCGTGGTCATCGCAGTAGCCGAGAAGACGGACTATGTGGGAGTGGTGGAGGCGGAGGAGGACGTCAAGCTCCTGACGAAAAGCGCGGTGGAGGCGCTCGCTGGGACGATGGAGCTTGACGGCCACCAGGGAGAAATCCGGGAGGCGGCCGAGGTAGACGGTGCTGGTTCCTCCCTCGCCGACCACCGCGGAGTCGGCGAACTTCCCGGTCGCAAACTCGACCTCCGCCCAACTGAACCGCCGTGGCACCGGCGCCGCCGCCTCCTTCTCCGGCTCGGTTTCCGGTTCATCAGCCACGCGGGCCTGGGCCGGGCCGAGGTCCGACTCGCCCGGGTTCCGGAAGCATCCGCAGAGCGGTATTCTGTACACCCTCGGAACATCGTAACTCAGGCGACAGAATCTAAAGCAACAGGCAGCAAGGAGACGGCGGCCGGAATGGCAAAACGGATAAAACTTAGGGAAATGAGAGACGAGAAGAGGAGAATGCGAGAGGGATGGAGAAGGAAGAGTACATTTATATGAAGACTTCTATTCACCTAATTTATGAATGGAATAATAAATTAGGTGGATTGTAAGGAATACTGGGATGAGCTTGGTCAGACTGAGAATGATTGTATGGAGGTGGTGGTGGTGTAGAAGTCAAAGTAATGGAGGAGGGGATGGTTGGTGAGAGGTCTGTCATCACTGGGGAAATCATCATTGATGAGTATTTTATGGATTCATAATGTTTCTTATTCCACAAAACAATTAGCAACTCCTTTTTCCTTTTGCTACAGCTTGCTTTGGCATAACTCTGTCTTTCTTATCTCACTAACTTTGTCTGAGGTGCCTTTACTTTTTAGAAAGAGGGGATTTAAGAGAGTCTTTTCCCTAATGTATAAAGTATTTTTAGCTGAAGCCCTACACCGAATACAATGACACTCCTAGGTTTCTACATGTTGGTTCAAAGCTAGATATACAAGTTTATGATTTTGAATGCACGCCAGATATTATACCGTTGTTAGGTTGTATAGATCATGAAACAGCTAGTCGAACTTAAAAAAAAAAACGTTTCCTTCGTGCTTCAATTTCTCCTTTTCTCTCCCTCTTGTCTTGTTCCTTTCAAGTAAACAAAGATCTTTAAATTCTCTTTTCCAGATACTGCTCTCCCTTTTGAGACGAGTCTCAGTCAAAGGAAATGAACAAGAAGCTCTCAGTCATGCAGAACACGTTTTCCCATTGTTACAATAATCCTTATGCATATTGATGCGGCGGAAATCTATTACTTTCATGTGTCACACGGGAATAAAGTCATGATGAACTGTCAATCAAAGGATGCTCTACTGAGTTTCATCCCATAATGTTGGTTCACTCTTATGATCAATAACCCCTAAGACAAAGAAATATATCAAAAGATATGGACAATTGAAACACATCCTATGTACTTTTTTCGAATGTTTTTATATCAACTCTATTATCCATACGCATGGACACACATCCTAATTTTTTTCAGCTTTAATCTCCTCTCTCATGCAACATCTTAATTTGAATGTCTGAATAGTTTATCGGAATTTATTCCCGATGTTATTTTAACTCTCTTTTTAAATATTTTTCAGGTCTCTTATCTCTTTCAACAACTATTTCCAAGGAATATGTATGTCAATAGGTCGTTGGCCGATGATTTGTTCATCTATTGTATTTGAATGAAATAAATATTAAACAAACAACCTGATTCGGCAAGTTGTTAATACAACATGATATATCCCAAGTTGACTATAATTCGATCATGTTGAATTTTAGCAACTCTCCTCATAGAGCCTAGGTGCTTTTTTTTATATTGGGCGTAAGCTCTAACATAAATCCTAGACCTTTTCATCCAAAATAAGATCAAAATTGGCAAATTTAAATAACATATTTTGTATCTTTAAAAATGTGTACATGACTGAGCCAAATTCATATAAAAGGAGCAATTAGTACAATGAATCTAGAAGCAAATCTACTAGATAATAAGAGAAGATCAAAGCGATACACTACCTTTTTCTGTATTTGGATAACAAATGATCCACTACCTTTCCTAACATATGAAGTGACGAAGCTATAAATAATGAACCATAATCTCACAAAGGTTTAATTTGACATCGATCGGTGTTCAAGATTGATCTCTCAAAGAATGAAAGGACCCTACTTGATCAATGGAGATGCCATCCTCCTCATGCTTCTAGTTTTGAGTACTTAATTCTCTAGCTACTTTAATCACCTAAGCAATTGTCATTGATCATTCTCTTTTTTTCCTTGTTAAGTCCTTTGCTGTTTTGAATACATGTGGCAGTGATTGGCACACATTTGAGCAAGATGAATGCCGATGAGGGTATACCACAATGCACTGACAGTATCTGTATACCTACTCTTTGCCAACAAACATGTAATAACTTTCGTGGAGAAGTGGCCCAAGGTAGCTGCGATATTGCTCCTCCCAGTTGCTACTGTAGCTACAATTGCTCATCAGGTAACCAACAAATAAATTGTGATCGTAGCAAATATATATTTGTTTTCCACAGTAGATTATAACCACTTCAAAATTGAAATCTATCTGTGTGTGTGCTTGTGTGTGCAGCTGAAGGTCCCACGTCGTGTGCTACTGGATACTGTGACAGAAGCATATGCCAACAGATGTGCGATACTGTTGGGGTTTCCAAAGTTGGTGCATGCGGTGGCGCTGATGGGACTACGTGCACTTGTGTCTCTGATTGCCCTGGACAGCCACCCTCATCAGTTACTAGCTACTCAGCAAAACAAATTAAAACCTTCGAGATTTCTAATTGATGCATTTAATCGAATATCAATTGTGCATGAATGAGCATGAAGATCGATCACATCTGTCTGTTGCTAAAGCATTAATAAATCATATCTAAAGAAAAGTTAGCAGTTTTTTTTTTGCCTTCCTCCCCAGAGTTTGGTCAGTCATGCTGTGTGTTTGCCTCTAGGCAATTTGAAAGATATATTTAGTATTTTTAACGTGAAATTACTAGCAAAAGAGTACGAGTATAACGTAGCAGCAGGCGAGGTGGTGGGCCTCCATTACGACTGAACACATGAGAAGCTCCGACGGCGGAGACTCTCACCGCCGGCGGCGATCCTGGTGCGGACGTTCTCGAACTTGGCGGCGGGGCAGGGTATGGTGATGCCGCCGGGGTGGTGGAACCCGAACTCCTTCTCCGCCTCCTGCAGCAGCTCCGCGAACAGAGGGTGGTTGAAGTACATCACCGGAACCGTGTACCTCCGCGGTGCTCCGTCCTCCTTCTCGCCCCCGACGTACACCGACAGATACCCTTTCGGCGGAGGCCCGCCCTGCGCTTCCGCCTCTCCCTGCTGCATCTTTCGATAGGCCCCGCGGATTCTAAAGGAGGGTAGTCGGCTCACGAGGAGGCGGCCCCAGTCGCTGAGCTTCGCCGTCATCGTCGAGGAGCTCTTGTAGCCGGCGTCGCGGTCAAGGCGGAGGTACCGTTTAGCGCGGCGGCGAATGAGGCACCGCCATGATCGGCGGAGGCGCAGCCCCAATCTAAAGCCGCCGTATTTCATCCTTTCTTAAAAGAAGAAGATGGAGAAAGCATCAAAACCAGCGGTGAAGAAATCCACGAGAACGAGATAGAGAACAAACAAAGGCTCAAATAGCAGTAGAAGAAGACGACTCAGTCAACAGTGCTCTGTGATTGGCCATTTTCCGTAGAATTAGTAGAGAAAATTTTATTTAATCACGCGTTATCTTTTTCTTTGTAATACTTTAAAAATATAAAGATAAAATAATAATAATAATCTGTAAGAGTATTTTGATTGTATTTTTCAAAGTAGGTGGATGAATGAGTATTTTAAAAAATAACTAAAATATAAAGGTGAAAAGAAGAAATACTTCTAGTGGTATTTGACAAGTCCGTACAAGGAGTGGTTTACAGAAAATGCCTACCAACTTCTGTGCACCGCGTTTCAAAATTAATTATTAATAAATCTTTTCAAATTTTATATTATAAAAAACGACTTTGACATTGAATTGTATTTGCATGAAAGTTGCATTTATATTAGTTTTATTTGTTTTTTCTTGAATGTCAAATTGTCGTATTAAATGAAGATAAGAACGCGGCAAACTATCAAAGCTTCGAGAAACTTGATGGGGAGAAAAAAGGGTACGTGGAGAAAAAGTTGAGCCCGAGATTGACTCGACCGGAGGATTGCCAATCTAGGAACCCAAATTTGACACGATGAACTCGTCAAAATTAATTTGGACAAAAATCTAAAGAGCGTTCAGATTTTATAAATCAAGTTGAATGGATATCCCATTTAATACACATGGTCTAAAATATCTTTACATTATCTAAATACTTGAATGTGTAAAGATTAACATGTAGCTTCTATCATGGATAGAAGTTGGCTGTTAGCTTCTACATCAGAAATCATGTAGAAGTTAACATGTCATTTTTACAACGTAAAGAAGTTGATTGCTAATTTAATTTTATATTATTTTTTAATGATAATCTAGTTAAAATAATATTTTAACGAGTAAAATAAGCGATGATAACTTTATGACATGCATTTGATCACGACTATGTAAAAATTAATATGCACTCTAAATTTACACTAAATATGTTGAACATTAATATTTTATAGAAATCATAAATATGCCATAAAAGCTACTAAATAACTTTTATATATTGTAATAGCTATTGAATAATTTGGATTATAGAAGCTACTTGATACCTATTAAATATTATAGAAATTTTACAAAGGATTGGATTAAAATATTTTTTCAAGATAAATTATAAGAGAGATGCTCATTTGATTTATAAAAAACATTCTTTTGATTTAAAAGGGACGTCCTTGTGATTTTTACCCAATTAATTTTTATTTTATTTCTTTTCTTTTTTGGATAAGTTTGATGATAAATAATATTAAAATAAAAAGTGCTGACTATTTTAAGTAGATAAAAAAGAGCCATCGAGTGTCCAAATCTGTACTATTTACTAGAACGTGAATCGAATGATTTCGACAATGTGTTTAACAAACACATAATGGGCCTCGGCCTTCTCTAAAATGAACAGCCCAAATCTAAGATTTGATGCTAAAAGTAGGTAAAACGTTGATCAGACTAATCAATACAACTAAGATTTGGTTGACCGTTGACCGAATCTTAGATGGAAGCCCGTTGGTGGATTGGCCGCTTCAATGGCCAGTGATAAAAACACTACACGACGCCTAGGAGCAACATTGAGATTGTTGATCAGTCAACCAGAGAATCAAATATTTAAAGTTCCAAATTCAACTATAATAAGTTTGTTAAGATTTTCTCTTAAATAAATAATGAATAGTAGATTCGAGAACATTAAAAATTAAATTAAATTATTATTTTTACTTTCTAATTTACTTGGATGAATCAATAAATTTTTTATAGAATTAAATCGATCATTTTTTAAATTAATCGATGCCAAACCAACTTAAAAAAAAAACTTTTATTAGGTGCCGCTCACTCCGCGATTTAATCAAATTTTCTCAAGTGTCAATCAACTCGCTCTTAATGTTTAGTGTTTAACATGAGTGGGATCCATACTCTTGATAGTTTGTTTTTTTATAATATAATATTGTTTATTGGTGGGCCCCATTGGCCTTGATAGATATTTCTAGTATTGAGATATACGATATGCGTGGTTTACGAATTTTCTAATCACAATGATTTATGAATATTTCAATTTCTCTAAATAATTTTTAACGACGTGTCCAAGTTGCAACACAACGACACCGTTGGACGCAACCGTAGCTTCGTCTTTTTCTCATTTTTATAATGTTTATTTTTTAAATAAAGTCATTTATTATATTTATTTTTAAGAAATCAGGATTCCCTCACGTTACTATTTATGCGACCCAAATCTTCCACTTACCACGACAGGAATGGTAATGGAAGACTGCGAACCCAACTCCTGCTCCTCCTCCTCTTCCTCTTTTTCTTCCTCCTGTTCCAGCCCTATCAATGCTGGGAAGGAGGCTCGCAAGGGTGCCAGTTCTGATGCCGGCGGCGACGGCGGCGGCGGAGGTAGGAAGAAGAGGAGCAACGACGGGAAGCACCCTGTGTACCGCGGCGTCCGGATGAGGAGTTGGGGGAAGTGGGTGTCGGAGATCCGGGAGCCGCGGAAGAAGTCGCGGATCTGGCTGGGGACCTTCCCGACGGCGGAGATGGCGGCGCGGGCGCACGACGTGGCCGCGCTGGCCGTGAAGGGCCCCGCCGCCCACCTCAACTTCCCGCATTTGTCCTCCGAGTTCCCGCGCCCCGCCTCCGCGGCGCCCAAGGACATCCAGGCCGCCGCTGCCCTCGCCGCCGCTATGGCGCCTGACGCCGCGTCGTCGACTCCGTCCACTAGCGGTGACGCGGACGACGCGCTGTTCGATCTCCCTGACCTGTTTCTGGATGGGGGCGGGAAGGAAGGGCTATGCTACGTGGCTTCCTCCTCGTCGTGGCATCCGGCGGCGGCAGCGGAGGAAGCTGTTGAGTTCCTAATGGAGGAGCCATTCTTCTGGGCCTACTAATCTACTATGTGCGCTCATGCTCACCATTACCTCAATCTGTTGCTCTCTACTCGAGCAGAAGAGCAGTGCTGCAAATGGGAGCTCCCTTGGCGGAATTCAATCCCACCGTATCCAGATTTTTAAGTAAATGAATTCTGTCTCACTCAACAGCAATTCCATTCTTCCACTTGTTCTATATGGCATCAATTTCACTGTACATACTTCATTTTTGTGAGTTGAAATCCTTCTTAATTTCGTTGTAAACGAGTGAAACATAATCCTCGAGTCTCTTGTGTGCCATTGAGGATATAGGAGGAACAAGACGGTGGTTTGTTTTAGATTTCTATGCTAAAATGGAAATCACTGACTTGTTGCCATTGCATGTGTTGTGTTGCTTTAATCCAACTGGTGTAGTGACAAAAAGTAAGGCACTTCGCTTTTATTTATGCAATTTTACATCGATTCATTAGTTGCCAGTGGTCTTGGTTTTAATATGAGCTATGAATGATGATAGATTGGAATAGAGAAATATCCAACAAAGAATAATGAACTTCAATATGTAAGGAATTACTTAGATGACTGTAGATATTGTTCTTTATGAAGAATCCCTTGAGAATTATTATGAACGATGACTGTGTCATTCTTATGAGGAAGTATTATCTCATCACACTTGGTGAGCTCTAATAAAAACTCATGTTGGTTTTGCATAAATGAATAATAAAGAATAGTAATGTGAAATTTGACAAACTATGCTCTAGTAGATTTTCAATCCATCAATGGTTGATGAAGTTTATGCATATGATTTGGCAAGTGTGGTAATCTTAGAAGCCGTACAATGTAAATTTCCTCATCTTGATACCTATTAAAAAAATGCAATCTTTGTATCAAACTAATATGAGGATCAATGTTGTTATAAAGTGATTGTTACGATGATACCATTAGTCATTTGAACTTGAGGTGAAACATACATGAATAGGTTGACAGTGTACAAGTTTGCATTGGAGAAAATGTCCAATGCATACTTATATTGTTGACAGTGTACAAGTTATAATGAAGGGTTTGGGGAAGAGAAACCAAAACCCTTCATTATAAGTTGATGGCATGTGATAAATCAAATTGACAGGAAGTTATTTTTTTTTTCTCTGTAGTTGTAAGGGAAGTTGGAAGTCAAAGTCTGGACATAATTTGCACCTAATAATGATGCCCTTTGATTCTTCCCAGATTGGCTGGACATGTGGCTCCAGAGACTGTTGGCTGCCATTACTGCACTCTCTCCCTCACCTTCAGGAATCAATGCACAGGAGCAGAAATTTGCAAGTGATGCCAAATATCAATGGAGCATCATTGTCCAGTGAATGAATGATGTGGATTGGTGTTTCACAAGTCTTGTGAGCTGCCAATTTGGCAATGAACAACTCAATTTGGCATAAATAACTGTGAAAAAGTTAGCTGCACCACAATTTGTGTTGTCGTTCATGCCATTACTTCATGAGTCTGCCAATTCAAGAGACTAGCTAGGCTGGGGGGCATTCCAGAAGCAATCATCTCAAGCTTTTTCTCCTTCTCATCTAGGTAAAAGGGAGGTCTGGAAAAGGAGTATGGTTGTGAACAGTCTGTATCTAGCATTAAGTTTGAGTCATGATGCATGGCATCAGTAGTTCACATATCCTTTAATGAAGTAATAGTTGCTAAGAAATCAGTGCATGGAAACATGGTGACTGATCTCCTTGCAGCCTTTAGCAACTTGGTTACTTGGATGTGGTTTGAATCTTGATTCCTCACTTTTACTTTGGCAAAGAGGCATAAAATTTGCACTCTAGTGTTTGTTGATCTTCTGTTTACAGTATGAAAGGTGTAAGCTTTTTGCAGTACCATAAGACAAGTAATCAGTAGGCAATGAGACAAGAAGACAAAGTTTTTTACTTGACTTCACCTGATGGCAGACCTCAGCAGAGGTAGATAACAAGCAAAGCATAAAGGTTGAACCATTTATTCTTTAGTTGCACAGGAAGCGAAGAAGAAGAGTAATTTACAGTGAAGCACTCAACTTTAAAGTGCAAAAGCAATTCTTGATGAGCCTCTTTTACCACTATTATGAGATGCTTGTATGCTTTTGATGTGTGTCATTCCATCCCTATTCTTATTGGATCAAGAAGACTCATGCTGAAGTTTCATTTCACAGAATTTATTTCTATGTTCCTCACAAGGCATTCATAATTAGGGGCAAAACTAGATAGTTGAATCATTGTAATATATATGTATAGAAATTAAAGAAAAAGATAGTTCGGTTTTCAATTATAATATGATGTTTCGTTTTCAGGGAAAGTGATATGGCACCTAATGAAAGGGAAAGTGTATCAAAGACCTATACTGAGCTTTAAAGGTGTGGAGCCAATTGATGTGGTACACTGTGGTTCAAGGTACCAAGCTCCTTGCTGCATTCCTTGCCGAAGTCACTAAATTCTGACTATTACTACCTCAGCTGAATTTTCCAAATGGACATGTTGATACTTTTGAATTTTCAGTCGATCTGATATTCAGGCATGCCAATCCTTAGATGTTCTGTCAGTTTAACTTTGACTCGTATGTTTCAAAATTCTTAAGTGGTCAATCGAACCAGCCAAATAAAACACTGATGTACGAGATGTTTCAGTCGGTCAGATTGAGTGTTCTAAACCTTCGTCTTTTAGAAGCCATTCTTGATTAGGACAATGAAGAAGATTCTATCTACATGTAAACTCTTGGCTTGCTCCTCGGTCTATAAAAAGAGGGGGTAAAATAATTTCCAATACTTATGAGTGCATATGGAAGGTTATCATGATGATATTGATACAATACCATACTTTTGGAGACGAATAGATGAATTTTCTGTAGCCATATGAACTTAGACAAGCTGATCGATCACATCGAATTCATGTCTAATTGATATTGATTTTTAATTTCCCCCCAAATCTTTAGGTTTTTTTTTTCTTGTGTTCCTTTTGCTTCCCCAACATAAAAATGATAATCATGTTCCTAACAACCAATGAAAGAGAAGTCTGCATCCCTAGCTAGCAATCAATATCTTAGTGAGACTACAACTTGTGTGACACATTACAATTATTCATACTCATTTCAACGGTACAATCATATTATATTGGAATTTTCCTCTGACGAAATTTCAAACCTTAGTATCCAATTATGTTAGTTGATAGTCACATGCCGACAGTGGGCAATCCTCCTCTAGTAAGCATCCTTTTACTTAAATGTCAATCATGGGCAAAAACCCTCCATTCCTCTTGATATCAACTCTAAGCTCTTTTGGGTTGCTTTTAAATTTTTTTTGAGAGGTTTAAGCACTTGAGCACAGGCCTTCTGAGCACTACTACTGTTCCCCTCCACGTATGGCCAACTCCAAGTTGACTTGGACGCTTGGTCAAAGCCTAGAGTGGCTGCTGACTTTCCAAAAGAGTCGACTTGCAGTGCTAGATCATGATGCTTCTTATGCTCTTGTCTGCGATGATCCTATCCAACAGCCACAAAACAGCCACAAAACTAAAATATTGTCGCTGTCTGGTTCCCTTTTCTCAACTACTTTTATATATCTTGGTGTGGTGCCAAAGGTTTATTTAATTTGGCTTGAAACTTGAAACTAATTGTCTTCTAGACACGCTTAGAAATGCTTTGTCTGCCAATCAAAATATGCACTGATTCGATGTAAGGCAAGCAAGGTAGAACCTGTCATCGTTTAGCTTGATTACGATCGAGAAAACTCTGAAGTATTTGTGCTTAATCATATCCCTCCGACATTATTAGGGATGAGAATGGATACCTAGTATATATCTGGCATTCAAATGAAAGAACTGTTGAAACACAACTTTCAATTGCTGTCAATTTGTCGTAGACATGATCAAAGGCCGACAAACTTAACAGTGTTCATCAAAATGTCCTTTGCATAGCAACAATACCTTCCATTATTTCCATCTCAATCACTCAATTTAGCATCTCCGAGGTGGCCAATAAGAGCGAGTGTAAAGCAAAGAGAAAAGACATGGAAGAATAATATCAGACACTGGTTTAGCTTCCTTAAGCCCAACTATTAACAAACTCTAAGTTTGTTTCATGAATTGTGCTATGTTTTGTTGGCCAGCACCTGTCACTAAGGTTTCAACTTGTCAATTTACAAATCAATTCTCACGTTCTTTTCTCTTTCTTTTTTACGGCAGATATAAAACCCATTAATGTTGCAGTACTGGAAAGTGAGAGTTCAATATAATCAAGCAACAACCATTGATTCCTTTTGGAGAGTGCTTGCAACAACATAAGATTGGAGAAAACTATGCCCTACCAACTCCATGATTAATTATAGGAAACTTTTGTCAATGGTGCTCTCTCATCACAAACTAGATGCCGAAGCAAGTGCAATAATTTAAGGTTGTAGCAGTTAGCAAATTAAACAGCCTGGTTAATTTCTGAGCTCCATTCCAACCCAAAAAAGGGATTGTAGCAGTTGGTGTTTCTTTCCTAAGCTTGGCTGGTTGTTGTTTTATATACATCAGTTTCTGGATTGTGTTCTTAACAATTGTGCATGAATGTTATCTCCTACAGCACTGACACTGAGTGAAGTATCAAAATGTTTATATGCAAGCTTTAGTTTGATATTTCAATGCTCTTGCATAGTGACAGAGTTGGTATTCCATTTGTAAAGAAAGTGCTGCAATGCAAGATAGCATATCTCTCTTTCCACTAAGCTCCAGAATTGATGATATATTATTGTGTTAATTTTTGATAATTTTTTCTATCTGTTTTATTATTCCATCCATGAGATTTAGGATAAATGGAAACCTTTAAGCTATCATAAGTTTGAATTATAAACGTATTGCACTAGTATGGTTTTGCATAGGCTTAACATAAAAACCAGCCCAGCTATGGCACAGGTCCAAAGCTCAATTACCTATTCCCAGCCCAAACCTGAAACTTTATATAATTGAATACAGTTCACTTACAAAATTTACTTTAAACCAAAAGCATATAAAAATTAAAGGGAAAATTCTAAAATAAAAGACTGTTCTGGAGCAAAAGATTAAAACAAAGAAAAGAAACCAGAGTTATTTGAATTTCATTCCAGTGAACAGGGAGCACACGTTATAGAAAGGAAAGGAGGTGCTTAATTTTTAACCATGCATGTTAAATATATGTTTCAAATTCTAAACCGTGGCTGGTATTCTGCAGTTCATTACATGCATGGTTTAAGATTCATTCATGGATGGCTACCTATTTTAAGAAGTAATTAAAGACAGCTAGCCTTGGATATATATATATCATTTATATTCATTAGGGCACCACCACCAGATGTGACTACTAAATGGACATGGAGCTGGCTCAAAGCCATACGTTTCGTCCCCGGTATAATCACATGACACATAAAGATACCGAGTTTTCGATCAGCCACACAAGATGGAGCAATAGATTTAGCATATCCAAAGGCCAAGCCAGCCATAGATTAGCTAGATTTTGCATATTCAAGGGCCTCCCCTTATTCTCCTTTTAAAAGTTGAAATTGTTGGGGGCAAAAGGTGTGCATGCATGGAGATAAGAGCACATCTTGCAAAAGAGTACAAGATTCACAGCCTCTCTTGTTTCAGTTGTCTCTTTCTCATCCCCGGCCCCCCTTTTGACTCCCTTATCTCATCCTTGTGCCCCTTGCTTTAATTTATTCCACCATGTTTGATCTGCAGGAATTGGAAGATGATGTTTATGTTCTTCTCACTCTAATACCAATACCTAAAAGGAGAGGAATCTTTTGAGGTGTACACGCATGGTTCAGACAAAGCTATTTTTAATTAGTTGCACCATGAAACTGTAAATATCAATTAGTATTTTAACATTTGTACACAAAGCTATTTTTAAATTGATATATTATATGATCAGTGAAAATGATTTTATATATAACTACATTCACAAGGTCAAAGCTTTTCTTTTGACATTTAACTTGCTCGAAGATCTCTCTGGCTCCAGATACAGTAGCCGACCGCATTTTAGAAGCTGTTTTCTTAAATAACCACCACGCGATCTCCCAGTTCTTCCACCATGCACTCTTACATCAACAATAACACACAAAAACAAAACAAAACAAAAAACAAAATAGTCCACCTCATTTCAATCGGACACAAAGTTTCCCCTCTCTCACCTGTAGCAGCATTCATAATTATATTATTGGCTTAATTAATGCTGTTCATGTTACCTGCACGCATAAAGATAAGCCATGCATCAATGGCTAGCTGCTGCATTGCTGATTTTTGAAAGAGCCATCTCATCTTCTCCGTATAAACCATCCAATTCCAGTTCCATCTAAAATCTAAATACAGTGCATTTTTCAATTTCAAAGTAGTACCTATTTGGTTAATTATATGCTCCGACATAATTGCTGTTTCAGATATGGACAAGATCTACATCAGATTCGTTTCCAGCTGCATTCATTTCTGATCAGATAACTATAATCCGCAACCTCTGGATTCGCAAGCTCCACGCATGCACTGCAACCCATCATCCCCTGCATGCCCCCGAACATGCACCAGCAATGGCAGTCCATTCCCACTCGGCAGCTGTGGTCTGATCTGGAGACACGCATCGGTGGGGACTCCACCTGTCCCTGTCCCTCTTGGCAAATCGCGATTCCTTCGCCACAGAGTGGCAGCCGATTTTACGTTAAATTTATAAAGCATTTATAGTCGCCAGGCAATTTGGTGGATATTGTGTGTGCATGAATGCCATAGCTTTAATTACACTGCCGGTCACATGATCGCAGCCATGTCGGCGTCCAACCTGTGCGACGTGTGCCGAGGCACCGGAGGCAGCGCGTGCCCCCACTGCACCGACCTCAACCGCGCGATCCCGGCCCTGTTCAACGAGCCCATGCGCGAGTTCCAGTTCTTTGGGCACGACGACTCGGTCGCGTGGATATTTAGCGACCCCAAGGACAGTGATCCCCCGCCGGAGGAGCTCCCGGCAATGGCCGCCAGAGGATTCGGGTACCTGGATGGCCTGGGAGAAGGAGGTCATGACTCTAGACATGGCTTGACCTTCGATGTTAGCTTGAGTAGTTCCGCGCGCCGGCAGCCGGAGACAGTCCCCATGATGGCGGCGGCGTCGGTGCCACCATCGTGAGTGGAATTTAACTCTTTTGATCAATATTATAATTACACTCCTAGCTACTGCTCTCGACAAAATCCCCCTTTTTATTTTTGTCTATCTTTACAAAATTAAAATTCCGTATTTATTTATGTGGAGCTAAGATTTTGTGTATTAAATTCATGCTGTTATTTACACATGTTGTCTAGTTGGTCTGAAAAGAAATTAAGAAAGCGCTTAATTTTCAAAAGAATTGGACCTCCTTGTCAAACTTATCTTCTTGTTTAGCCATTTCATAGAAATTCTTTTGTCATCTCAATATTATTTAAGTACATGTCCTTATACAGTTGTGATGCATAAAAATAGAGATGAAAAAGGCTAACATTATGTGTTTATAAATACATGTCAACAATTTTCTAGCCATAAACGGTTTGGTTTTTCAAGCCATTTGTACGAATGTATTCATAAAAGGATACTGCATGCTGTTTATCTCATGTGGCATGGTGCCAAACGTACTGATCTTGATCAACAGATGTCATTCTCGGGAGCACACTCGAAGAAGCTTTGAACGATAGCAACAGAGAGGTTGGGGAAGGCATGACGGCCAGAGTTGACCCAGCGTTGGAGAGGGAAGCCAAGATCATGAGGTACAAAGAGAAGAGAAAGAAGAGGAGGTACGAGAAGCAGATACGATATGCCTCAAGGAAGGCCTATGCTGAAATGAGGCCAAGGGTAAAAGGGCGTTTCGCAAAGACGATGGAGTCTACAGAGATCCAGCCAGTCGAACAGCAACCTTAATAGTTATATAATATTAAATCACTGTGCAAAAATCAAATCATTTTTATAATACAAGTTAATTTACCATACCTCCTTTTCTTTTTATTATAAAACTATTTAAAAGTCCACCACTTTCATAAGGTGGTATACAATGATATCAAAATCTTTTTATTTTCAATACTTCCAACTTATTAAATTCAACGAATTGATCACTATATATACTCAGATCTCAAAGAGTATGAAATATTATTTAAAATAAATTTGGATAACTTTTAAATGAGATAACTCAAAATAACAATATTTTAGAAAAAAAATCAATGTACTTTTACTATCATCCATTAAAATTTGAATGAAAACATACTCAGGATAACCTCAAAGAAAATACAGAGACACTTTGTAANNNGAAACTTCAAGTTCCCATCAATATTGCCATGGTTCGTACTAATGCTAAAAAATTAAGGAGGACTCCCCGAGAAGAAGTACATTCCCTACAAGAAGGTCCTATTATTCTGCTACCTCAAGCACAGAAAAAGGAGAAAGTACAGATTATACCCGAATTGCCCGATAGAGTTTCTCAGATATCTGCCAACCTGACATCTGAGCTGAAAACTGAGCTGATAACCTGTCTCATTCAAAATACTGATGTATTTGCATGGGCCCCTCAAGAAGTCACAGGAATAGCTCCCGACCTCATTGAACATTGCCTTAATGTCCTTCTTGATGCCCGACCTATTATGCAAAAGAAGAGACATTTCGGGGCCTGAACAAGATAAAGTGATATAGGAAGAGGTTCCAAGCTTCTAGAAGCCGAGCACATTAGAGAAGTTCAATGCCCCACCTAGTTGGCTAATGTCGTACTAGTCCCGAAAGCAGGAGGAAAATGACGTGTCTGTATCGATTTTCGAGATTTTAACAAGACCTGCCCAAAGATTGTTATCCTTTACCGCGCATAGATCAACTGGTGGACTCAACTTCAGGACATGAGTATATATGCATGCTAGATGCCTATCAGGGATATCATTAAATTCCATTAGCTCGGGAAGATCAAGAAAAGGTTAGTTTTTTTACCTCGAGAGGAACTTTTTGTTATACAGTTATGACTTTTGAATTGAAGAATGCAGGAGCCACATATTAGAGGCTTATGGATAAGGTGTTCAAACATCAGATAGGTCATAATGTGGAAGTATATGTAGATGATATTTTAATCAAATCGGTCCGAGCTGAAACTCTTATTGGAGACATCAATGAAACGTGTGGTACTCTCCGAAGGTATAACCTCAAACTGAATCTCAATAAGTGCTTATTTGGTGTTAAAAGTGGCAGGTTTCTAGGATACATAGTAACTGAGAGGGTATATAAACTAATCATGAAAAAGTACAAGCCTTGCAAAATATGACCTCACCTCGGAATACCAGAGAAGTACAGAAGCTGATAGGTCGGATCACTGCATTATCGCGATTCATATCGCAGTCAGCCACCAAAAGTCTGCCCTTCTTCAAAATATTATGCAAAGCTGCTAAATTCTCTTAGGACGAGAAATGTGAGTAGGCCTTCAATGACTTAAAGACCTACTTGGCTACCTTACCTGTTCTGGCGAAGCCGATCTCTAGAGAAGCTCTATGGTTATATCTGTCCTCCTCGGAAACTCCTGTGAGCTCAGTTCTGGTCAAGCAAGAAGGGAGCATTCAGAAACTCATTTACTTCTTTAGTCATCTTCTAAAGGATGTTGAGACAAGATATACTGCGTTGGAGAAATTAGCTATGACCCTGGTTTTGATAGTACGAAGGTTGCACAGTTATTTACTTTCTCATCCAATGACAGTATTGACTAACAGCACCTTGGGACGGATATTAGCTAATTCAGAAGCTTTAGGGCGATTGATCAAATGAACTACTAAGTTAGGGGAGTATGATACAGTACAAACTATCTGGAGTATGTCAAGCGCGAGAAGAATGGACAATTGCTATCCTTGGTCTTAAAATATGCTAACAGTTGGGTCACTCGTATCTACTGCCACAGGGTAATTTTATGGATAAATATGAATTTTTTTTTCTTTTTTTGTGTTGCTTCTTCTACTGCCACAGCCAAACTCAAGTAGTTACGACAGAAAATTCATGTAGCTAGCAAAACCCAAACAGGTAGGACATATGATAGTGATGATTAGTCCACAATTTGAAAAGGTATGCAAATTGCTCTTTTACTTTGTTTCTTTATTAACATGACTCAATCAAATTACAGGTTATTCGATTGTCAGCTGCTACCCAAGATTACCCACGGTCCATAGTCTGCAATGTCCATGGTGTCAACCCAAAGTTTCTTGAGATAGGCAAAGCAAAGTATGCACAGTTACAAAGAGGTGAGCTAGCCTTCACCAAGGGTGCCTATTACATAGGAAAGATGGTGTGGAGTAAAGGCTACAAAGAGCTTCTTAATTTACTGACAAAGTACCAAAAGAACCTTTCTGGTATTCAAGTCGATTTATATGGCAGCGGAGAAGATTCTGAGGAAGTTCAGCAAGCTGCTAAAAATTTAAGTTTGGCAGTAACAGTTAACCCAGGACGTGATCACGCAGACCCTACATTCCATGAGTAAGTTGGAAGTTAGATTAGAGTATTTGCATCGTTACTACAAGTAACAATGTTGTTTTTTGGTTTCTCTTTGGACAGTTATAAGGTGTTTATTAATCCTAGTACGACAGATGTGGTTTGCACCACCACAGCAGAGGCACTTGCGATGGGAAAGATTGTTGTTTGTGCCAACCACCCTTCAAATGATTTCTTCAAGCAGTTTCCTAATTGCTACATTTACAATGATGGTGCGGAATTTGTCCAGCTAACTCTCAAAGCATTAGCAGAAGAGCCTTCTCCTTTATCAGATGAACAGAGGCATGAGTTATCTTGGGAAGCAGCCACGCAGAGATTTCTAGCTGCTGCAGAGTTGGACCAGATTGATCCAGCGAGAACTCCTACCCCTAAACGTTCGTTTTCATCTTCTCTGAAACCCCAGAAACTGAAGAGGAACATGGAAAATGCCTCTGCATACATACATCAAAAAATGTCTGGAATTGAGGTGGCACGGCGGGCATTTGGTGCGATACCAAAGACCCTGAAACCTGATGATCAGCAATGCAGGGAGCTTGGCTTGGTTCTGCCTGAGAAGAAAAAGCGCAAACGCTGATGCACACTACTAATTACTGTCTTTCGATGGGCTGTTGATATCAACCTTATTTTTCTCAATGGAATTGTGTCTGCTGCTAATCTCCGAGTTCATCCGATCCCGTGCTTGTCTTAACTCGTAGACAGATCAGAGAACACAAATTGCAAGAACAAAATCAAAATAATTAGACGAATATCATGAAAAAGCAGAGAGAACAGCACGAGGTTTAGAAACGAAAGAAGAAAACAACAGAAAAGGCTCAGGTTTTGAACAGTTTCATCGATCATTACTTTTCTGAAGCAGAACTGGCTATTTGAAACTGTAATGTTAATCATCATCGCCAACTGAAAGCAAAAAAATAACAAACAACGGCGGGCTCATATCAAGAAATTCAACCATTTTTCCCCGTATGCTTCATGATTTAATATCAGAAGCGCGGGTAAGTTATAATCATCGCCCAACTCACATCGAAGACACTTCATTCTGTGAACGAGATCAAAAGATAAAAATTGTGGAAGAGATGTAGCGAGAGTTTTTAGAGACAGATTCGTAGAAGAACAGCCTCCACGTTAAGAGTAAATCTGTGCCTCCATGACTGAGCTCTCTGGGCAAAAAGCAAATCCCCAAAGATCTGAAGGTGAGGAGAGACGAGATTGTTCATAAAGCGAAATAGACGAAACAACTCGAAACGCACCAGAGAAGAACACCAGATCGAGGCTGCAAATCCACCAACGCCCCTGGCAGCGGAAAACTAGTTTGGAGCACGGCATGCGATCTCTATATAGCAAACAGAAGGATGCGATTCGGATGCCAGCTCCCAAACCCTAATCTCGAAACGGCGCCGCTGTTGGACAACAAGGCTTGTAAAGCGCGAGCGGCCCAGCCGCAGTTCGAGTTAGACCCGGTTTAATCGTACATAATTAATTACTTGATGTATTTACCAAATTAAGATATAATCAAACCTTTAATATATAATTTGGCAAAATCCACAAAAATAAAGACACACTATCTTTTTATTAAATATATATATATATATTAAATACAAAATAAATTTCTTTTAATTTTTCAATGACATTTCCGCTAACGCCTAAACAACCGTACCCAAACACTTACCCACCCACCTACCTACCTACCTATCGACGTTTTCCCGACGACTATATTTATAGAGAGCACATGCGAGAAACCCATTTATGAGATGACGTGGAGATAGAAATGTGGATAAGGATGACCCACTCGTTCTTATCCAACTGCTCGCTTGGTGGCCCTTTAACAAATTATTGGTTGTCCCCCTTAAACTTGAAGGGCACGTCGGGAAATAAAAATGTCGACAGATAAACGTTCGACCCACAGTGTGACTCCTCAGACCACGGTATATGTGCATATGTCTCGTACCAGCTGTCCCCACGTTTGTCGTTCCAGTTTGGACGAATCGGGGAGTGGGTAGGTTTGATGGTAGCGCTGGTCGTGTGGTCATTTGTTTACGCGGTACTCCTCGAAACGACAGAAACACGTACATGGCTTGCCTCATCCGCGTGGGGCCCTTCCACGTCATCGTTCACACCCTCTATTTATTGGCGTCTCGATAAATTCTGAGGTCTTTTTTTCTTTCTTCCTGCGGAGCGCGGAGTGGGGTTGCCTCGCCGTGGCATCGGCCGTAAATAAGCCCAACTCCAGCCCATTCTCGTGGCAACCCTTTGCTCCGGCCGAGGACGAGCTCTCGCCGGAAGGGGAGACCGCCGGTGGCAAGTAGGAGCTAGATGGCTTCTCCATTGTCTTTATTCTTTTCGCCTCTTGAAATTTGGCGTACTTATTTAGTTTGCAACGCAGGAACGAAATCGATTTCTCTGGTTTGGTGTGTTTTCCGCCATCCGTGGGTTTGGGGAGGTAGGCGATGGGCAACGTTTCCGTGAAGGAGGGGGAGAACGGCAACATCGAGGGATCGGAAGATCGTGACTCTGGAACGGGCTCTGACCCTCAGACACCGATGGATCAGATAGGTTTGTCGCAGCCGGAGAGCCCGCGGATGCCTCGATCGCCGCTTATGTTTGCACCTCAGGTTTTAATCGCCCTATCAACTTGTATTCGTCTTTTTCCTTTTTTTTTTGTTTCCTTTTTGCTGATCGGGTTGTCGTTCTTTGACGGATGCGTCTTTCTTCGGTTGGACATTGGTGAATGCTGCTATCGGAGAAATGTTTGATTAACACATTGTCCAATTTGGCCGTGCAAAAACTCTTAGGGTTGTCATATGTTGCGCGTTGACTGCTTTGTAGGACGGTTGACCAACTTAGCCGCTAAATTTGACAATTATGCTATTTTTTGTGTTCTACAATTTATCAAATACACAATAAAGTTAATCATCAATAAAACCAAAGCGCACCAAAGTACTAGTTTTTGTGCTTCAAATCTTGTCAAGGATTACTCGTCCGCGTAACTTTTATGTTTGTGTTAGTTCTGTTCTTAGAGCAATCTTGGTATATTAGATCATGAATGCTTGTACGAGCAGCTATTTTTATTCCTAGATTATAGGGTCTGCTTCGTATAGCTGGAGGAAATTTGAAGAACTGTTGCATCTTGGAAGATCTATAGTGCAGCTTGCTAGTTCACTACATATAAGGCCAGTGACAATTTGTTTTGGACTGACAATGACACTTTCACTTCATATGAATTAGCAGAGGTAGTATTTCTGCTTATCTTAAGTGGACAAACTGAAACCTTAACCAAGGTGTGGGTTTTGAGGTGAGAGATGGCTGCTCTATGTTCCGAGAAGGTGTTTTTCTTATGGGGTGAAGATGCCTCGCTCAATATGTGTTTGCTAAAGTGAGTTTTCTGGATGAGTTTGAGAGGTTGGATGAGTTAGGGACCTAGCTCAGAAGTCAATCATTTCATGTGGCTAGGAGGGTCGAGCCTGAGGGCCATTGAAACTCATTAAAGCGACATGCAGTGAGGGCACAGGTCGATAGAAATACGTCCAAGCAATATGCAGATGAGATTTTCCCCACTCCAGAAATTTGTTCTTCCTTTTGGTCTAAAAAATGTTTAATTGTTCTTCCTTTTTCTTTTGGGTGACCATAATTTTCTGATTGTTTGAACAGTTATCGGACTGTTAATTTCTGATATGACAAATTGAAAGAATAATGAAAATCGGTCAGCGCAGACTGTTAATTGCTGATCTTGTTTTTGCTTTATGGAGCAGATTGACAAGCAAAGCTTTGTTGCAGATTCCATTAACTCCATTGCAGAGATCAGGTGACGGGCCTTCAGTTTTCAATCAAACTCAGATGGATCACTCTGATGGAACGCTTGATGCCTCACCTGAAAAGGGTGTTCCTACACTAATCACATGGAGCCTCGGAGGGAATGAGGTCTTGGTTGAAGGAACATGGGACAACTGGACCTCAAGGTTTGAATCTGGGTCATAAAACTGAAACTGACCTCAACTTTTCATTTTTGTGTTTATGCCCGAGTTGCTAGAACTAATCCTTCATAAATTCCAGGAAAACATTGCAGTTGAGTGGTAAAGATCATTCCACACTATTGGTTCTTCCTTCTGGGGTCTATCATTACAAGTTCATTGTCGATGGTGAATTGAGATTCATTCCTAATCTTCCTCACATGACCCATGCGAATGGACATACTGTGAACATTCTTGATGTCTCTGTGAGCATGCAACAGCCCCATATTCTCCATTAGTTGTAAGGAGATCCTGTGCTAAACTCTTCTGTTTTTCAGGAGTATGTTCCAGAGATTCTCGAAGGTGTTTCCGAGTTTGAGGCTCCACCATCTCCCAACTCCAGTTATGGGGTATCATTACCTGTCGATGAAGACTTTGCGAAAGAGCCGCCAGCACTTCCATCCCAGCTTCAACTCACAGTTCTTGGTTCCCAAGATGCTGAGGAATCTTCTTTGAAACCACAGCACGTTGTTCTCAACCACGTCTTCATCGAGAAGGGACGGGCATCCCAATCGCTGGTTGCCGTCGGCCTCACCCACAGGTTTCAGTCCAAGTATGTGACCATGGTGCTGTACAAACCAATGAGAAGGCAAGAGTAAAAAATTACTGTTTGTTCTTCAGCAGTGCTTTGAAAACTTGCTGAACTGGTGTGGAACTGATGGCCCTGCTAGTTCTTGATCATGCCTATTGATTTGAATTGTTCAGCCTGAGATCTGAACTCGGTCTTCGGTTTCAGATCTAACATCGATCTACTGGTTGGTCTGATCTGACTTTCAAACGGTGTTTGGACTTGAGTGCACCCCTCCTCCGTGTTGTAAAGTATATTTACTTTAGATCGTTACTTGTCATCACTAGTTTTTATTTTTTGTTGTTTCTGTAAGCGTGTATTAATATCATGAAAAATTACGTTAGTCTCATAACTTTGTATGCAATTTTCAGCTTACACTACTGAAAGTGTGTATCACCAATTTTTTTCCCACTAAACAAGTAAACAAGTGTTTGAGCTTATAAAATTAGTTAAGGTCATTTTCGATCGTAGCCAAAAACTGACGATATATTTGGTAAAGTTGGATTGCAAAGTGATTGACAGGTGAGTTTGTGCTAATTAATTCTTTAAGAAATTTCAATTAGCCCAATTGATTATCTGTGGGATGATCGATTTTGATTGCACGGAAGTTTTCCCATTTCAGGGTAAATTGGAAAGTACACACGCGACCAGTTCAGACGCCTAGCGTCTTTTGATTGTGCTTCCCATTTGGAGGAAAATTTCTACAAATACGTCGTAATTAGGGATCGAACCACATGTGTTTGAGTGACAATAGATGTCCTACTGCAGTATCATTGTCCTGTGGACTAATTTGCGAACATTCTTATGTTTGTCAAATTCAATTTGTTATCAAATTAATTATTTTTTTTTGAGAGTAGGCAATTTTTAAGATTTGTTTTATAAAAAAAAATAGAAGAACTTTTTATAAAAAAATTGATGCAATGATGTATCACTCGATTATTATCTTGATCATGATATATCACTCGATTATTATCAACCAATTTGATTTAATCCATTTAATCGAAATTTAAATTTGAATTCAATTTCGATCGATTATTCAATTTAATCGAGAATTTTTTTACCCCTGCATTATTATTCAACAATTCAAATGCCAAAGGTGAATCAGTGGTCTTTGCCACCTTTCAGTTACGTGTTCTGGCCAAACCGCTACTCCCACGTGCATCAGACGCGTTGCAGATTGCTGTCGCGAATGGAGACAGTCAATGGACGGTAGAGACGCCGGCTTCCGCTTCATTTCGCGGAAACAACAAAGATAGCAGGATACGGGAGATCCTGCCGAATCGTGCCACAGATGTGATTTTCGGAAACTGGATCGAATCAGACCCCAAATACCTTAATTACAGTTAATTTATCTTTTTTTCTCCCACCATTTTTTCTACCGTGATCTATTTTTTTTTCTTTTTCTACAGTTAGTTTAGCTTTTTTTTTCTTCAAAAACTAGTTACAGATCGGACTTGTTCGTCCTTATCCATATATTCCCAACGCGGCTGTCCCTGATTTCCTCCTCTCCCACCTGCTACGGCGAACTGTATCCTCCACTCAGGCGGTCGACGGCGAAGAACGGCGAGAGCAACAAGTAATGTATTTATTTGAATGCGTTTTCTTGGTCTAGGGTTTCTAGATCTCTTTTTTTTTTTTTTTTTTGGTTCCGAATGACTCTGTTTAGATCAGTAAATGTCTAATCCTAATTTCCAAATCAATTGGTCTGTACGACCGTGCGGCGTTGTTCTTCGCTTCCTTGCTTTGGTACCTCCACCTCGAGATCTCAGCGCCTCGCCTTCCTGCATTTGCTGCCCTGCCGCCGTTGATTCTTCCTTCTTCGTTTCGGATTTTTTTCTCAATTAGTTCAGTTACCAAAGAGTTGGTGTTTTGACAAAAAAAAAAAAAAAAGGAACTTATATACGGTGGCAATCTTATTTGCCAAAAAAAAAAATTTTGTTTTCTTCCTTCCCGGTTGTCCTTGCCCGTTGCTAATTTGGCAAAACGCTTTTCCTTTTTTTTTTTTCGTTTATTTTTGCAGTTCGCACACTCTCTCAATATAGTTGAGTTGAAATTGTCGTCGGAAGGCAGTTGAGACGCTTGTGGGCGAGAGAGGGAGGCCAGGTGCTCCGATCTAGGCGGCGAAATGTGTGGGATCTTCGCATACTTGAATTACAATGTGGCGAGGGAGAGGCGGTACATCATGGAGGTTCTCTTCAATGGTCTTCGGCGCCTCGAGTACAGGGGCTACGACTCTGCTGGGATCGCCATCGACGCGGATCTCCGTAAGGTGGCCGGCTACGGCAGAGTGGAGGCAGAGAGGATGCCACCGTACGATTCACTGCCACCCCTCGTCTTCCGCCAGGAGGGCAAGATTGAGTCCCTCGTTCGATCTGTCTACGCTGGTGCGTTGACGTTTCATCTCTTGCGTTCGGTCCTTGCTGGTTTTCGTATCTTTCCAGTCTTGCTATAGTTGCTGAAGTTAAATTTGGATTGCATGCTCGGTCAAAGATTTGATTCTGTCCCCACCTAGCTAGGGTTAGTAAATGGTTGTATTGAAATATTCCACATATATTTATGGATGATTTGGAACTTATTCCTATTCCATAATGACCATCATGCAAAAAGAACAATATTGAATGAATAGTCTATTTCAATTTTTGTGTTAATTCTAGTGATTTAATTTTCCTTTTTAGTATAATTCTATAATTCCCAAACAGGGCCTCTGGAAGAAACTTCTCAATTTATTATGTTTCTAGACCAAAAACCGGATAATATTTTTTTTATATTACCAGAAACTAAACATGGTTTTGCCTGACATAAGCTTAGATAATTAATATCTCTGATTTTATTGCTAGCTCTTTAGTATCCAGAAACTCTGTCGGTAGCTAAATGACCTAGGTATCAAAAATGATATTACCTTATTATATACACCTAAATGGTGGGATAAAGTCCATGTAGTTTTTTTTAAAAGATATCTATGAGAGTTCTCAAACGCTCATATTTTGGTGAAGATGGGTTTCAGACCCAAGACCTTGGCAACAATTTCCAAGGCTAACTAAGTTAGTTGGTGCTGTGATAAAGTCAATATAGTTGGCCCTCCAGAAAAATGGAGCATACATCTTGATGTTTTTGTTGTTGTAATTATGCTGGGTTACCATGTATATATGATATTAACTGCGAAGCATATTCAACACTTTGCACCGGTGGTTAATTCTCTTTGTCCTCCTTGTTAGTCGTCTAATTATTTTATTTATTATTATTATTATTTTTTGTAGAGGTGGATGCAATGGATCTAAATTTAGAAGAGTCTTTTCCTGTTCATGCTGGAATTGCTCACACTCGTTGGGCTACTCATGGCGTGCCATCTCCAAGAAATAGTCATCCACAATCATCAGATACATGGAATGAGTTCTTGGTTGTTCATAATGGGATCATAACTAATTACGAGGTCTATTTAGCATATTTTTTCCTAGAATTATGTTGTATTTCCTTTTTTGTTCCATTGCTTCTTTCTAGATCTCTGAACATCCTACTAAAGCAACTCACATCTTGTACATGTTTTTTTTTTTGTCCTATTAGCATTCTTCATGTTGGCTTTAATTAAATTAACTCAAGAAAATATTTGTTAACTATTAAGTTGTTGATTGAGTAGAGATTTGGATGCTATGGCTTGGCTACATCTAATGCAAGTATAACTCTAGTGATATTGGCATATTATGATGACATGCTAGTTTAGTCCACTTAGTTGTGGGCTAACAAAGAGGTTTTATAAGATTAGATGAGTGTTCTCCTATTCACTTGACTTGAGCATTTGAGGTCAGTTAATGTGTCAGTTTTCTCATTTAAACTGGCCCTGACAATGTGTGAACCTAATCCTAGGCATGGCAAGTTGATAGAAAGTACCCGTGTGATAGTATAGCCACTATTAAGTCTTGCGCAATTGTTAGCCACTACTTTGAGTTGAATAATCATTATCTTTGCAAATTTTCGTTCATATATATTGTCATACATCAATTTGTATTTGTGTTATAATGTATTGTATGACAATCATATGATTCCAACTAATATGGGTAGTTCTCATGATTTGACCAGATGCACTTTTTTATTTATTCTGTTAAAGTGATCAAGATTAAGGGTTTTTTGCAATTTTTTCCCAGTAAGTTGCAGGAACCATACTGTTGGTATGGAAGAAAAACACATGGTTTTTATACAAAAACCTCAATGCTTGATTATAAATCTTTAATGTGTTTCCTTTCAATGTTTCAGGTTTTAAAAGAAACGCTAGTTCGACATGGCTTCACCTTTGAGTCAGAAACTGATACAGAAGTTATTCCAAAGCTTGCAAAATTTGTATTTGATAAAGCTCGTGAGGAAGGTACACCTTAATCTCCTTAGTTGTCTCTGCAAATATGCTAGATGTCTGCAGCTCTATATACTACTGCATTTTGGTGAATGTGTAACACTAGAAAATAATATGTTTCTTGAAACATGCATCATTTGACTTTTAGTTTTTTGTTTAAATTTGATGTGAATTTTAATTTAGGATGATTGTTTTTGATACTTATTTTGATCATGATTGGTAATTGAGGGTCCCAGGTGAAATGAAAATTATGGAAATGTAATTGAGGGTCCCAGATGAAATGAAAATTATGGAAATGTAATAAGCTGTGTTAAGGTGATGTTTTGGGCATTTTTACTGTTATTATAAGCATTTTCTTTAGGTTTGTTCAACACGGTTTTCACAAATATCACTGCAACTTTAGTATTTGGCATAATGCAGTGAGTACAGCTAATTTAGATTGGATATTACATCTTAGTTCATGCAAATTTATACGAGTGATTTTAATTATCTTATCTGATTTTTTTTTGTCTTTAGTCCTTGTTTATTCCATGTTTTTTGGCAAGTTACTTTAAAGGGCAATGGATGAGGTAAGTGTCTTTATAAGCATTTTGTTTTTTTTTTTCACATTTGAGTTGGAAAAGAGGCACAATTAATCTCATTGTCGTTTTATTCAATCACTTAAATCTCAGTGCTTGATCCTACTTGTTTTTCATTCATGTTGATGTTTAAATTGGTCTTTGACTTTTCTTTATTTCCTCCATGAGCCGTCTTATCTTGCTCATTAAATTCAATACAGAAAAATAGGGATGTGTTATTAATTAAAATCAGAAACAGAGTCCAAATATTTCAGTTTATTCATTAAATATATCTAATTATTATGATAGCTTGACAATGCAGTGTCATTCATAAATTGATAGCTAGACTCTTTGGTCCTCTGTGATGCTCTGACAGGACATCTTTCCCCATCGCATCTGTTATGGCATAGTAAAGTATGGGTTTCTAAAGATTCATGTTTGAACCACTGGTTTACATCATAAAGTTTTGCTACATTGTCAATAATGAGATTGTAGCAAGCCATTGTGATCAGGAACCTAGTCTTTAATATGATGCAATTTTTTGTAACCTCTTCATTGGTCTATTTTTTCCTCTAATCTTTTGATTAGTAAGTAATATGTTGCATTGCAATTGCCTTGGAGGATAGTTTTTTAATTTT